>NC_012871.2:66738326-67054043 GCF_000003195.3 Sorghum bicolor | reverse complement strand
CACCATACACTAAATATTTTTTCAAACAAAGCTTTAGGAAAATATTTGTCAAAGTTTTCAACAAATGTACTATGGTAAAATCCTTTTGGATTCAAGAAGGTTTTATATTTGTTTTACAAAGGTCATGTTTCTTAGCAAGTTTTTTTCTAAATGTTGCCTCTTGAAGTGTGAGATACTTTCCTAATTAGTGATATCATGCTCGCAATCTCAAGCTACCATATTACACTGAGAATATTAAAGTCTTATAGATTGTATAAAACTACATACAATGCTACCAAAATATTTATTGTTTCATAAATTGTGTCTAAAGTGGTTGCAAACTATTAAATTTAATGCCAAAACTACTAGATTTCGTGCAAGGCCTGTATTTCTATGGAGATATAGCTTTTTACAAGCAAACCATTCTACATCGTCTAACAAATGCCTATTTGGACTGTAGATTTGGGTGGCTAACTTTGGTGGGTAAAAGGTTTTATAAGGATATGATACAACATAACTGTTGTAACACCGGAGATAGTAATTTATAGATTTGTCTACGCAACACTCGAGCACTTTACGCTCTCCTGACACACCAATTTTTTTCTTTATATCTTCTTCCTCCTCCCAACGCTTCATTGCCGCTCGTTGCCTACCGTCTCACTGTGGCACGCTAGTGTATTGCAGAGTTCTACAATCATGGTCATGGCCATGGAGCTCCGGCAAGATTCTACCATGCTTGCAACGACCTCCTCTTTCCCCTGTCCCTGACACCGTCATGGCCATAGCTGCATCCGCCGCCATCATGGCCATAGCCGCCGCCGTCCTAACTTGGCCTAGCCACCACCTCTACCGCTCACTTTGCACGTCAATGCTGTCTTCTGCCTAGCCGTTGGCTCGCTTGTCTCTCTTAACTTTTTTCTTAAGTCTGCCGGAGATGGAGAAGAGAAGGAGCGGAATAGTATTTCTCTAATTCCATCCTAATTCACCCTACGGGGGCCCTGTATGTTTACGGTGCTGAACTTGGGAATAAGACTGGGGCCCGAAATGAACATAGATTTTGCCGAACCCAGCCCAGTTTCTTCCAGGTCTGGTCTGGTCTGGTGGTGGCGAGTGACCGGTGTGACTCGGCGAGGCCTACAGGGCCGTGTCACGCTCACGCCTTGTCCTCCCCCCTCTCATCAGTCATCTCCTCCCCCTCTCATCCGAGCCTTTCTTCCTCCGCCTCCCCTTCACCCCCCATCTCGCCATACACTTCTCCACTCCTCCTCTGATCACCAGCCGCCCCCGCCTCCGCCTGGATCCCCTCCGATCCAATCCGGTACGTGCGTCGATCCATCACCTGATTCCCCCGTCGGCCTGTACCAGATCGGATCAAGGCCTCATGACCATCTGATCTTATGACTCGGCCCATAGGATTTTATTTTTTTTTCGTTGGTTGTTGATTCGTCCAAAGCTTCATGATTCTCACAATACCTTTTTTCTGAATTTTCCAGGTTTTTTCCTTGATTCGGTGGGTAGCAACCTGGTCAGCCCAATCCATCTGTGAAGAATTTTTTCGTATTTTCGTTTGTGTCGCATCGTTTCTGCGAAGGATTTCCTTTTCGTTTGGGGGTAATAAGGCAGCGTCCTTGATGTCTACTGTCGCGACCCCGCCGCCGCCATCGGCGGCGCAAGAGAAGGCCGCCAGCCGGAATAAGCGCAAGTACCGTGCCGAGCCACCATCCGCCGAGTTGGGCCCATTCGGGCTGGAGTACCCACTGACGGCGGACTGCGTGGGATTCGAGTTTATGTCGCCCGAGAAGGCTGCAGCTGCTGCTGAGGGTGTCAGCCTTGACCTCCTGCAGAACTCATGCGAAAACTGCAAGGATGTCCACCCTACTGCGGAGGAGTTATTGGAGTGCCAGCGATATGTAAATTGGAGTGACCCAAATGAGACGCAGCTGGAAGAGATCCTTCTCAAGAGTCTGGACACCACCTTTGACAATGCTGTGAGTCTGATCACCACAATGGGCTACTCTGAGGCGGCCGCACGGGCCGCTGTTGTGCGGACAGCTGCACAATACAATTGGAGGGAGAGCCTTGCTGGGTTTGGAGAGGCGGCGGTTGAGGTTCTAAAGACGGAAGGGGACATGTTGCCAAGGGAGGGTGCCTCTGTTGAAGACATGAGGAAGATTGAGCAGGCTGTGCTTGGTAGTATGGTCGCGTTGGTAAATGAGGCTCAGCCATTCTACACCACAGGGGATGTAATGTTTTGCTTGCTTATGTCGGACATGAACGTGGCAAATGCCTGTGCCATGGACTACAGTACTTCTTCCCTCCCAGCTGTGGCTGCTCAAGTTATTGCCCAACCCGTTGCGGGAAACTATGAACCTGGTTCAGGTTCAAATTTGTCAGTTTCTATTACCAACCCGCAGACTGGCGTTACTTTCCGTGGAAAACTTACACCAGTGCCACCTGGCTCTTATGGTGCTGTAAAAGCTGATTCATCAATGGCACCAGCAAGCCTGAATGTATCAAGTAGCAAACCCTCGGTATCGGGCAAGACTCAGTGTGTGATCCCAAATATTGAGACAAAAGAACACCCTGTTTCTACACGTGATCATTCAGAGGACCAACCATTTGTTGCTGCTGCGACACAATCTTTGAAAAATGACAAGCCATCCCCAAGCAAGAGGGGGGGCTCCAAGAGGGACTCCTTGCATCGGCAGAAGTTGACAAGCTTTGATAAAAGTTCCCGAGCATTAGGTTCCAAAGGCTCTCTTAGGTCTGGCAAGCATAGCTCTTCGGCCAGTGCAGTATTGGAGAGGAAGTGCAGGTCATTTTCAGATTCTACTAGTAGCAACTTGAAGGGCTCATCAAGAGTTGCTAAAGGGTTTGCTGCAAGCATATCTGGATCAGAAGTATCAGTTGACCTTTCCTTTACTGGTACCCTTTCCCCTTCTCCATCATTTGATGCCAAGGTAGTTAGTAACTCAAACCCAGCACCTGCTGCTAGCACAGATCTTTCATTGTCATTGCCCTCCTCAAGTGATAGTTTGAATCATGATTCCAATACTGAGGGAGTGGACTCTAGTAGCAAAATTAATTTTTCATATGATGAAGAACAGAAGGTCTGGATCCCACAAGATAAAAAGGATGCAATTGTCTTGATTCTTGTCCAGAGGCAGAAAGATCTGCAAGCACATATGCATGACTGGACAGACTGGGCTCAGCAGAAAGTGATGCAGGTCGCACACCGACTTGCAAAGGAGAAGGATGAACTTCAGTCACTCAGGAAAGAGAAGGAAGAGGCAGACCGCCTGCAAGAAGAGAGACACCATTTGGAAGAGAGTACTCGGAAAAAGCTTCTAGAGATGGAGTCTGCAATTTCTAGAGCAAATGCTCAGCTGGAGAAGGCAGAAGCTTCTGCTCGCAGACGTGAGGTTGAGAATGCACAACTCACGTTACAGATGGAAGCTGCAAAGCGACATGCAGCAGAGTCAGCAACAAATATTTCAGAGCTTTTAAAGAAGGATGAAAACAGTCGTAAAAGGTCTCAGCGTTGGGAATCTGACAGAGCCCTGTTACAAGAGGACCTTGCAGCACAAAAGAGCAAGTTATCTCGGGTTCAAGAACAACTTCAGCATGCTAAAGAGCTAAAGGATCAAGTGCAGGTACTAACTGTTCAATTTTTACCTCGTTGTAAGTTGTAACCTTATTTTAATTGGAAGCTAAAATAGTATAATCATATGACCTATGCTCTTTTTTTTAAAATTATATTCATATGGTTCATCAAATTTCTTTACTGCTATTGTACTTGACTCTATTAGGCTGTGTGCATGAATAGAATAGCTGGGCCAGTTCTTTCCCTTAGAAATACTAAATTCAGTAAATATGATGTAAGGTATCACTGAGAAACTTGTAAGGTATACTAAAAATATCTCACTATTTGTTGTGTGATGTGATTATACTGTTTACCAACACTCAACTATATTCCGTAGTAGATAATGATGTTTTGTGGCTTGTTTATAGCATGTACACGTTGTGATTGTGTTAGTAAGGTTTCATTTCACTCCTTTTTTTTTTCCTGTGTTCTCACAACTGAAGGGACTGGGGGTGTTGAGAAAGTTACGGAATAAATGGTAGATAACTGGCTGTCTTAGCTATGACTGCTCTAAGCATACTTAGTATTTCATGAGTAAGCTGCAAACTTTTGTATGCAGAAGTTTCTGGAAAAAGTTTGGAGCTTTATATGGTATCTGCACTTAATTACTGGCTACTTATCAACTGTTTACAGCATTAGATAAAGTTGAGACAATATTTGCTTATTTGACTATTTGATATGATATCTGGTAAATTTCATAGTTTAAACAAGTGAAACTACATCATTGTCTCCATTCCATAGCACCTCTATGGTTTCTCTGACCATTTGTCGAGTTTGGCATGTAATGGAAACCTTATATCTCAATCTTTCAGAAGTTGGGATGGAAATTACGAAGATACAGAAAATAACTCGGTACTTTTTTAGACTAGCATGTCAAGGCAGTGAATACTAGTAGAGAAGCTCGCTTAGCGACTGCTTCTAAACCTGGCTTGAGGTGTTCTATACTTCTATACCATCCTTTTACAAGGTTCGTTAATGGCCAATATTGTTATTCCTTCTAGAGACTTAAAAAAAACAGTACATGTGTGCTGATTGTGCCTCATGGATTTCTCTTTTTAAATTCAATTCGATTTGATTGTGCTTCATGGATTTCTCTTTCTAAATTCAATTTGAATTGATTGTGCTTGCCATGTTGAGTTGAGCGATGATTAATCCTGTGTATACCACTTGTATAAAGTCTTGTTAGTGTTATAAGCTTGCTACTTGCTATATCTACTTGGTTCGGTTTAATTCGATTCCCTCAACCTCACCTATTTAGTATTTACTTATAACCTGCCTTCACTACATATCATCACATCTTTGGTCTTTATGATTTCGAATACTTGCAGGCAAGGTGGAAACAAGAGGAGGCTGGAAAGGTTGAGGCAATTGCGCTTGTAACCTCAGAGAGGAAAGAGAGGGAGCAAATTGAGACCTCCATGAGGTCAGAAGAGAATTTGCTGCATCTTAAAGCAGCGAATGACGCACAAAGATACAAGAGTGAGATCCGTGCTCTTGAGCAGCATATTGCACAACTGAAGGTGTCCTTGGACTCTTTGAAGGTTGCTGCCCCCAAGTGGGGAACTGACAATAAAACCTATGCATTGCATCTTTCTGAAGGGAGAAAGAACAGCAATGCCCAAATTTTGTCCAACATAGCAGTACCCCAAGATCTCGATTTTGATGATATACAGCGCGATCGGGAGTGCGTCATGTGCTTGAGTGAGGAGATGTCCGTGGTGTTCCTCCCTTGCGCCCACCAGGTCGTCTGTGTCAAATGCAGTGACCTCCATGAGAAGCAAGGGATGAAGGAATGCCCTTCATGCCGGACCCCCATCCAGCGCAGGGTGTGCGCCCGCCCCGCCGGTTTCTAGATTTCACATATACCATTTGGATTTTACTTTTTTTTGTTTCACCTTGATTGCTCAGCTTGAGTTGATGGAAGATTGGAGAGAATAATAATGAGGGGTGAGTGGTGAAACTTTGACAATAATACTTCGTTAAACATCAAACAAGCCCCAGTGGACAGTGGGTACTGGTTGGGTTTGTTATATGGATATACCGGCCGCTTCTGAATGCTTTGGTTTTGCTGCACTCTGGTTCTAAGTCCTGTACTGTTTGGTAAAAATGTCGGTTCGTGTGATGCTTGGCAGGCAACCTGTTAATCGATGTTGTTATGCCCGGTTGCATTCATCTCTAGCTATTGAAGTCCTAAACGAAGTGAGCTTCACCGTCTCTGGATGTCAGTTCTCACGGTGCCCGGGAGTTCCAGTTCTATGATGCGACAGTGGTCTGATTGCAAGCAGTGTAGGCGAAATTTAGACAGAACCTTGTGACTTGTTTAACATTAGAGTTTGTACTATGTGTAAATAGGTCACGAAAATACAAAATGGGACTGATCTAACATTGGGGGAAAAAGTCAGTGGAGAACAGTTCTCATGAAGCAATCGTGGGGGACTGTTGCTTAAATTTAGGATGAATAGTTAAAAATAAAAACTATAAATCTCTTGTGCGTTGCATGTGTATGCGTGGACACGTCTCGCAAGTTCATGGTAGGTGTCTACAGTTGCTCCACAAGGACCACTCAAGATCACCTATGTGACAACTTGTGAAATTAACGTCGATGCCATGTTTAGAGTTGGGCATGTTTATTAGGGCAGTTCTAAAGAGAACCGTTTATATAGAGTTAAATGATAAGATGGCTAAACAAAAAAAAAAAAAAACTGGTGTGGCAATCCAATTAATAAAGAAAGAGAGAAAAACTAGTGGAAACAGGTTTTCAACTGAAAACATTTTTCATGTTGGAAGGAAACAAGCCGTTTCTTTCAAGGCCAGTCTTAGTGGCCCGTTTCAATACACTGTTTCCAAAACAAATTCGCTGACAGAGCATCAATGAAACGAATAATGAAACAACCTCCATAATGCATGAGTTTCACCTTGACGTTTCCTAGGATGGGCAAAGCATTTAATTACTGTAAAATGATTGGATCACATGCAAGATGGTGAAATGATTTAGCCCTCAGTGGAGATTTCATCCCGTTTCACCGTGTGGGAAACAACGCCCGCGGGGTTTCACCATGGTGAAACTACTTCCTTCTCTCTCATCTTCGTTTCATGCAAAAAGTGTAGTTTTGCTGACATGACGCTTTAATAAATGTGCATGACATCCTGGTGAAACCTCCACTGAGACTGGCCTTGCTTTAGGTGGTTCCGGCAATGGGAGTTATGTGCCTATATATATGGCGTTGCTTGCCAATGTCGCTCGACTGCATGCGCTATACCGTCGTTGTCTATTGCAGTTTGATAATTCGGGGACCAGGATGAAACCTCAACAATAGTTTAGGGACTGGCCATGTAATTTATTTAAAATTTACCTGTATAAGTTAGTAATTTTATTATATGAAGTTACGCTAGAAAATTTATGTTGAAAAATTTTTATGCTAAATTTGTCCACTTGTAGTTATAAACAAATGTTGGTTACAAAGGTTATATAGAAAAGTGAAATTATTATCATAAGTTTCGTTTGCTGATAGTTATCAACAAAGCCTTGGTGAATAATAGAGTTGTACTCTGGTCTCTGTATAAGAGAATATCTATGTGTTATATATTGTGCCCTGTGTATATATAACACTGTTCGATGAAAAAAAAATCAACTTGTATGCGAGTGTCTGCATTTGTAACTGGGTCTCACAAAAAAGAGAGAGGTGTCTACGAGGCCTAAATTGAAATACTCTGTTCATCCCAAATCCTAAATTATAAGACGTTTGACCTTTTTATACTAAGTTTGATCACTCGTCTTATCAAAAAAATTGCGTAAAATATCACTTCTTTTGTCGTAGCTTGGTTTATTAATAAAAGTTCTTCATAAATAACTTAATTTTGACTATGTTTGCATAAATTTTTGAATAAGACAAGTGGTTAAATTTAGAGTAAAAAAGATCGAACGTCTTATTATAATTTAGGGTGGAAGGAGTATTTGGGAAATGTCAAATAATTTACGTCTTGTTTAGTTCACCCTGAAAACCAAAAAGAAGTTTTCAAGGTTTCCTGTCACATCGAATCTTGCGGCACATATATGAAGCATTAAATATAGACGAAAACAAAAACTAATTACACAGTTTACCTGTAAATCACGAGACAAATCTTTTGATCCTAGTTAGTTTATGATTAGATAATATTTATCACAAACAAACGAAAGTGGTACAGTAGCGAAATCCAAAATATTTTCACATCTAGGCTTAGGATGGAAGGAGTATTTGGGAAATATATGGGCTCCTCATTGGACTCTCATGTAGGCCCAACCCAGCTCCAAGGCGCCCTTCGCCTGCAGGGTGCAGGCTGCACCTCCCTGGACCCTGGCTCCCTGCCACCGGCGGCAGTAGATGACGGCAAGATGCCGTTAAACCGCGGCTTCCTCCCTCTCACAGTCACAGTCTCGTTCACTGCCCGTGCCGCCTACACACCCGCGTCGCCAATGGCGGCTCCCGTCAGGGCCCTCCCGCTCCCGTCGCCCGTCGCGCCCCGCATGACCTTGCGGGACCGCAGCAGCTGCAGCCGGTGCCGCGCCCCCGGAGTTCGCGCGGCGGCGGCGGCGGCGGCGGCGGCGGCGGGTGCTTCGCGGGCGACGGAGCCCGTGGAGGTGGTCGGCGTAGGCAGCCGGAAGGACGCCGTCATTGACTTCTGCCTGGGCTCACGCACGCTGTCCTCCACCCCCATCCGCTTCTGGTACGGAACCGAAACCGAACTCCTAACTTCAACACTGCACTGTCTGGTGTTGTTCAGGTGACTCCGTGATTTGTAGAATTGGAACCCCATCTGGCGAATTGATCAATTACCGAAGTTAGTGTCTGACTTTGATTTCCACCAGTGAAATTAATGTGGAATCGTCAATGTGTGTTTCTCCATGATGCTATATATACATATGTTTTTTTTTTTGGAAATATGTAGTTTGCAGCCTTCCCGTAGTGCTTTGGCCATACAGAGTGGCATAATATTACTCGGCTGTGATTTTGGTGATTTTTTTGCTCACCATCAGTTTTTTGTTACTATAATCATTACTTCTCCAAGTATATCGTGTGCATAACCAAGTATTAACCTAACATGTAAGCTATTCAACATTGTGAATTTGAAGATTTTCTGCTTACCAGATTAATATAGGGGAGAGCAGGGAGTTGTTTATGAGATTTAAAGTCATAGTACAAAGAACCTTCCTGCAGCATATGGCAACCTTTTTTCTTTGATGGAGTCACTGAAATTACAAGCAAATGCCATAGTGAACTAACCCTATGGTCATTTCCTAGTACATTCTTACACACTATCTAGTGTGGTGGAACATTGGTCCCTTTACAATTCTGCAGAGTGCAGACTGCAGTAGGAGTTAGAGTTATCTCCAGTGCACTAAATAGAAATACTTCAAAAGTTTGAAACAGAAGCATGATTTGGATACTAATATGTTAATTCGTGAGCTAATTAAGGACTGCATCTTGTACCTTGTCGCTTGATGTACTTGCATTTCCTAAGTCAATGTAATGAATTCTTGAAAGAGTACGTTGATTCATCTATTTTCACAACGCATTCAGTGTGCTGTGCAATTTCTCTGTATTAATATCTCTTTGATTAAATAGTTATGATTACCCCATTGACACATAAGAAGATTGAAGATTAATCTGCTAGGACAGATCCCTTATTTTGTTGCGTCTAAGCTTTGCATAAAAGATTTTTTTCTTCAAATGAAGTGCTTATTTGTATTCTTTTAGTTGTTTTTCCATTCATTTTTTTGTTTTCTTCTTTAAAAAATCTGTGCCATCTCTGAATTTTGTTTCAGGACAGTACATGTTATGGATAATTCTAAAGTTCAGTTAATACAAAAAGGTCATGGAACTGGTACTGCATCTTTCATGGACTCAACATCTTGAGTTGATTCAACATTTTGTATGCATACATGGTTTTGTACTTTTCATTCTCTATCTACTATCTTTAGCATGAAAATGACATCTCTCTGTTTTTCAGATGCAGTGTTCAGAGACTTGGAATCTCCCTTATTTCTTCATCCCTGCCCGCCTGCGGTTATTCTTGTTTGTGCACTTCTCTTCTTTCTTTTTGACACCATATGTTGCTCTCATACTGTTTGGCCTTAGGATATTGAGTGTGCTTAGATATTGTGCTATATCCCTTACCACTCTGTTGCATAATGTTAATGAAACACATGCCACAATTGATTTTTGTCATCTGGGACTGAGATCTGACCGCATATCTTGCTATGATTTTTTAATTTAGGTTTCTAGTGCAGGACAAGATGCTGATCATATTACTGCAATGGAGCTTCTTAGTGCTGTCAAATCTGCTGGTAATCTGGCAGCATCAATATTTTTGAAGCCCTTCTGCTTCGAGGGACAAAGAAGGCAAGTAGAGGTAAAAAAAACTTCTGTAGTAATTTTTCTTCTTTTCCATGAACAGTGAACTTTGTGGGTGCAGGATTCTTAAAAGATGTGTAAGTTCTTATAATTTACTATTAATTTGCGTCTTCTGCAGGCAGCTGATTTGATTGGCAAACTTCAAACGTGCTCAAACTTTCATATTGGTAACCCATTGCTAGCCTACCTTTTACAGCCATGCATTAACCTTTTGCACTATGGCATGAGAGAGTAAAATAATAAAAGCTTTTCTCACTCTGTCCTATTTGGGCTTTACACTGCTTCCTTCATAATTGACCTGTACTAAGGACTGATATTTCACTAGTTGTGCCTTATGCTCCCGAGTCCTGATTCCTGGATCGTAAGTTTGTAGGCCCTGGTGCGCATATATCCCACCAAAGGTTGAGATGATGATAAGAAGAAAACTAATCAGGTCCCTTTTATAGAGACAACTTAATTGACCCCTAAGTAATATCCTAACTGAATCAATCAATCTTATTCCTTTCCTAACAAACCAAATCAATCTAATATAATCTAATCAAATCCGATACTGTTCACGTGGTACCATTCACGTGTGCTACAGTACCGCATGGGCCCCTGGGACGGTTCCACCTGCCATAACAGGATGCTGACATGCTAAACTTAAATTTACAATGAGATGGTGAAACTATTCCTCATGACAAGCTAAGTGATTTTTGTCCTTCAGTAATATAATAACTCCTCTTTGGTGGTGTGGATATTGATGAATGATAATTGGTATATACTCGATGTATCGATCGATTCTGGAATCTTGTGGTGTAGTTCTGTTTGTTCTCCATGCAATATTAACATCACAGTATTATTGAAATTAGCCACATCCAAGAACAACGGCTTGTAGTCTGAAAAATTACAGTTTCATCTATACTGTCACAGTTATTGAAGCTGATTCATTGCTTGAGACGGAAGTGGAAACTCTTGCTGAAGCTTTAGAAAGTGCCAATAATGCTGTCCTGTCAACTATTAGCATGATATCTATCATGATGTCTGTGAGTTTTAAATCCTTCTATGCTGTTCTTTGATATGAAATATTGCACTCTACTTTTTAATCCCATTCTTCTCTAAATATCAGGGTTATAATAAGATGTTCTGGAGTTCCCTTAATGCACAAATTAAAGAAATTGGTCCTGAGGAAGTAGCCAAGGTAGTTAAGATATTTCCTTACTACTAAGTTCCATCATCTTGACTTTAGCTTTTCTTAAATGGTTCTTACAGTCTACAGCTTAACAGCTACTCAGAAGCTATGGGGAAGCTAGAGTTGGCTTTGGTGCTGGTTATAACATCCAGTCAGCAATTAAGCAGGCTGTCTTCCACTGTCCATTTCTTCTTGGTGGCATAAAGGTGGAATTGATTGTCTTTTTTTTTGTAACTTTTAATATATTTATTCTACATTCTATACGAAATGTTAAAAGGAAAAAGGAAATTTGTTTATGTTTTGGCATCCTGACTTAAAGGATGCCCATGCAAAAAGGCCAAAATCTACTCTACATATGCATCAATGCAACTTGTATATCTGCGGAAATTTGTAGCCATGAAATCTTTGTGCTGCTCTGTTATATTTTGACTGCACTAATTTGTTTATATATTATTTTTGTGTAGGACTTGAACAATGTGGTTTTCCTCTCCCTTACAACTGCTCGGGTGTTGTCTGAAAGTGACATGATCTCCATTCTGCACATCTTTCGTCGAGTTACTGGGTTCATGAAAGATATTATATTTTCTAGAAATTCTGAACCTGATTTAGAGCCAAAACTGATAGTAGTATCTCTTCTAACTACCCGGTAAGTCATCACATAACAGCTGATGCAGAAAATTTAAATAACCAGCCTGATTTTTAATGAACCTTTTTCATTTATCATTCCTTAATCATAGTCCATGACTTGAATGTATGCTTTATATCATCTCGTATTTTGTTAAGTAAATCTTCCAAGCCAAGGATAATCAAGCAGGGCTAAATCTTTGAGTTGTATTGCATATGTTGACTATCTGATTGATATATGGATAACAAACTGAACCTGTAATCTTGAGATAAATGTAGAGCAGAGAGGTTTTTAGTAAAAGACTTTTAGCAGACATGAGCATGAGTTTCTTACCCCTTGTGGCCTTGTATAGTTGTATGACATGGTAGTATAGTCAGCTATTCCCTTCCCATTTCTTATCACATTCTTACTCTGAGACTCTCATCTATTTTGCTGGGTAGTGTTATATACTTTCTCAAAGTTCTTTGTAACTACTATGGTGCAATCTTTATGTTAGTGAAGTTTTTATAGTTGTGGTATCTGATGCTTTTTCCTCTTTTCATGGTTAAAAGATTGTCCTGCCATTTTATTGGAGATGGACCTTCAGCTTTTCATTGTTTTCTTGAATAAGGGTTTATTTGAAAGCATAGTTCTTAAGACGTAAAGGCGAGGCATGACAATGCGCCCCCGCCCGGACGCCTAGGCGCCCGCCTTAGACGCCTAGGCGTGTGCCGTGCCCGCCTAGGTGAGCATTTTGCAAGGCCCTGGGGGGTCACCTGGACGCCTAGGCGACGCCTTAAGAACTATGTTTGAAAGAACCATTGATTGGTTACTTTATTCATCAGTTGGTACTTTCTATATTTAGACAGATATGTGCAAAAATAGAGTGTGGCCCTCATTTCTTTCTGATGTGGTCTCATGATGTTACAGATTTCAGCATTTTATGTGATTGTGGTGTTAATAAATATCAGTATAGACTATAGTCTAGCAGCACATGTAGTCTAAAAAATAGGTATGCAAAAGATGACTGCATTTTACTCAATGATTAGATTTGAATTTGTGCAGGTCAGATACCTGTTATGTCTTATGCATAGAAAATTAACTTATGTAGTTCATTGGTGACGGTTGTTGATATTAGTGGTTGATTATGTGCTGCAACATTTTTTTAACAGAAACCACTATGATGAAAGTGTTTCCACAGTACAAGAGGGCTTTCTTTCAAGTTTGGCCTTTCATTTTCCTTTTATATCCTCTTTTATGGGAGGAGATATCCCTGAACAGAAACAAATTAGGTCGAAGCATTCCTTTAATCGACTGCCTGAGAACAGAACTAATTCTGTAGAACAAGACGAATTCTCACAACTTTCTAATTGGTCATCTGATGCTGCTACTGTTCCTAAATTATTTCCTGAAGAATTTGAGGATTTGGAATCTGTGAGGTAACTTACGGACTTGGCTTCTTTCCTTTTGTCCCAGGAAAGCTAGTTCCCCCTTTTTTTAAAAAAAAATAACTATTGTTATGACTAAACATGTCCACTGCAATTCTGTCTTAGAGACAGTAATGACAGGAATGAGAGAATAAAGCCAGAATCTCTGGAAGATAATTTGGCAGTTACTGGAGAAATGAGCAAAGATGATGACAGAGGTAAAATTGTTTGTGTGCACCACATCCTTTGTTTTGTTTGCGTGTGCTTTTCTAACTTAAGTTTTTCATTGACAGAGCATTTAGCTTCACAGCAGGAACATCGTTTCTTGAGCAATTCCCCTGGTTTTGATATTGCACAATTGTGGGCTAAGCAGCGTGCGATGGCAAATGGAAGCAGTGAAAATGATGAGCTTGATATTGTCACTTTTCCTGTTGGTGTAAAACTTAGCAAAGTTCAGTCTGATCATTCTCCAAATACGCAACCTGAAACTCTTGGTGCTGACACAACTGTTGCTACTGGGCATGCTGCCTTTGGAGTATCATTTTCTGATGTTCCTTTGGAGAAAGTAATGGACATGTGTAGTTCTGCAGTCGCATTTCTGAGGAATAGAATGAACAGGTCTCGAAAGCATGGCTCAAACTCAATATCCAGCCGGGCTGCCCTGATGCTCGTTAGTTTCTCTCTCTCCTGCATACTCTTATCTTGAATGTTATGCTGACACAGTTTGTTATAAGCTCCATTCCTTGTTTGTACACAAAGGGGAAACAGTTAGCTTGCCCAGATTAAATCAATTTAGAAAAGTGCAACATATTGGGTTTTTTCCCTTGAACGCATGCATAATGATTTTTGTTTATTACATTCGAAGATAAGGAATCTTTTTGTTGTTTATTTGGATTTCAGATTCCATATAGATTGACGAAGCAGGCACAGTTTACTAATCCAAAAATGGACAACTGTGCACCAAAATCATCCTCGTAGTTTCCTCTGGGGCTACTCATAATGTTCTGCAGCCTCCCTCATCCGTTCCATGTGCATAGCTAGCTCAGTAGCTCCCTTTTCTTGTGGTATTAAGATGGGTTTTCATTCGGTTACATTTGTGCATCTAGGGTGTTTATGTACTACTTGGATGTTTTATCAAGGTGTCTTCTGTTAACTTTTATGGTGTGATAAAAAACCCTCACATTATGTCAATGCAAACACAATTAGCTCAATATTTATCTTTGTCATTAGTGCTGCTTTTCTGTTTCTACTTTTCTAGAAGAATAAATGTTTCATTTCAGCCAGAGTCTGGAAAACACTTGTCTTTGTTATGAATCTGAATGTTCTATAGGCCTTAGCATCTGTAATCCGTCATTTTCCTTGTAGGATGCAGAAAGAGAACCAGAAAAGACATGGAGCCCCATAGTTGAAATACGTTATGGAGGGGGAACTTATAGAGGTAGATGCCAAGAAGGTGTTCCTGAAGGAAAGGTGAAATCGGATCACATGTTCTATCCAACTTATCTGACAAATCCAACAATCTTACCTTGTTAAACATTGTAGGGACGTCTAACCTTCAGTGACGGAAGCTTTTATGATGGACTCTGGAGGTATGGTAAGAGATCTGGTTTGGGGACTCTATTTCACAGTAACGGTGATGTATATCATGGGACATGGAGGGATGACCTTATTCATGGAAAGGTATGGCAGTATGTTACAGTTGCTTTCATCTCGCACGTCACAGCTGTAAATGGAAACACTAACAGACTGCTTTTCAGATTCAGTCCCTAATTTATATACCTATATTAAGCATGATTGCCATGTGCTTAGAGCTATTTCTTTTTTTTTTATTTGGCATCTTTTATATAAAGACCGTTTTGTCTTGAGTTCTTGATTATAACCTATCCAGCCATGAAATATCCAAGCACCTTAACTTATTCAAGCTGCAAGTTCTGAACATTTACTTATATCAAGTTGGACAATGTAACAACACTCTTTACACTCCATATGATTTACTTTCTGTTTGATGACAAAAAGTCCGATTTACTGACTTACCCCCACCCACCAAATCTAGGGCTGGTACTATTTTCACAGCGGTGACCGCTGGTTCGCAAATTTTTGGAAGGGGAAGGCTAATGGCGAGGGTAGATTTTATGCCAAGGATGGGAGTATCTTCTTTGGTCATTTCCAAAATGGATGGCGCCATGGGGAGAGCCTGTTGGTAGATGCAAACGGATCAAGGTTTCTCTCGTCTATTTGTGTTCAGTGTGTTACAGAAAAAGCACATTACATGTGTGTATTCTTTTGACCAAAAAGGGGGACTTGACTTCATCGTTGATCATGATTACAGGTGGATTGAAGTTTGGGCTGATGGTGTACTTATTGACAGAACTAAAATGGAGAAATGAGGTTCAGATCTAAATATATTTTCCAGACATTTCTAAAACTTTGCTTCTCAGATGGTAGGGGGCTATGCTTCAAAATCTCAGATGTCGCAAGGCACTCTGGTTTGGAGCCTCTCCACTGTACACGAAGTTGTCATTCTATTTCCAGTCTTGAAAGTCGTAAATAGGTGCCTGTTGGAAGCGCTGTTGAAGTTTTGATGCCTAATTTCAAAGGAGCAGACTGTAGCCATTTCTGTATATACCACTAGAAGTATGGGAGGAGGCTTTTGTTCATACGGCTGATGTACCAAGCTGGGAACAGCTACCCAACTGTACCTGAACGTGAAGTGTGTTTGATTAATTCCATTGATAACCCCTACCCCTAGATATTTTCTTCTCGGATTAGGGTGGTCTGTACATGGATGAACAAGCTCTCGTGGCCGTGCTCCTTATTTCCAACTGAGCGCTTGAGTTTCCACAAATGTGGGCCCAAATTGTATCCTTTCCCCTTTTTTAAAAGTTTCCATCAATATCATCTACCCATTATATTTTAATAATATCTTGGTCAAGTTTACTCATTTGTTGTTGCTCAATCGATGTCGGCATCCAATAATTTGAACCTCCATGTAGGAATTATCATGAAAAGGTGGTGTAATAGAAGGTCAAAGATATGCTATCCACTGCGTAGATTGAGCGCTGCTGTTTCTCTTTCAGTTCGGCATGCAGTTGGTTCACGGCTTGGATGACTGGAATCAGATGAATGTTAATGGAACCCTGAAGGTATGTTATTCTGTTTAATTGGAGAGAAGTTTAGGTGTTTCAGTGAGTGAGAGGCAAATCGTCTGACACGCCTTCTTTTTTGGTAAGTAGGAGTGAAAGGAACTCTTGAAGTATACTAGAGTTTATACAATTATTCTGGGTGGACAGCTTAGGAGCTCAAGTGCTACCCGCCTTCTTGATCTGGACGGTATGAGCATCTACCATATTCATTCCATCCATTGCCTTGCTGTTCCAAAATCTGAGTAAGCAACGGAGGGCCGGGGATCTTGCCCAGTAGCGGAGATACGCCTGCATGGGAAAATAAAATCTATCTCTATAGTCACGTCTCAAGTGGTTCCAGGACTCCCCTGCGTGCTATCGCTTTCTGGAGCTGCTATAGCTGATTGCTACTAGTATATTGCGGTATTTCTCATATCGGATGCACAAGGGGGTTGCGGATTGGACTCGCGCCGCAACTTGGCACTTGGCTAGCCGCGCCGCGACTCTATGAGCATGCAGTTTTTTTTCATCTCCCCTGACAATCCGGTCATGTGTCTTGCGCAGCTGCGCCAACCTTCGTCTAATCATCTGTGTGTTGCGTGTGGCCCCAAAAGAAAATTGAATTTTACGTACTATCCGGCAGTGCCACGCTGCTCTGTCGCTGGCTCGCTGCTTCACCTGGACCGGACTGGAACTTCCCTTCGTTTGCAGCAGTTATACTGACAGCGGTTTGCTTAGAATGTTCTCCTGTCCTGTAAAATGAAGCTCATGAGCCTCCTGTGCGCCTCGTCTTCACATCGGATTTCCAGATTCAGCAGTCGTTGCCTAAGTGGCTAGAAAGCCAGTTCAGTCTTTGTTGTGTCCTTGGGGCATTGGGCCCGCATAGCAATATACAGTATGGTCTCACTTGCTAGTAATGACATACAGTACTCGTAGTGAACACAAATGTCACGTGAGTGAATTTCCCGACTGGCGCACTACGGCGTCCATCACCTATATCAGCTCGACGCGTGGGATGGATGGATAGAAAGTTAGGAGTACGTACGTAGGTCCGGTTGCGCCAAAAAAGAAAGAAAGAAAGCAATCTAGCTACGGCAAATGTCAGCTCGCCACTGGAGTGGCGCCTTGAAAAAAAAATTAGAAAAGAAATCGGTGCTCCAATTAGTGGAAATGCCCCCCTTTTTTTGCATGGTCTCGTGGTCCATCGATGATCCCGCGGACGACCGACCTGTGACCGAACACCAGCACTGCAGGCAGTAGTAGTAGTAGTAGGCACGTATCCTGCCGGCCGTGCAAAGTTGCGGTCGCACTCGCGTTATCCTGTGATCCTGTCGCTCGCTTGCACCGCCGAGCGAGAGCGCTGACCGAGGCGCGAGGACGAGCCGACGGCGACCACCGCCAGCCGCCCAGCCCCCCGACACCGGGTCCGGTCGCCGTCCGATACGTATACGTGGGCAAACGCGCGTCCTACCAACTGGGTTGCGCGGCGCCTCTCTCGCTCACGCACGCACGCACGCACTGGCACAGCTTCCGCATTGAGCATTGCCATTGCCGTGCGCGCGGTGCAAGGCAAGGTGCCAGCGCCAGCGCCACCGGCTGGGTGGGGTTGGGTGCCCCGACGCCAGCACGCACACCACCAGCAACTGGAGTGGACTGGGCGGAAGGCCGCCGACGGCGGAACGCAACAACGACGGCCACCATGACCAGGCAGGTGGGAAGAAAGGGAGGGAGGGAGAATGAGCGGAGCGAGCAGGCTAGTACGTTCCAGGCGGTGACATTGACACGGCGGAGCCACACCGGGCGCGGGGACGCGGGGTGCAGGAGGCCCCCACCAGGTGATCCGCTTGTCGCTCGCGCCGTTCCCACATGCCGACAGGCCGGGGGGAATGCGGGCGAGGCCTGCCACGATCGATCGCGCGCCCCACCACGTGTCCCTTCCGGCGCGCTGCCTGCCTGTGCCTGGGTACCGGTACCGGTCTCGTCGTCTCTGTGGCCATGTGCGTGCGGCGGATGCGCGACCGGCCATGGCCCCCTTGCGGCCTTGCCCCATGGGTGTGGCCTGTGGGGTGGGCGCTCCGCGTACGGTGCCTCGGTGCGCGACGTGCCTGGGCGTGGCCCGTGAGTCGTGACAGGTGGGGTACCGGAGCGAGAGACCATGGTCGGTGGGATACTCATACTCGAATGCATCGTTGACTTAGACAAGAGAGATTACACGCGTGATGTTCATTTTTACTAGGGCCTTGTTTAGTTCCGAAAAATTTTGCAAAATCGACACTGTATCACTTTCGTTTGTATTTGACAAATATTGTCCAATCATGGACTAACTAGGCTCAAAAGATTCGTTTCGTCGATTTCGACCAAACTGTGCAATTAGTTTTTATTTTCGTCTATATTTAATACTTCATGCATGCGTTTAAAAATTCGATGTGACGGGGAATGTGAAAAATTTTGCAAAATTTTCTAGGAACTAAACAAGGCCTAGGAGACTAAGTAAGTACTAGTACTGTATTACGCACTGCTTTAGCAGAATGCTTTTGTGATGCTTGCTCTCTAGTACAGGAGAGAGGCTGGAGTAGCATGGTTTCGCCAGATAAGCGTGTGACTGACCACAGCACATGACACAATGACACAAGTCATGTGCCAACATACGAAAACGGAGTTGCCATCTCCACCAGGACAACATCTGAACCTTTCCACGCGCGTCTGGCTGCGAAACGCCCTGCTCCTGCTAGTGCCGGGCGAAATGCCTCACCTGCCCCTTTCACGAACCACGGACAGTGAGAGCGAATAGCGTCCTCCTCCTGGTCAGGAACACCCCCCTGCCAACGCCCGCCACCTGGCCTCGCGCGGCTCCGCAATTCCGCGTTACAAAAGGGCCACCATGCCGTGGGCGTGGAGTAGCAAGAGCAAGAGCTTCAGACCTTCAGTGCATGCAGCTGTCAGCTGTGGCCGGCCGTCGCGTGTGCATCCCACTGCTCCTCGCTCTCGCCTAGCTAGAGAGTAGAGGCTCGTGGGTTCGGGGTGTCCTCCACTCCTCCCCGCGCACGGCCAACACAGGAGCCGCCACGAGCAAGTCCGGCTCTAGCTGCCATCTCGCCGCGTTGGAACTCGCGGTTTGGAATCCGAAAACCAGTGGCCGGTCACCTGCCACAGGAGAGAGGGCTAGGTTTTGTTTTTCTAGTCCTCGGCCAGTGTCCTGCAGGGGCAACGGACAAAACTAACGCGAGACTTGTCGCCTGCTGGCCTCACTCTGGTCTGTCACCTCTCACCTCCAGCCCCCGCCCACCCTCTGCTCTCCCGATCCCTCTCTATATAGCTCGGTCTGGCCACCAGCTTCCGATCCATATATCCCCCATCTGCGTCTCTCCACTGCGACTGCGACCGAGCACGTACGCCGTCGCCGCGTGTCAGCCAACCATGATGTCCACCAGCCATGCGGTGAAGCAGTCGCCGGCGTGCGCGGCTCGTTGGCGGCGGCGGCAGCACGGCCAGCGGTCCGCGGACGCGCCGGCCCGCACGGCGACGTTCTCGGCTAGGCACGGGAGGCAGCGGCGAGGAGGCCGCGGCGTGGCGCCGTGCTCCGTGCGCGCCGCGGGCTCCAACACCATTGGCTGCCTCGAGGCCGAGGCGTGGGGCGGCGCCGCGCACGCCCCCGGCTCCGCCCCTTCGCTGCTGCTGCCGAGCTTCCATGTGGAGGCGCCGGCGCCCGGGGGCGACGCGCTCGCCGTGCCGTCCGAGCAGAGGGTGCAGGAGGTCGTGCTCAAGCAGGCGGCGCTCGCGGCCGCGGCGCCGAGGACGGCGCGGATCGAGCCCGTGCCCATGGACGGCGGGCTCAAGGCGGCCTTCCACCGCTGCGGGGAGGTCTGCCAGGAGTACGCCAAGACATTCTACTTGGGTAAACGAGATCGAAATTCCCGCTGTGTTCTTGTTCATCTGAATACAGTCTAGTTTAATGACTAAGGCCTTGTTTCGTTCCATCAAAAACCAAAAAATTTTCAAGATTACTTGTCACATCGAATCTTACGGCACATACATGAAATATTAAATATAGATAAAAATACAAACTAATTGCACAGTTTATCTGTAAATCGCGAGACGAATCTTTTAAGCCTACTTACTTTATGATTAGACAATATTTGTCAAATAAAAATTCCATGCACGAACTAAACAAGGCCTAAAGCATCGGCATTAGCCACAAAGGTTTTGCCGTGATCGAGGCACATGCATGTGTCACAAGTACTAGTGTGTTTTCCTTGCAAGCTGTTTAAACAAAGTAAAAAAAAACAAACCTTTTGTCCTAAAAGTACAATAGGCAAAGGATGAAAAATATCCTTGGTAGGAGCCTGAAATGACTGTCCAAGTCCAACACCTGTCTTTCCAATTTGCTTACTGAATCGGCTAGTATACTTAATTTGATTAACTATGACAATGATTGTAAGAAAAAATGACAGCATGCTCATGAAAAGTAGGGGTGACTTTCCACATGAGTATGAACACGATCTTGGACACATGCATTGAGATGATAATCATACTACATCAGGATCAATACTATTCTGCCAGTAGTTGTAGTTGTGGCCACCACATGCACATACCGAATAACGACCAGTCAGCTTCGACAATCAGTGCGCACATGCATGTGCCTGATCACTGATCTGATGAGATGCCGCTGTTCTTCTGTTGCAGCGACGCAGCTGATGACACCGGAGAGGAGGAGGGCAATCTGGGCAATATACGGTAAGCAAAGCAGACCAAGCCCCACATGTCCCTGTTTCTTGTACCGGCTGCAGTTGGCACCTTGACAGTCGGCGCAAAGTTTCTTTTCGTTTTCTCTGAATGGTAAAAACTGTAACCGCCGTCATTAGACGACTTATTGACTTGTTGCAGCATAGGACATGCAGAAACGATACTTGCTGATGCTGTCACCCAAAATCCAGTTCATACCATTGCCGTGGAAACGTGTAAACTGTAAACCATGGCTAAGCATGCCGTGTAATAAAATCTTTACACTCTGATGAGCTAGATTAGTTTATGCACCAGCACGGTGATTTTTCCTTGATGATTGACTAGTAGGGAAGGTATGAGAGTGATCGATGGCTGACGTGGCTGTGCGCGCGTGTTCAGTGTGGTGCAGGAGAACGGACGAGCTGGTCGACGGGCCCAACGCGTCCCACATCTCGGCGGTGGCGCTGGACCGGTGGGAGTCGCGGCTGGAGGACATCTTCGCCGGCCGGCCGTACGACATGCTCGACGCCGCCCTGTCCGACACCGTCGCCAACTTCCCCGTCGACATACAGCCGTTCAGGGACATGATCGAGGGGATGCGCATGGACCTGAAGAAGTCCCGGTACCGGAGCTTCGACGAGCTGTACCTCTACTGCTACTACGTGGCCGGCACCGTGGGGCTGATGAGCGTCCCGGTGATGGGCATCTCGCCGGACTCCAGGGCGGCCACCGAGACGGTCTACAAGGGGGCGCTGGCGCTGGGCCTGGCCAACCAGCTCACCAACATCCTCAGGGACGTCGGCGAGGAGTACGTCATCTTTCTCCAATGTCGATCAGCGTCCGTCCTCGCCCATATTGCTTGCCTACAATATATATATACTTACATGCGTGCGCTTCACGTGTGCCAACAAATAACAGCGCCAGAAGGGGAAGGATCTATCTCCCACAGGACGAGCTGGAGATGGCGGGGCTCTCCGACGCCGACATCTTGGACGGCCGGGTCACCGACGAGTGGAGGAGCTTCATGAGGGGCCAGATCACGAGGGCCAGAGCCTTCTTCAGGCAGGCCGAGGAAGGCGCCACCGAGCTCAATCAGGAGAGCCGATGGCCGGTGAGACATGCACACAAATCACCATCTTTATTTGCCTGGCCATTTCTTCGGCATCACACACAAACAGATGATTTAACAGCCTGCATGCTGCAACTGCTGTTAATTATCTTCAGGTGTGGGCTTCTCTGCTCCTGTACCGGCAGATCCTGGACGAGATCGAGGCCAACGACTACAACAACTTCACCAGGAGGGCCTACGTTCCAAAGACGAAGAAGCTGATGGCGCTGCCCAAGGCGTACCTGAGATCACTGGTTCCCCCCTCTTCTTCTCAGGCTGAGAGACAGAGACACCACTCCAGCCTAACATAGAACGGTCTCTGTCGCGTTCGGTACATAGCAGTGAATGATGTACAAATTTCTGGTCAGGCTACATACATCAATAGTAGTACATGGTTGGCATGTAGTGGTGGTGGTGGTGGTGGTGGCGCAGATTTCTTGTACTCGGAGTTTTGCCATGTATTACAAAAAGCACTGGATATATCACATAGATATGTATACTAAAAACATCTGTGAAGTAAAAATGAAATAAGATGAGTAGTGGGTGACCTTCTTAGTTCTTGCATACAGAGCTGCCTTGATTGGCCTAATTAATAATGTTGGACCACTCACTCGCTGCTTCCTCACTATAGACCTTATTTAGATTCATGAGTATCAACTTCAATCTATAATTCTATATGTATTGGAGTGGATTGGAATGAATCTTAGTTTAGTTTCACTTCAACGCATGTGGATTGAGATGAATACATGTGCATCCAAACAAGGCATGAGTGTGCTACCTGCTGAATACAGAAAATGGATCTAAATAACTCTGGACAAAGAAAATAGTAACACCGTCTTTAGTAGTAGAGGTGTAAGGTTTGGTACCCAAAGAAAAATTCAAATTCCTGATGGCCTTACCACAGATGGCACCATTTGCCACTCTCAACTCCGAAGGATCGTAGCATGAGCTCATCAAATCATGCATAGTATTACTAAATCCAGGTGTTGCAACTTCCAAGTAACTGCAATTCACAAGGAGAGTTTTCTGCTCATCAGTCCGTGTCTACAAGATCCTGTTGAAATATAAGTGTACTTATTTAGCCCAAAATTCCAGTGAAATGCCACGTCGCAGGTTTGAATCATCAGCTCAGACGGATCTTGAGATAACCTTTGCGTGCTTCTTTCTCCCAGTCCCAGCAGGCTCGTAGTTTATTCAGCACAGGACAGACAGACAGACAAGAGAGTTTGCTAGTAAGTGCCCGGATGCGTACTCTTTTGTCCCAGAGGAAACCGGAGATTGTTTATGCTTGTGTGGTTGAAAGTAACCGGATCCTTTTCATGCTTTATTTTACGTTATCTAACAATATGCCAATCTGTTGACTGTGAGTGTATGGTCAGAGTCTCGCAAATCGACGTCGGGCGAGCATTGTGTTTCGTAGGTAGGAATGTAGGAAGGTCAAGGAATATATGGCCCGGGCACCGGGCAGGAGGAAGCCTGTTTGTGTACAGCAGCAGCATTGGCTGTAGGAATTGCAGGAATGCTGCTGGCCTTCCATTCCTCGTTGCCGAAAATATTTTAGAGAGGGGAACCTGTGGAAGGGACGGCTGATACGCTATATGCCTTCTGCAGCCCCTGCTACTCTAGTTGACCTACGTGTTTTCATGTCCACACATCACGCAATTTTTTTGGGGGATCGATGGCAACACATCACGCAATGTTGGTGGTAACTGGGAACAACGGACCATGTGATACCAGAGTACCAGACCAGCTGCTTCTAAATAAGATTTTATTAGAAGCAGCATATAGTAATCTCCTCGTGTGTACCAGTAGGCAGACGCAGAGCAACGCACATCTGAACCCTGAGGCAGAGTGGGTTTCCATGTCCAGATTTGATTCATTATTATTACTAGTAAATATGCCCGTGCGTTGCAACGGGAGAAAAATATTAAATGATCATAGAAAGTGATGATATAATGTTACATATCTATTTATATTTATCTTTTTTATAACATTAAAGTCTGTAATTTATTTTATTGATAACCATGACATCTATGGTATTAGATAGTTAATATTTACAACAATATACAGCTTGGAGATATATTTATTTAGTAATAATAATAATAGAGATTAGACAAACCTTATCTTACTCTAATATTACCTCTTAATATACCTTAGTATTATATTAAAATATGAGAAGTTTGTTGGTAGCTTTTTTTATTTAGGTTAGGATTCCTATGAAATATGATATATCAGTTAAATGTATGTAATTATGAATATATGGGCTTATCAAGTGTTCATATAACATAACAACATATCGTGCAAAGGTAGTGTAAGCATCCTCAAGCATACATTTAGATAAATTAGTAAAATAGTGAGATACGTAGAAATGGTGCTAAAACTTTTATCACAAATCAAGCATCACATTAAATAGACTACCATAAAATTTTTATAATAATTGGAGCAAGATAACTACAATTTCAATTTTACACTAAGCATAGACAAGCATCTTCAACAAAAAATAAATATACTAAAATTTATGATATTTTTTGTTTAGTGCATGGATCTATATATATGGAGCTGAAAAAAATTTGTTTTGTAATTTTTAGATTTTTCTATGATTTATTATCAATTTCCAGCTGATCAATTTTATACTAAAAAGTATATACAAGCATCTCCAGCAAACAAAATATAATAAAATTTGTGATATTTTTTGTTTACTGCATAGATCTACACATGTGGAGTTGAACAAAATTTGTTTTGTAATTTTAGATTTTTCTATGAATTACTATATATATATACATACATATATATTGCTATTCTACACCCTAGGTGAAGAATACTATTCTACATCGAACTGTTATACTGAGCAAAATTCAGTATCGTTCAGTATCCGCGTTTCAGTATTGTTCAGTATTTCATGGTCCTGAGTGCAGTATTAGATGATATTTTGGCTTACCAAGGCCACATGCGGGACAGGCGCAGCAGCCCTGCCACCAGGCAGGCGCGCATCCGCGCGGACGAGCTGGGGATGCCGTGCTGTACGAGATTGTCCCGGTTCGTTTAAGACATCGTGCGGGCGTTAAACGGACAGCCGGCCTTTTTTCACCGAGGAGATGTACGCGGAAATAGACTGATGCAGAAGAAAAAAAAACAGACTGAAATTTTGCCTCTATATAGATTATTTTTTTGCGTTGAGAAAAAGAATTGTTTCTCTGTCTAGCTGAGAAGAAAACTTCTGGGCCGGGGACGTTACGTTAGTGCCGGCCCAAGAAAATGAAACACAAAGGACATGTGACCCAATTAGTTGGCCCAAACAGTTGTTGGATGGGGCCTAAACGTGCGGCCCATAATACAGATGCTGCGAGGGCAAAAATATACTATGTCCATTTCAAAAATACATGGACCAAAAAGAGAAGACATGCAAATGCAATACAATGCCATGACAAGATCTACATTCCAATTTGCCTAAAATGTTAAGGTTCTCAATGGATTAAGTGTTAAGATAGGTTGTAAATAAAAGGGAGATTAGTGTTCTTGCCTCTATTCTGAACGACGAGACTAAATAGCGAACGTTCATTGAAATGGATCCTGGCGATCAAATTTCCGACATACTTTTATTTCCGTTTTTAGAAAAAAAAACTAATTCCACCTTTACCTATTTTGAACGGCGTGGGTGTGCTTCATTATCTTTTGGGTTCTCCGCTCCACACACCATCATCCCTCGTAGGCTGATATCGGCGCTGACGCATACAGAGAAAAAAAATATTTATTTTAAATTACTATAACTTTTGAATGGTACATTTATTTTTAATTCCGTCTGCACCGGTGTGTCCTACGTGATAAGATGAATAAAACTAGATCCCACTTGTATATATTTCGAAGATTTTTTTCTAGTAATAATTTATGCGTACTAACTTATAATATATAACTTATAACATATAAGTTATGTGAAAAACTTAAACTCAAGAGTTATCAAAACACAACTTATTTACAAAGAGTTATTAAACATAAAGGAACAATACCGTTGTGTTCTATGCGACGAGACGAATAAAAATAGACCCTAATTGCATTTATTTAAAAAAAAAGTATTTTAGTAGCAATTTATGTGTACTAACTTATAACACATTAGTTGAGTACAAAAGTTATATGAAATAACTTATCATAGTAACTTATGTAGACAAGTTATATAGAACTACCTATGTACACAAGTTATTAAACACAAAAGAATAAATTAAACATATAGCTTGTGCCAGTGCAAACATAAAAAGTTATTAACGCACAAGGGAAAGAGTTAACTTATAACTTATACTACAATTTAGAAACACAAAAGTTATAAAACACAATTTATGTACATAACTTTTTCGTATAACTTGTGCAACTAAGTTATAGTTATAACTTATATGTTATAAGTACTTAGTACAGATAAATTATATTAAAACAAAGTTTTTCAAAACATATATAAGTGGGATCTAGTTTTGTTTGTCTCGTCGCGCAGAAAACACCGGTGCAAATAGAATTGAAAATGGATAAACCGTTTAAAAGCTATAGCAAATTTAAATAAATATTTCGCTTTTTAAAAGTGACGTCAGCATGAAATCAGCGGATCGCTCCTATACTTTGTCGGAGTTAAATCGTTCGCTGAGTTCATTTTAAATGAACGACCGCTGTAGTGGAATTGTGTATTCCGAAGGGCAATCGTTTTTGAACTTTGTGATTTTTTTATCCTCGATTTTTGAATCCGAAGTCACTATCCCCCTGTTCTTGATCCTATTAGATTAATGCCAAATAAAAAACTAAAGAAAAAATGAAAAAAAAATCAAAAGATGATAATAACCCTTGTCCTTAACCAACCCTCTTAGTTTTAGCTAATGAGTAATTAAGCATGTTCAACTTTCTAAACATTGCTTAAAATTAAAAATTTTGCAATTTTTATATAAATTTCATTTAAATGTTATCTAAATATTTAATGTCAAAATACATGTTAAAGTTACATAGTATACTAAAAAACATAGGGGCAAATTCACATGAGAAAAGAAGTATTTTTTTAGTTGAACTTACAATGTTAACTCGTCTAAGGCCTTGTTTAGATTCATTTTTTTGGATTTTGAAACTGTAGCAATTTTATTTGTATTTGGCAATTATTATTCAACTATAGATTAATTAGACTCAAAAAAATCATCTCGTAAATTTCAAGCAAACTATATAATTAGTTATTTTTATCTATATTTAATGTTCTATGCATGTGTCGCAAGATTCGATGTGATGAGAAATCTTAAAAAGTTGTTTGGATTTTAGGGTGAACTAAACAAGGCCTAAATGGTACATAGAGGTAAACTCTGCTTTCGTTTTGAAATAGAAGAGGAAAATCACAAAGTTAAATAAAATTTGGAAGAACATAAGAGCCCCAAATGTAATTGTGTCAACAAAAAAGAGCTTCTTCCGTGTATCCAGCTATGAAAACGGTACAGATATTTTTCGACCGTATTTGAGACCGAATTCGTTTAGAGAGGTTTAGATCTGTTTGTATCCGAGTCTGAATATTGTATCTGTATCCAAATACTTAAATCATATATTTATGATATCAACATCTAATCGTATCTTATCCGATATAATTAATATTATCCGTATTCAAATCCGAATCCAACCAAAACTATAAAAATAAATATGATATCGATAATATCCGTCCGTATCTGATTCGTTTTTGTCTATAGGATCCGCCCAAACTAGATCTTGGGCCTCTGATTCTCGAGGCTTGACATATTGGGACGACTAGCTAGTACGCGGGTAGTACTCATTAGTATTAATAATTTTGAAAAGCACAAACAAAAAAAAATCTCCATCAGTTTCGTAGGAGTCACGTACACTCCTGTCCGCGGAATCCCCTTCTGGCAGGTTTCGCAGCCGGCAAGTCACCTCCTCCTCCTCCCTATATAAAGCGGGGAGAGAGCACGTACTCCTTCCGTCCATAGCTGGGGGATTGCATAACCTCGTACCACCACGTACGAAACCGATAGGAGCGGAGGGTGAGACGACGCGATCGACGTGGGCAGCAAATTAAAGATGCAGATCTTCGTGAAGACGCTGACGGGGAAGACGATCACGCTGGAGGTGGAGAGCAGCGACACCATCGACAACGTGAAGGCGAAGATCCAGGACAAGGAAGGCATCCCGCCGGACCAGCAGCGGCTCATCTTCGCCGGGAAGCAGCTGGACGACGGCCGCACCCTGGCCGACTACAACATCCAGAAGGAGTCGACGCTGCACCTGGTGCTGCGCCTCCGCGGCGGCAGCAGGGGCGGCTACCCCACGACCATCTCGCCCAGCCTCCGCGAGCTCGCGCAGAAGTACAACGAGAACAAGATGGTCTGCCGCAAGTACGTATATATATATATCTACGCCAGCCGATCGAGCTAGCTATTTCCTTTATTAGTTTTTCGTTCGATGCAAGAACTGATGATCCAAGCTCTGCGCATACGATCCCTAACTTTGATCCGTCCGTCTTGTCCTGCAGGTGCTATGCACGGCTTCCGCCCAGGGCAACCAACTGCCGCAAGAAGAAGTGTGGCCACACCAACGCGGTGAGAATCAGATCATCTGTTTTACTTGTTCATACACATCCAATAATTTTATTTGTTATATACCACTCCGATCGTTATAGACTATCATCTTTCATGCTCATTGTTGGTTGATGTTAATGTTGTCCATGTTTTGTTCAGTCTCATATACAATATTTTGTTTCAAAATAATTACTGTCAAGGTTGTTGCATTTGCATCGCTGCTGCGAGAAATCATGCTTTCAGATTTACTCGTGGGAATAATTGGTCACATTTCCGGGTCATTCAAGTGTACTTTTGCTCTTTCGTCCGTATAATTAGGCAACATTGTTGTTGCATGTGTTTAGGTGATCGCATTTTTTATTTGGCTTTTCCAGTCATCGTATATTATGTATAGAAAGATAAACTTTTAATTGAGATCCGCACGCTAGATCTGCAGTTATATACTTCAATTGCTGTCAGCACGTTTGGTCATTCTTTGATCTAATTTGTGCCCTCCTGATTTTTTCAGCTGAGGTCAAAGAAGAGGTTCATGTCTAAGATTGGTGGAACAAATAAATGAGCGTTGGAGAGCCTTGTCATGCATCAGTTAGGAATTTTGGGATGCTATTTTACTTTCCTTTGCTTTTTATGAATAAAGTTGTGGTAGGAGAAAGTGTGCTACTCTTGGTTAATAAGATGTTTTTATATAAATTATTATTACTATTATTGTTATATTCATTGGTT
Organism: Sorghum bicolor; assembly: GCF_000003195.3. Taxonomy (NCBI): domain Eukaryota; kingdom Viridiplantae; phylum Streptophyta; class Magnoliopsida; order Poales; family Poaceae; genus Sorghum; species Sorghum bicolor. The sequence goes on along the minus strand of NC_012871.2, from coordinate 67,024,613 downwards.
ATAAGTGAGATATATCTACATGTATATATGGCACAATATCATGGTGTAGTGCTTCACTGCGGTAGTGTAGTGCTTCGCTGCGGTACCACGCAGCTTTCTCAGAAGAGAGCCAAACACGCCCGGTGATCGCATCAAGCTATAACAAGGGGAAGGAGGATCCTAGAAACATGCCTAATTACATAGCCATTTACTGATTTATATTTACTGATTTACAATTATACAATTACACAGCCATTTACTGATTTATTATTATTATTATACACGATCCAGAAGTCCTCATGGAAATATCGTCGAACACAGAGCACGCACCCACTTGTTTTGAGCCCCTTTCTAAGCATACACACCCATAGGAAGGAAGTCCTCGTAGAAATATCGTCGAACACATAGCACGCACCCACTTGTTTTCAGCCCCTTTCTAAGCATACACACCTATAGCAATATATATGAGCTCCGCATCAACCATCAAGCACGGATCTTTTTCTTTACCGGCCTCACTGCTTCTTGGAGTTGATGTAGTCCTGGAGCGCCTCCATCTGCTCCCTGGTCGGCGGCTGCTCGTTGTTCTTGATGGACCGGTGCACGTCGTACGTCGTCGCCCCGAAGAACACCAGCCTGCACTTCAACCGAGCATGCAATCCTCAGCGATGACACCGCCGCCGCCGTCCTGCTGCAATTGAGGAGAAAATCGAACGAGAACGACGGGGGAGGCACCTACCCTGCGGCGAACAGGACGATCTGCCTCGGGAACACGTGCTTCCCGAACAGCCTCATGCTGCTCCAGCTCCACCACTGCTGTGCTGCTTGGCGTTTGCCACAGAGAGACACTTGCCGCCTTGCCGGCTATGTAAGGCAGTTGGTCCACGGTCCAGTAAGAATCATTCGCGGCCCATGGGCTGGGCGTTTCCCCAACACCTCACAAACGCAAACTGCTCGGCGCTTCTCCTCGCCTTTCGATGCTTACGCCCGCGCGCGCCGGCCACCATCTCCCGTCCCTGCAGAAGCTGCTGCGCCAGTGCCGCTCCATCCAGCGCCTCAACCAGCTCCACGCCCACCTCCTCGTCCACGGATCCTTGTCCGCCGCATCCGATCTCCTCCTCGCCTCCTACTGCGCTCTTGCAAAGGCCGGACATGGCGTCCTCTGCCACGCGCGCCGTCTGTTCGACGGAATTCCTGGCCCGGACAGGGTCATGTACAATACCATCATCAGAGCCTACTGCAACAGCAGCTGCCCGCGGGAGGCACTACGCCTCCACCGCGGCATGCTCAGGCGAGGGATCCTGCCCAACGAGTTCACGCTGCCGTTCGTCGTCAAGGCGTGCACGATAGCGCAGGCACGGGAGCATGCTCTGGCCGTCCACGGCGTCGCTCTGAGGCTTGGCCTTGTGGGGCAGGTGTTTGTGGGAAACGCGCTTCTGCATTCCTACGCGTCGGCTGGATCTCTGGGGGACTCTAGGCGGTTCTTTGATGAGATGGTGGACAGGAATGTTGTGTCGTGGAACTCGATGATTGGTGGGTACGCGCAGGCGGGTGATACTAGAGAGGTGTGCTCCTTGTTCGGAGAGATGAGGCGCCAAGGGTTCTTGGAAGATGAGTTCACGTTGGTCAGCCTGCTCATCGCCTGCTCACAAGAGGGGAACCTTGAAATTGGTCGCCTTGTGCATTGTCGTATGCTGGTTAGTGGGTCTCGGGTTGATCTGATTCTTGAAAGCGCTTTGGTGGACATGTATGGTAAGTGCGGGGATCTGTGGATGGCTCGTAGATGCTTTGAAATGATGCCCATCAAGAGTGTCGTTTCATGGACGTCCATGCTTTGCGCTCAGACAAAGCATGGCTCAGTTAATGCTGCAAGATGCTGGTTTGACCACATGCCAGAGAGGAACATAGTCTCATGGAATGCCATGATCTCTTGCTATGTTCAACGTGGCCAATGCCATGAAGCTTTGGATCTTTATAACCAAATGCAATCCCAGGGTCTTGCTCCCGATGAGATTACCTTAGTGGCTGTCCTCTCTGCTTCTGGGCGAATTGGCGACTTGACTGTAGGGAAGATGGTACACCTCTATATTAGAGACAATATCTATAATCCTGATGTCTCTCTAGTTAATTCACTTCTGGACATGTATGCAAAATGTGGTCAGGTAGACACAGCAATCAGCCTGTTCAGTGAAATGTGCAATAGAAATGTAGTTTCTTGGAATGTTATTATTGGAGGGCTGGCAATGCATGGTCGTGCATTGGACACAATCACGTTCTTCAGATCAATGGTAACAGACTCCTTTGCACCAGATGGGATTACCTTTGTGGCCCTTCTTTCTGCATGCAGTCATGGGGGTCTACTAGAAACTGGACAGCATTACTTTGAATCTATGAGACATGTTTACAATGTTAAGCATGAAGTTGAGCACTATGCTTGCATGGTTGACCTTCTTGGCCGACGTGGCCATCTTGAAAAGGCTGTTTGCTTAATAAAAGAGATGCCAATGAAGCCTGATGTTGTGGTCTGGGGTGCATTGCTGGGGGCCTGCAGAATCCATGGGAATGTCAAGATTGGCAGGCAAGTGATCAAGCAATTGCTTGAACTGGAGGGCATCAGTGGAGGTCTGTTTGTTCTAATTTCAAACTTGTTATACGAAACTCACCAGTGGGAAGACATGAAAAGGCTCAGGAAGTTAATGAAAGAGTGGGGAACGAGAAAGGATATGGGTGTTAGTTCAATTGAAATAAACAACAGCATCCATGAATTTGGAGTGGAAGACATTAGACATGAAAGGTCAAGCGAGATTTATGCAGTAGTTGATCAGCTGTCATATCACTTGATTTCTTTGCATCTCTTGGCTGTGCATCCAGAAGAGCTATGTGTGGTTGAGTGAAGGAATGTATTTGGGATTCTTTTCAGGATCAGTTAGTACAAGTTCATAACATTTTTGAGTCAGGTAATCGTACTATACAAAATGAAGATGGATGTGGCTGGCACATTGTTTTACAAGGTACTCCCTCTTATTCAAAATGCATTCTGTTTCAGCTTCCACAATTTCTTTCAAAATACAGGTCATCTAGAACTTATAGCCACCCCCCCCCCCCCCCCCCCCCCCCCGCCCTTCCTCCTTTCTCACTTGCCAAATAAATGACACATCTCTTTCCAGTGTTGTATAATAAATGAGGGCAGTGACGTGTATTTTGAGTTTGGAGGGAGTAATGTTCATTGCCAAGCACACCTCCTGTTGAAGCCTGAGGGTAGGTAGTGCTGACTGACTAAGCACATTTGTTAAAGAGCGTCCAGGTTCATCAGATCCATGAAGAAAATCAGTGTGGATGTATAATTTAAGTTACAAAGTCCATCTACATAGAAAATACTGAAAAGACGACCTTTTTTAAAAGTTTCAGAAATAAGGTGTCCTCTTCAGTTTTCCGTATTGACCATGTAATGTGACCCTTGATTTGTCTTGCTAACTGGTTGTGTTTCTGGTTTTCTGTAGATGTCATGGTTCGCTGGGCAAGCCACTCACCCAAGCCCACAAATTCAGCTGTCACTATCTCCTGTGACTCTGATGTTTCAACAATATATGTGGAGAGAGAGACTAAAGCTCGGCAACAAGATCTCAGCACACGTTCACAGGTCACCCTTTCGAGTTGTCAACAAGGCAACTATCTTAACTACTAGCTTTTTTTTTCTGAAAGAAGATTACCTATTAGCTTTTTAGAAACAGAGCTACATGCTGACATACATTTTTCTTGTTCCTCTATCTCTGGGCCAGATTGAGTATACCATGGTAAGAGGCGCTGACTCCAGAATCCAGATGTAAAAGCAGAGCAAAGATTGGTTGGTTTAACTGAACCGCAAGATGAGGTGGGATGGATCCGTGCCCGCATTAACCAGTTCGTGATGCCTGCCACGTGCTTCTCTTAATTGTGCACCGTGAGTACATTACAGTGCATTAGTCAAGTACTCAAGTAAGTGGGGGCCTGCAGTTTGCCGCTTGCCAGTTGAAGGCAGTTGTGCCCATGGGGCCACTATGCGTTGTGGTTTGGCAGTTATTATTAAGCGCCGAAAAGTAGTGATTTGCCATCGGCACAACGCAAGCACTATTGGCTAACCGAGGGTTCTCGAGTCACTCCAGGATGCCAACAGCACGTGGCAGCATCACTTCGCCGATCTGGATCAGTGGCCTACTGGTTGGTACACATTTCTTGTGATGCTGTCTGCAAGTCCATGGCTAGATGATTTGGTTCCGGCTAATGGGAATATATTGATGCTTGGTGAGGTTGCTTTGCTCTTCTTCTTTTCTTGTTTTAACTTTAGAAATCATGGAACTGCTTTGTTTTTTTAAAGTTGTGATGGTGGATAAAGCATGTTCCTAGAGCTTGCTTAGGGCACTCACAATGCAAGACTCTATCACAGAGTCCAAGACAATTAATTATATATTATTTATAATATTTTGCTGATATGACAACATATTTATTGAAGAAAGTGGTAACAAAAATAAGACTCCAAGTCTTATTTAGACTTTAAGTCCACATTGTTCGAGGTAATAAATAACTTTAGACTCTATGACAGAGTCTGCATTGTAAGTGTCCTTATGATGACTTCAGTTGTGTGTGTTTTGGGGGGTAGGGGGGATTCCACACCTAAGGCCTTGTTTGTATGTTGTCGGATTCATCTTGATCCACAGTTTAAGTTCCACTCAATCCATCCAACACATGTGGATTGATGCAAATCCGACTACATCCAAACAAGGTCTAAAATTCATTTCAAACTGCCCCGGAAGAGGGGATAACAGTAATGTTACAAGAGAGAAAGTAGCATCGCCAAGCATTTAGGCTGGATACATGTTGAACCTTAATCCCGTGAAGAAACGGGCATGAAGAAAGCTGTACACATGCCGGGATGCCCCCACGAATACCTAGCGGATAATTCGACAACATTTGATATCCCATGTCGTACTCGAACAATTCAAAAGCCCAACCACTATTAAATCTATGGTCAGGATGATTAAGCCACAATGTATGTGTCACATGCCTTAATTAAATCATGACCTCGCTGGATCTGTACCAACCGAATGAATTAATGATATATAATCATGGAGATGAGACTGACAATCATCACAAACTAAGGAGCGTAGAAGTGCACTCAAGGTGGTTAGTTTAGGCCTTGTTTACTTCCTAAAAATTTTGCAAATTTTTTTAAGATTTTCTGTCACATCGACTCTTGCAGTATATACATGAAACATTAAATATAAATTAAAAAATAATTAATTGTACAGTTTGACTAGGGATGAAAACGGATCGGATCGGAGCGGATAATGTCTTTCCCATATCCTAATCCGCTTTTCTTTGTCGGATTCGGTACGGAGCGGATAATGCACGGATGTGGATGTGGATACGGTTTTTTTCGGTAGTCGGAACTGGTACGGATATGGAGCGGAAACGGATCGGAGACGGATTTTAATAGTCGAATAACATATGCATACATAGAGAATTATATGCTTGTGAATAATTTATTTAGTACAGAACAAGAATAGGCAATAGATAATAATCTTGCATTACATTTCATGTTGCTGCTCTCACACTAATAATTAACACTTAACATGATATCTTCACCAAAAAATAATAAGTTATTAGCCAATAAATAATAGTATCAAGCAAATTTCTTAATTTAAAAATTAGAACATTAAACAACAACATCATAAAATAAAAGTCCTCAACTAACAAACTTTTTAAAATTCTAAATTCTTTAGTCTTGGAAGAGAAACCTTCGGATATCCTATTTTAAACATCGGATAATCCGTATCCGCCGGATTTTACCTATTCCATATCCTACTCCGTATCCGCAGATAATCGGATTCGGAGTATCCGTATCCGCATGGATGTTAAAAGTTCTTCTCTATATTCTCAAAATTCGGATTCGGATCGGATCGGTTCGGAGAATTATCCACACCACTTTCACCCCTAAGTTTGACTATAATTTACGAGACAAATCTTTTAAGCTTAGTTAGTCCATAATTAAACAATATTTTTCAAATGCAAATGAAAATACTACCGTATTCATTTTTTTTTAAAAAAAAATGCAAGGCCTTAGCTCTTGACAAAAAGCAAGCAACAAGAACTAGGGCTCATCAATTAAATATGAGTTGGTACTGCATACATATGTTGAGAATATATGAGTCTGTACTGTCACTGAATACCAAAAAAAAACAAAAGGAACCATGAGCATGAATCGTCACTGTAATTATGTCAACAAATAAATGAAGAATGCAATGGCTGTGATGTGTAAACATCATGTCTGTTCATGGAAACAACAAATCTGTGCAAGCAGACTAGGGAGAAGAATCAAAAGTAAGCAGCAGTTACAAGTGCAGGACAGCCATGGATTTCAGCCTGCAGGACATGGCGTCGGCCTCCGTCGCCGCGTTTTCCCGGCCAACCCGGCTCCATTTCTGTTCGGTGTCCGAAACCCGGCAGGCCGTAACGAAATCGAGCACCTTGCCGAAGATCCTGAACATCTCGACGGCGTAGACCCTGTCCTTCCCGACGGCGAACGCCGCGTGGGGATCCATCGGCGCGTCCGGGTGCGCCGACGCCTCGGTCCACTGGAGCGAGCTGAGGTCGAGCTCGAACAGCTTCCGCACCACCTTCTCCCTCCGGTTCACCGGCCCGTGGCGGTCGCACCACGACACGCAGAGCATGAACAGCCGCGACGCGCAGCACACCAGCGTCGGGGCGTAGTCGCGGAGCCGCGGAGGCGGGGGCAGCGTCTGGAAGACGACCCAGGAGCCCTTGTCCAGATGGTAGGCGACGAGCGTGTCGGACTCGCAGTACACGTAGAACATCCGGCCACCGACCACGCCGGAGGAGGCCAGCCCGACGTCGGTGGGAAACCCGGCAATCTCAACCCACTTGTCGACCAAGGGATCGTATATCTCCCCTGACACCAGTGGCTCATCCCAGCGGCCGCGCCCACCGACGGCGACGATGGCGAGCCTCGGTTGGCCGTCCTCGCCCTCCTGTCCGGCGGATTTGCCATGATGAGACGAAGCGAGGCCAGTGGAATCAGTGTCCTCGTTCAGCATGTCCTTGAGCCGGAGGCGCCTGAGGGAGAGCCGGTGCGGGTCCTCGTACACAGCGGAGGCGCCACCGAACCGAGACTTGCCGCGCCGGACATTCTTCTCTGCGCGAGTGTGGAGAATGCTGCAGCTAGCGGACATCTCAAACACGCCCAGCACCGGGCGAGACCGCGGGGTCCGCATGGGCGCCGCCTTCCGCCACGAGCCGACAAGAGGGCTGAACACCAGCACTCCCTTGTGCGTCTTCACCTTGCTGTGGATGGCATCCGAGCCACCGGACCGGCCACCGACGACGTAGAGGTCGTCCCCGACGCCGGCGACGGAGAACAAGAACCTCCCCTTGAGCCCGTCCGCCCCGACACGGCACCACCGGTGCGCGGCCACGTCGAGCGCGTGCACGGCGGGAGCAGGGGCGGCGCCCCACCCGACGTCGCCGTCCACCCCGAACAGGAACAGCCAGGGCGTCCGTCGCGGCCCGGGCTCCTCCTCGCGGCGCATCCGCAGGAACTGCGGCGCGACGGTGAGGTCCCTCCACCGCCTGCACACGCACCGCGCCGCCAGGAGCGAGGCCAGCGGCAGCCGGCACAGCACCATCTCCATCACGTCGTCCGGGAGCACCGCCACGGACGCCGCGGCCGCGACCGCCTCCGTCACCACCACCTCACCCGCACCAGCTCCCGACGGCCGGTGCGCCGCGGCGTCGGCGGCGGCACCCTTCTTCCAGGCGAAGCACTGCACTGCCGCCGCGCCATCCTCGTCTTCGTCGTCGTTCCCCGGCGTGCGCCGGCGCGGGGCCGCGGCGGAGGAGTCCATCTCGTCGCATGCGCAGACGCGGCACCCACCGGCGGCGCCGAGGGGCAGCCGGAGGCAGCTCCTCCTCCTCCTCATGCGGCGGCGGCCATCCCGCTTCGAGTCGGGGAGCACATCGTCCGGTGGCTCGGCGCGGAGCAGGGAGGCCAGGCTGTTGCTGCCAGATCTCTGCAGAGCTCTCGGCATGGGAGCAGCAGAGGTGAGTTCGACCGTCAGGTGGAGAAGAAGTGGTGCGCGAAGGACGGGATGGTGGGGGCGTGGAGGTGGAGGAGGATGCCCTGGAGGAGGATAGCGAGGAGCTTGGCGAGGAAGGAGATAGAGAGCATGGCGTCGCGCCGGGACAGGTAGGCGAGGCGACGCGGGATTATTTTGGGCGGTGGTGGTTGGAGTGGGAGTTGGGGAAAGCGGACGAGGCGCAGGCGCCGATGAGAGGGCAGCGGGGTGGCGGTGGGTGACGCCACGCGCGGATGGAATGGATGGACGGGGCACGGGCAACCGGTCGATGTCGATGGAATGGGCTGCCGTCCGCGCGATTCACGGGACTTATGTGGCGACGCGCTGTCGCGGGGAGCCGATGGGCCGGCACGCGTGTGCGCGGGCGCTGAATGGGGTCCAGTGCGAAGGGTGAGCGACAAGGCTGAGGCCTGAGGCCCTGGGTTACGCAGGACGAGCCGAGCCTCAGTTGCTCATGGGCAAGAATGTAGCCCAAGTTGTGCTTCTCGAAAAGTCTAATTTTTCTCCTTGAACTTTAGACGGGAGTCTATTTTTTTCCTCCAGCAACTTTAAAACTAGCAAACCAACTCTTTTAATTTTTATAACCATACATTTTATCTCTTTGAAGTGGTTTTGAAGACGACTTTCTGCAGTGAATAGTGGTTTTGCTATAGTGCCGGTGGTTTTGTCTTTTTTTCTTTTTTATTTATTTTGGCTAAATCTTTAAAACAATCATAGTAAATTTAAAAAATCATAAAAGAGAAAACTCAATTTTGTTGGACTCCACATGAATAATTAAAAAAATAAAAAGCAAAACCACCACTGTAGCAAAACCGCCTTTAAAAACGCTATAGGAAGGTAACTTTCGTAAAAGTTAAGAGAGAAAAAAGTAGACTGTTTCCACCCCAAGTGTGGACAGACCAGCTTTCTTTCCTAGACTCAGTACGAACCTTTAACCCTTCTCACCATTTCGTAAAAAAAAAAACCTTCTCACCAACTCTTTTTTTCTCCTTTTTTTGTTTAAAAAACAAGTCTTTTTTAAAAGCACACATTTTAAAAAAAAACTTATTTATTTTGATACAAGTAATTAATCCGAGTGTGGATAGACAAGTTTTTTAACCCTTCTCACCAAGTTTTTTTTTAAAAAAAATAAGTCTTTTTTAAAAGCACACATTTTGTAAAAAAAATATTTATTTTGGTACAAGTAAATAATCTGAGTGTGGATAGACAAGTTTTTTGTTTCTAAAAAAACTAACTTTTATTTAAGCCCACATTTTTTAAAAAAATATTTATTTAGGTACAATTAATTAATCGTAGTTCTCTTCGATAACTAAAAGGATACCTCGTGCGTTACTATGGCAATTGCAAAATTGAATTTTATGGATAGTGTCGTATGCTCACATTGATAACTTGCATTGTATGTGTTATTGGGCTGCTAAGGTGGATGTCTTGAATGTGGAGATAAAATTTTAATGTGTGATTTAGAATTATAAGGTAGATAATATACATGGAACAAAAATGGAACCCTTCACTACTTTTTCCAAGATTGTGTTTGAGCTATGCCAATCGCCAACTAATAGGTCAGCCCATCAGCCCAACACAAATAAAATAATAAATAATTACCTAAATGATCATTTGATCATACTCTACTGCCTATGTATATATACTTGCTAAAGAAGATAGGTAGTTCTAGCTTTTGCTCCGAGCCTCCGACAGACTCTTGTGATCCATCATCATCATCCCCCTCCTCCTTTCCTCTTGCTAAGCTGAAAGTTTTGAGCAGCAGCAGGCTCCCAAATGCGACCGTCCATTGATTCCAGCGATCGACTTCAATCAAGACAGAATGGACATGAAGATCGTCGACCACGTCGTCAGCGCAACCGCGGCAACGAGGTACGTCCAGAGGAAGATCACGGAGCACTCCTCTTGGCCAACGTCGAACAGCTGAGCCATGGTTCCTGAATCACACAATTCACACGAGTTTCAGGAAACAAAGTCGCCACACAGACATAGCAGAAACAGAGCGCCATGCATTGACTGGTTTCAGAGTTTCAGCGCGTACCGATGTTCATCGCCGGAGGCACGGCGAACTGCACCATGAGCACGTAGCGGTACAGAGGGTCACGGGACAGGAACCCGAGCCCGTAGGCGGCGTGGACGACGGCGATGCCGATCAGCGGGAGGAGCACGAAGCGGATGCACAGGATTGTGACGATCACCCTACGCTTCAGCCCCGACTTCCGAAGCCCTGCACGCATGTTCAGAGCAGTTTCAGAACGACAGAAACAGAACACGGGTGGCCAGGTGGACATGCTGGATCGCCGCTGTGTCTTGTCAAAATAGCACCCACCTTGAGTCAGGTTTCCACCTAGGATGAGGGTGATGCAAGGAATCGCGCCATTACTGCAAGAGAAACAAACAAACCGTGAGTAACCTGTAGATGTATTGACAGACAGCACTGGACAAAATGAAATACTCGTAGTATGTGCTTACCCCATCAGCTGGAGGGAATCCTGTATAACTTTAAAAGGAGCTCCGTCGCCGATGATTAGGGATTTTAGCCATGGGACCAGGCCAACAACAAACCCAATTATCTGAACCAGGATGCAGCATCACATCATCAGATTTGGTCCTTCCAACTACGTGTGTGAATTGAGAAGCGAAATGCTGAAACTGAAACATACTGCGGATATGGTGGGTGGCGCCATCAGCTCCTCGATGAACTGGTGGACAGCGTCCTTCAGATTCGTCCAGAACCCCTTGTCAGCGACCTCGCTCTCACAGGACAAGAGAGGGGCCTCCTGCATTTCCATTTCTTGCAAGTCAGTTTGTCTGAACTCTGAAGACGCCACCTGAAGAAACGAACATGGCCGACCATGGCCGACGATGCATGCAGTCAAGAGTTGTAAACTTGATTACCATTTGGTTTTCTTCCCCGTGCTCGTGATCGCCAGGCTTAACTGACGTCGGAAGAGGTGCCTCCTCGTCAGGGTAGTCAGATGAATGCTCCTCGTCGCTGTCGGCTGGGCATTGGATGCTTTTGGAATGCATCTTGTGATACAGCTTGCCTGACTTCTGCATGAGGCTGTACGTGTGTGTCCATATGTAAATGCCACCCAGCTGCCGAATGCAACATCACTCAAACTGAATAACTACACTCGTGTATGTATATAAGTAGCTGTGAAACAAAGAAGATAGGTGGCCTTTTTATGGATCCAAAAGAAGGGAAAACTTACAGCCATGGACAAGGACGAGTAGGAGAGACCACGTGAGCGGCAAATGCTTGGATCTTTCCCAAAGGGGCTCCCGTCTTCGTCGCATACAGCCGGGACAATTATCAGTAGCAGGTTTCCAAGGTTCCCTGCATTTGTCAGTAGAGGCCATTTGTTGATTTCTGCTGTGCATATATGAAGGCTAGCCGAAGAGGAATGGAACATGAATTTCCACTGACGAAACTGAACCTGCTGAGCAGAAGGCCATGATCAATCCCCTAAAGTGCTGTGGTGGCTTCAAGATGTTGCATGCTATCCAACCCAGAGTGCCACCAATAATGAACGTGATCCCTATGTTAACCGGCATAAACCACCTGAAGAACAGAAAGCGTGTGTGTTCATTAGGGCACTTAGAACAGTAGAAACAAGTATAGAAGTGCAGACTTTCAGTGACTGCGTTCAGTACTACTTCCTTCGTCGAGGCTCTGAAAAACATGATGATTTAGTATTGCGAATCTGAATTTCGCCCCCCCACCCCCCCCCCCCCCCCCACCCCACCCCCAAACGAATTTCATCGTGCTACTCACCAAGAAATGACGTCTGCGAGCGTGACCGTCTTCGCGAGGCTGGCGAACATCAAACATGGGGTGAATACAGTAAAAACAACCTGTCAGCAATTTAACTGAGATTAGGTTTTGACAACGTTCACTAAGCTAGCTGTGAAAAGGTTGTGTGGAGGAAAACTGACAGAGCTCACCTTGTTCATATCCCTTCGAGCACTGGTCGTCAGAACGTTGCTGAAACCAGAGGCCAGGAAAGCTCCAATGGCACCTATGAGCAGGACCTGGACGACTGGCATCGAAGCCACAAGAAACAATGAGAAGAATCCCATCCTCGTCTGAATTAGTAGGATTATTAAGCCCTTGTTGATCTGCCTGATTGACAAACGCTTGCTGAAGGATGATTTCAGACGTCTCCTGAATACGTGGAAAAGAGGTTATCCGAATTCTGTGCAGGATGATCTACCCTGGTAAAATAATTCATCAGGAAAAAAAGGGGGAATAAGCATCTGGATCGGAAGAATCTGAAGAGAAAAAGCAGGAGGTTTTGGTAATTTAAACTTGTGCCACGTTACAATGATGATTCCCTCCCTACTCTCTACCACATTCTAGTTGAGAATTTGAAAAGGACAACTCCACATTGCTTGGCCCGCATGCATGTTTCGTTTTCAAAAAATAAATAAACGCAATTAAGAGGCAGAATTTATCCCTGGAAATGGGGAGAAACAGCAGAAAATCCAGGTCCATTCAAAGCTTTTGCCGGCTCAAATTTGCGTGCCCCTTCCAACAGCTATTCTTGTACTCAGTTTCAGGAATGTCTGCTTGGACGCATTGCGCATGCGAATTGTGCTGGCAAACAAGTCGAGATTCATAAATAAAGCTTAAAATGCGAGGAGGAAAATGGCAGTTGCTCAGCTAGTCAGCTGGATCATGCATGCATTTCGGCAGTAACTGCTGACATATTATACAACATACATCAGCGTGACCTGAACCAATATACAGATACAGTATTGCGAATCTGAATCCCCCCCCCCCCCCCCCCCCCCAATGATTGGGACAGTGTCTTCATCGAGAACCAGCCACGGTACCGTACCCGAGATCCCGATCCCGATACGACGCGAATCAAAGCCCGGACACCAAAAGGAAGAAAGCAAGCAAGAAACAGAAGTAAAAGCAAGCTGTGATGATTCGGGCGGCAACAAGAACGCGCAAGACGGCGAGGGGAGGCTCACCTGACCGACCGCCTGGTGTATGAACGCGCGATCGTCGCCGTCGGTGAGGAATTGAAGCAGGAGACGACAAGAGAAACCTGTAGCTGAAGCTGACTGACTGACTCAATGAGACGACGGAAACGGAACCCTCTGTCTGTCTATCTGCTCCGATCCTGCGAACCAGCCGGGGTCCGGGAGGGGAGAACGGGAGATGCGGCCATTATATACCAGGCCGGCCGGGGTTCAACTCACAGTAACGGCAGGCGCACCACCAAGAAGTCACAGCCGCACAGGCAAGGCTTGGCTAGCGCAGCCGCCGGGGGGAGAAGAGCGCAGAGATGGCGCCTACACCGCATCCACCCGGGCGCCAACGCAGCGGTCAGCTGTCGGCTGCGGCACCTGTCGCCGTCGTGTTGTTACCTGTCCAAGTCCTTCTGCTCTCTCTCTCTCTCCCTCTGTTGCCGTGGCCAGTTCAATCTCGTCTGCTTGGCTTGCTGCTGATTAGTAGGAGCAATTATTTATATCATATCATTATTACTCGCCTACTACTTGTGAGCGTTTCGCTGATTGTTTGCTTCCTGTTACGTGCGCTTGTCGCCATCCTAATCTCCCGTCTCATTCCGCGATTGGGCTGCCATGCTGGCTGCAGCTCAAAATAACGCACATGTGTATGTGTATGTGTATGGCGTCGTACTTCTTCTCCGTGTCTTAGCGATATGTCTAGGCTGACAGTGTGATGCGTGCGTGCATGTGACAAGAACCCAAATCGTACTTGGTTTACACAGACCAGTACCGAATTAGTATCATTCGCGAACGCAAACCTAACATTTACATCTGAATCATGACCCATCGATGACTAGGACTAGGATGATCATACTGTCAATGGATCTGTCATCCTTCCCAAACGCAGCGATTGAAGCTTGCTCCGGTCTTCCGGGAGGAGTAATGATGCGTGCGTATCACGTTCGTGTTTTGAATGATAGTTGTGCTAAAAGGTTGGCATACACATGGCTACAGTAGTCCTGACTTGGTCACGGATGGATGGTCAAGCGAAAAATTATAGCTTCTGTAGTTCTGTTCAACTTCCTCAGATCATCAACCTGGTGTTCAGTCAAAGCCCGTAAGCTATTTATTAGTTTCTCAGCTATCTGATCCTTGAGGTGCAGCAGGGGCCAGCAGCCAGCTTGGATTACTATTGGGGGGATGCATCAGCCATCATGCATGCATGAGTGCATACGTACGTCCTTTGAATAAATAAATGTTTAAAATTATCTTAGGTCATTTTTTTTTAAAAAAAATTTGATCATATTTTTAGAAAAAAAAAACCCATCAAAATTTATGATATTAAATTAGTATTATTAGATCAGTTATACCATAAAATATACTTTTATATTATATTTCTTTTATATTATATATTTTGTTACTCGTCAAAATTAACATTGATTTTCGAGGGAGTAGTACGACAAATTAAAGCTTCTTCAGAGTCAAACTGCCAGTTTACACAGAACTTTTGTTTCTCATATTCCTTTGTTTTTTTCCTCGATCATGCAAAAAGCTTGCGCGTTTTTGTATTAAGAGTGACAAAACATTTTTACATGAAGATCGGGTTCTGAGAGATATAGCACTAAAACACAGGACCGACCCCAAGCTTGCTTGCTACACTAGTGTAATGATGAGCTGGCATACTGCATGTGTATAATGAGTAAAATTCTGCAACGGTCATTAAACTTGACGACCGGTGTCATTCTGGTTATCAAGCTTTCAAAGTGATATTATCTTTAGTCTGTAATTAGCCAGACTGGGTGGCCTATCGTTTTCCCAAGTGGACAGTACTATCAATTCCAGCATCTTCCAGTATTTTTCCTTTTGTTGGTTCCCATATATATATATATATATATACCGAATTCTCCGGCCTTAGCTAGTGGATTTTCACGCGTGTGACATGTGTCACGATGACGATGATACGAACCGGATAAAACGGAAAGGTAAACATGATTTGAGAGGAACATATGTGGAGCCGGCCGGTGAACGACTCTTGGTCTTGGAGGCCCTCGCAAACACAAAGCATCGTGTCACGACCCACGAGATGCATGCACGCATGTATATGTATGTACTCGACTCACCGGTCTTTGCTGCTGGGCTGGGCCCAGCTGGGCGGGACAATCTTTGATCGCATCTCGATCTCTGCCAGGAAGCAGCGATGCACACAACTAGCCCACGTTCAAGACGTACGGGAACATGCAACACCTACCACCGCTCCGGTACCGGAACAGTGCACGTACTAACGAAGTTGCACCACCGGGGGTCCTGACGCGTACAGTTGGGAATGACGACTGATGAATGAGCCAGGCATATGCAGCTGTGATGTGCACTGTGCACATACTCTGCCGGCCACAACCGAGGCAACAACGACGTCAAAAGGGGAAAAAAAAAACGGAGCAGGTAGTAGGTGCTTAATTATTGGCGCAGACGAGAAAGCCACACACAAACTTTACTGAAGAAAAGGCGTGGAATCTCACCACAAGATGCGGCGCCTTTAAAAGTTTCGGTGAACCTGCGGCGCGCCACACTTTGCCTGCCGCATCTTGGACGTGACAAGCGGGTGGCTGGCATCCCAAAACATTCGTGGTATGGCGCGCCGGTGCACACGCCGCGCCGCCGCGGGGACCCGGATCACCAACGGAGCACCACCAGGCACCCATCGATGCGACGGCGCACCGGCGGCAGGACAGGAACAGGAGGGCACGAGAAGGATACCTACAGCCATATACTAGGTTGTCGCCGGCGGTCCCGTTCAGGTTCAGGTTCAGGTTGAGGACACGACAGGCGCGCGCGCGTCGTCGTTGCATCACCGCGCGCGAGCGGCCGAGGCTCTCCCGTCTCTCCACACCGGTGGTAATAATCATCCCTTGAAAGCAATAGCAATTAGCAGGTATGCGGGATGCATGCATGGCAAGCCGATCCAGCTGCGGTCTGTGGACATCCTCGCCTTGGTTCGTGGCTCTCTTTTTTTCCGCGCGCTGAGTGGTGGAGCAAGGCTTGTTTCTAAAAATTTATAAAATCATATCGAATCTTTGGACGCATGCATAAACAATAAATATAGATTAAAAATAATTAATTATAAAGTTTGTCTGAAATTTACAAGATGAATCTTTTAAATTTAATTAGTCTATAATTAAATAATAATTATCAAATACAAACAAAAATGATATAATAGTCCAATTAAAAAAAAATCATGTACTAAACAAGCCATATTTGGTAAATCAAGTATGGAGCCGCGGCGGAGAGCCGGCGAGGGGGGCCACGCGATCATAACGTCTGGTTGCCCGTGGCTCCAATGCGGCGCTGCTGCTGCTAGTTGGTTGATTTCTCAATTCTCAACGACTCAACGTGATTTATCAGCACAGCAGCTGCGCTCCGTTCCGCTGATTGATCAAGGATTCAAGAATCCAGGATGATACGCATATCCGACTGTTTATTCCATCGCAGGCGCTAGTCATAAGATTATCTATTTTTTCCAAAAAAAAACACGATTTCACGGGGGATTGGTGTCACTAACGGGGGGGGGGGGGGGGGGGGGGTGTTTATCAGCATCGAAGTGGAGTGTGCATGAAGAACGTGTAGGTGTGTTTGGATGTGAGCCTGGGATGGAGCAGTATGCCCAGGTAGGAACTTGTTTGGGAGCTGCCTGTATGTGTACCGTTTGTAAGCTACCTCTTTCTAAGTAACTCTCAGTCATTACTCTCTGCGTTCATTAAAATTGTTTGATCAGACAAATATCGTCAACTTTCTAAGTATTACTCTCTCTATTCCAAATTTTAAGTAGCTTTGGTTTTTTTCATCGAATTTGCTCTGGCTCCGTCTGGATCCACGCTTTCAGAAGCTGATAGGAGCTTGGTTCATTCAGCTTTTGAGAACGTGGAAGCTGACTTATAAAATTGGTTGTTGTTTGGATATCACCAAAGCTTCTAGAAGCTAGATTGTGAAATCTGAGAAGATCCAAATAGACCGTATGTATCTATCTGACTTATCATTTTGAATGAATAGAGTACGTTTTATTAGACAACATATCTAGGTCTTCAACCAAATAAGCTCTAAGTGCGTGGACTTGAGCAGTGAGGATTTGATTCGGTTGGTGCATGTGCGCCACTGGGTTTATGCATCTCTGTTCTCTGTTTGGCATCATCGGCCGGTGTAATGTGTAAAGTAGCAAGCGCTGGTATGAGGTTTGATAGTTATCTAGTCGTTGTACCAAAGTTATGTGGATGAGTGGAGCACTCAATTATATGATTTTTAGACCAAGTTTCATTAAAAAAAAACTGGACGGATACTTTTTTTTTTATGCGAAGCTTTTACCGTTCTTCTTTTAAAAAACTTGTGTACAGTAGCACATGCTATCTGGGCTAACTGCCCCCTATGTCTGCTGCTAAAGTGGGCTAGAAGTGGGCCGTAACTGTTTCTCTACAGAAAAACCGAGAGCAGATCACCGCGTTGGGCCTACAACACTGTGCGTGGAGAATTTGTAGGTCACAATAGGACCCACATCCAACATTAGATCTGCTAAAAGAAACTAAAAAAAATTAGTAGTGCACAGTGGCCGTAGATTTCTAGAGGCAAACGGACCGCCGCGGCCGTCCCATTCCGCCCGTCACCAGCATCGCTAAGCACCCCGTTGCGACCTACACGATGCTACTGCTCACCCCTTCTCAAACTAAAATATTTTCTATAATTATGCTCAGTCCAACTATATAAAGCCAGTCAAATGTATTGGAGTACTGATTTATTTTTAGAATAGATGCATGCATATATGTAGCGGTTCACCTCGGTCCTCATACATCATCATCAGCAATACACAAATAGATCCCAAAAGAATCTTTGCCCATGAAAAGGGGAACATTTATTCTATGGAATTAGGTTAGTCTTATATTAATAATAAAGCATTCTTACACCGTGTTTATGCTATTATTCTTTGATGAGATAGCAATCGATGCATATAAAACCTACATTATTGTAGATCTGGCTTTTCTTTGGGGTAACGATTCTAAGAAAAAAGTATAGATTGTTGTAATAGAATATCCTTTACGTACAGACCTAAAAATATTCATGGGCTGTCTAAGAATTCAAATCCCAATTTAAATAAACCCTTAGCAAATGGTTTTTTTCGCTTGCTTAACGAGGTGATTGTGACAACAATTATCATTAAACATATATATGGGCACTTACACACACTAGCATAAGTGAAAAAGAAGACCAAGTGAGAGTTCGCATGTCACATCTGTTGGTTCTCTTCGGATCTTGATGGCAGTTAGTGTGTTCATCACGGAAAGCAATCAATTGGCTCTTTTTACGTCGATTTTGACTTCTTCATTGATCTGTTCTACCGCAATACTCTGATATGATAGTAAAGGATTGTCATTTTGTGTACCTTGGAGGGTTTCTCAAGCCAATGTTCTTTCAGTGGGTTCTAGATCTCATTGTCTGTGTACATGATCTTTGAAGCCTTGTAAAGAAAGTTGTTTTAGACAAGATTTGGATCAAACATTAGAAATATAGAACATAAATAACTTTTAAGTTGTTGAGTTTGGGAATATAAAAACCATATGAATAGATTTGTTTTGAAAAATTCTTTCATAAGAATATACATATACCGCTTTTTAATAAAAATTTTTATAAAAACAAGAAATCTAAGTTAGGCTTTGGAAACCATATTGTTATTCTAAATGACTTTCTTTACTGCTATGGGGTATGGAGGGAATATAATTTAATTTTAAAATGATCCCCTTCTTGGTGTGGAACCTATATATATGAATTTGACGTGGACAATGATCTAACTCAACACATTTGATACTTATGGAAATTAGAAACTTCTCTAAAGATAAGATTTTCGTTGAATTTTTTTTTTTACGAGACTCAATTACAGACGCAGACGCTCATAAACACGAGCGCACACTCACCCGTTTTACACGTACACATGCACAACTTACCCTTATGAGTACCTTCGAAGAACCGAGTTAGACCAGCTTATGTTTGCACAAAGGAATGATTCTAACCAAATCAAGATAACCCGATTAAAGATTAGCAGGGTAGTAAAAGTATTGTTTCAATGATGATATTAATGATGACAAACAATTCAACATCTCTTTAGTTTTAAGTGCTATTAAGCCATGTTTCATTGGATAATTGTTTATACTACCTTTGGTTTGTATCGTCTAAATAATGTTTTACATGTATTTAGTTCTTGGCTACATGGAGTAAATAAAAAACTTGCTCGCAAGAAAAAGACCTTGGTAGTATGGCTTTGTTTCAAACGACATTATGATTGTATTTGGTTGAGCTTTTAAAAAGTGTTTTTGTTTTCAAAAAATAGAGTCTACCAAATAGGTGAACCAGAAACTGCGCTTTTAAAAGCAACTACTTTGTATAGTACAACGAAAACACCTTAGACTTTGCTTTTAACTATTGGCTTTGTACTTTTCAAAATGAGTGGAAATAGAGAGCTGTTTAAAGGGACATGGAAAGAGAGGTAGGTTTTATATTGGTTCAACCAAACAACTTGTAACTTTTCTACAACATATAGCTCAAAACAGTTTTAAAACATTGTTTATAACTTGAAAATCCTAAATTGCAACGTTGAAGACCCCAGCGAAGTTTTGTGCTGGCTTCGCCTCTGATGTAGTGTGCCGGACGTTAGAGACCACGACACTTTGCAAGAATATGAGTCACGGTGTAGTCCTATAATACTCCTTAGTATTGGCCACGTAGGAACGGTAATGAGTTTACTCCATTATGTTTTTTTAATATAAAGGTCTTCAATTCCTCGTGTTGTTGAAGGAGTGAAATAACAAGCTCAATGCGACGCACATGGGAAATTTTCTTGAAGCTAATCCAAATCACCTGGGATGCTGAACAGACCAATATGCATGACATTTTTCTCTGCCACCAAGGGCCAAAGACATAAAAATATTTGTTTGTTTGGCTAAAAAATTATTACTAAAAGTATTATTTACTAATTTATTATAAAAAACACTATTTAATGAGTGAGAAATTCAGTTGAGCCAACCCGCTGACCTGTGCCGCCGTGGTACGGTCAGTGAGAGCTAGAGGCCACACCAAGTTGCAAAGGGCAGCAGCGGCCGTAGTAGTAGGTCGGATGAAAAGTTTTTTAAAAAAAACAAAATAAAAGGAAAAAGAAGGCAGGGACAGGCATGTTTATCGGAACAGGAAGGCGCCAATGCTGGCAGGACAGCAGAAAGGAAGACAGCTGCGCCCCAATCCCTATCCGGTATCCGCGCGCGCACCGCACCGGCACTCCCACCCAAAGCAGAGCCAAAGCCAAAGCCAAAGCCAAAGCGTCCCCCGGAGCCAGAAGGCCGGAGGGGAGAATGATGCCCGTTTTGACCGCCGAGGGCCGAGGCAGAGCAGGGACGCAACACCAACTCCCGTCGTTGCCCTCGAGCGCTCCTTGACCGACCTCTCTCGTGGCGTGCAGTCGTGGTCGTGGCCCCGTACCTCCAGCAGCCAGAGCCGGGCGCTTTTGTTAGCGTATCTGGCTGTCATCAAAGGCGGCGTCAATCACCCTACCAGTCACGCAGTCGCGACAGTCACAAGGCTAGCTAGCTAAAGCTAAACTAATCGCCCACTTAACCAGCTACTAACCTGACGTATGAACCATGAATGGAACGTCGGGATATTCTACCTTATCCTCTGCCCGATCGATCCACGGCCTGCACTTTCATCCCGTCCTTGCACTGCGCTCCTGGGGCCTCCCTTTAGTCCCTTTTGATCGATTTTTCTAATCACCATGATTGCCCTGCAGAATTAGATAACGGGGCAGTGGCTGACAGAAAGAAAAGAAAGAAACGTGATGGAAAGGAGGCCCCAATTTGGGGGCGCAGCAGCATGCCACCAGCAGCAGCAGCTGGTTTGCGCCGAGCTGGGGCCGACGCACGCACTACCCCGTCGTCCGCTTTGTTTTTGCGCGATCCCGCGTCAGGAAACGAGGAAAACACGGTGCCGCAGCCCTCCCGCGCTCTCGCTCGTACAGGTACGGCGTGCGCTGCGTCGTCGGCGAGGGCCCCGGGGCCGGGGCCGAGGGCGCCGCCGAGCCAGTGCGCGGCGCCGGTGTTGCTTTCGGATCACGCCCCCCACTTGCCCGTCTCGGCGTCTCACCGACCGGTCACTCGGGCTCGGGGCAGTGGTCGTTTTAGGCCGCGGCGAGCACGTGTGGGCGCACCATTCACGCCGCGCCGTGAGCCACCCTTTGCCGATACGCTGCTGCTCCAATGGAGCTCCCCGGACGTGTGTGAGTGTGCCTGTGTGGTATACATCCACCATGTCAAGGATCAGGTAAAATACTAGTCTGTGGGTGGCTGGGAGAGAGCAGAGAAGAGAGGCGGCGGCGACATGGGCATCGTACATCGAATCTAGACCAGTTTTGCGTCCTCGTCCTGCTTTTTTATTAAGCACGTCGTGGGCTCGTGGCGCCGGAGAGCACAGAGAGGACCGCCAGCTGCAAAGGAAGCCGAACGAGCAAGGGATAAGCATAAGCTAAGACCCGAGAAAAGGCCTGGATGCCAGGTCTGGTACGGTGTGCTGACTGCTGACTGTGCCGTGCAAATATTGTACGTACTTGCACTTTGACATGTGTACTTGACGTGGCGGGGTACCCTACACATGGGCCTGGTCGGCGGCCTCGCGCTACGTACACCGGTCGGAGGCTCGGAGAATACACCTTTTCCCTCCGATCCTCCACAATAATGCATGCATCTCCGGCATTATTATTGCTTGTTTTTGGCGTTTGATCGTGGAATCACATTCTTCCAAGCTCATCGCGTAGCTACACTGCACTGCACTGCACTGCACGCTTTCCATTTTCTCCAAGCTTTAAAGCCTGCGTAGATGCTGTACTTGGTTCATGCTCGTTTCCCAGGTCGTTTTCCATTGGGCATTGGCCATTGCAAGTTGCAGCCCGGAAGGCTTTGCCGGATCGTGGACTGTGCTTTCAAGGCAGCGTGATGGACTGATGGCTGAACATGAGCTGCACCTCGCCACCTCGGACGGTACTGTCCAGGGACCTGTACAAGGGACCGGTCCGGAGGGATTAGCTCCATCGCGCCTAATTTAGAAAAGGACTTGCGTCCAGTTGCAACAGAAAGGTGTCTACTACCAACAGAGACCGGAGAAATAAAGCAAGGAGCAATGAACCATGGCGAGGAATTTTCCAAGAAGAACAGTAGGAGAGTGACACTCCGCTTTGTGGAGCCTCTCGCTTAGCTCGTGAATGAATTAGCCCTGCACTATCGCCGTCTCCCTGGCTGACACGACACTATAAAAACCCAGCTCCGGCGCCTAACCCTGGCCTCCTTCCCATCCACCAGCACCAGCACCAGCAGCAGAGAGAGCTGAGCTCCACTGCACCCTCGTCTACTCCCACCACCGAGCATGCGGGACCTGCAGGCCGGTACCGTCGTCGAGCACCTGGCCGGGGTGGCCGCCGCGGCCACGGCGCCGTCGTCGGCGTCGGCGGGGGGCGGCGTCCACACGGACACGTTCCTCATCCTCGCGGCCGTGCTCTGCTTCCTGCTCTGCGTCGTGGGGCTCGCCTTCGTCGCGCGGTGCTCGCGGCTGTGCAACCCGTCGTCCTACTCCGTGGACGCCGACGACGCGGCGGCGGCAATGCCGGCGGAAGCGGGGGCGGCGCCGCAGTGCAAGGGGATCGAGAAGGACGCGCTGGAGAAGCTGCCGACCGTGCCGTTCGAGGCGGCCGGCCACGACGATGTCGATGAGCGGCCCGAGTGCGCCATCTGCCTCGCGGAGTTCGCGCGCGGGGACGAGGTCCGCGTGCTCCCGCCGTGCGGCCACGCCTTCCACGCGGCCTGCGTCGACACCTGGCTCCTCTGCACCTCCACGTGCCCATCCTGCCGCACCGCCCTCGTGGTGGCGCAGCAGCAGGCGCCGCCGGCGTCCGCGGATGATCTTCTGCAGTGCGGCTGCGCGTCGGCGCAGGCCTCGGCGGGGCCAGCGGAGTTCCCCGTCACCCTCGCCGCCGTCGTCGTCGTCGTCGAGCGCGGACCGTGCCGAACGTCGGTACCGTAGGCTGGCTTGCGTCCGTATGGACGCCGACGTACGACACCTTGTACATACAGTACTCGCCCGAATTATTACTACTACTGAAGTCGTACAGTGTACAATGGTGCATTATTCGACAATCACTTCACTTGTAGTACTCCTAGTATTCTGATTGATTGCTTGTGACATTCTAATCTGTGTGAATACACGTAAAATTACCGGCTAAGTTTGTCCTCTTCCTGCTGGTATTTAACTGCAGATGTACAGTAGTACGATAGAAAAGGCAGTTGCGAAGAAAAAGAGCATCAATTTGATGTTTGATGAGACGATGAGCGTGTCACTTTTTGTACTACCTACTGTACTGTACTAGTACTACGAGATGGAATCCATCCATGGGGGGGGGGGGGGGGGGGGGGGTCATGGCGGCGGTCGTGTCAAGTGTCGTTGGAGGATGGATCACATCGTGGCCGGCATGGTGCCATGGTGGAATGGGATATTTCGGTCGCTGTACGATTCGTCGAGTTCATAAGTTAGGCCGTGACGTCTGCGAACGTACGCACGTACGGATACCAGTGTTTTTTTTCTCGGTGATTTATCCGTTTTTCATTAAGGCCTTGTTTAGTTCCGAATATTTTCTGTTTTAGACCACTTTAGTATTTTTGTTTTTATTTGACAAACATTATCTAATCTTAGACCAGCTAATTAGGCTTAAAAGATTATCTCACGGTTTAAATATAAACTATGTAATTAGTTTTTATTTTTATCTATATTTAATGTTTCATACATATGCTGCAAGATTTGATGTGACGAGAAATTTTGAAAAATTTTGACTATTTTTTTAAAACTAAACAAGGCCTTAATAAGTCTGAGGCCGTACACAACTGGTTAACCACGATGGCGAGACACCGAGAAGGATCCGACACCAGTGAACACACGCGCCTTGACGCCAACTGCCACGCCTCCAGGCAAGGAATGATGCATGGGCCTTGTTTAGTTCCTAAAAAATTTTGCAAAATTTTTTAATTCTCCGTCACATCAAATCTTTAGACGCATGCATGAAGTATTAAATATAAACGAAAAAAAATTAATTGCACAGTTTGGTCGAAATTGACGAGACAAATCTTTTGAGTCCAGTTAGTACATGATTGGATAATATCTGTCAAATTCAAACGAAACTGATACTATTTCTATTTTACAAAATTTTTTGGAACTAAACAAGTGCATGGAGTACGTAGTTGCCGTACGCGTCGGACGGTCATCAGGAGTTCAGGACATGGGCCGCCGCGTGGCCGGGTTTGCATTTTGCTCGGCACGTTCCGTTTGGAGGAAGATCGGATGTAGGCCATGTATACACGTCGCGCGGAGAGGCGCACTGCAGCGGAATTATCAAGACAAAAAAAAAAAACTTTGGTGGAACACTCAGATGGTCCATATGGCGACCGCACGCGTCTTAGATACGCAGCAAAGGGATGTTTAAACGGCGATATCTCGACTAGCAGGTCGACCAAGCTAATTTGACAGTCGTTCATCACCGAAAAATCCATGAACATGTCGTGAGAAGACACCGGTCAGAACACATAGAATGTCGACAAATCTCGTTGAGAGAAGTGCTGAATGGTAAGGATTTCGAACAAAGATTCATTGATTCAAATAAAAAATTAATACTTTATTCCATAAAAAGAGTCACTACGGGACTCGTGCTGGTCAAATATTATAAAGTTTGATTAAATTTGTAAAAAATATTATCAACATTTGTATCTCTAAATAAGTTTATTATAAAAAATATATTAAATAATCTATCTAATAATATCAATTATGTACTACAAATATTAATATTTTTCTTTATTGTATATATTTGATCAAATTTAAAAATCTTCAATTTTTTGAGAAGTGAGAATGATATTTTTATGGGGTAGAGTGAGTGCAAAATAACGGTAGATATGTTTATTATCTCATATGATCCTTTCACATAAATCGAGGGATATCTTTATTCCATAACTTATTTCACACATGTTTTCGTGAGATCGGATGAGTTTCCAGAAAAAAACATGATTTGAAGCTCAGACAGTCAAAACCGGCCTAGGATGGTTCAAACAGTTCCGCACAAAAAGACTCAGCAAAAGAACCGTTTGGGCCGTTTTTTACAAGATGTTGTAAAATTTGTCCAATTTGATATAAATTCGATCATTTTTTTCCTTATTTGTGTGCATGTTTCCAATTTATTTTCAAGTCTTTGATCATATTTTAGCTGTCAAACATATGTTCCTCTATTTTTAAGAGAAGTATATGCAAGTTTAAAAACACATGACAACTATAGTCTCTATGAGATACATTTTAGGTTGTTGTCCTGGTGAGGAGAGTCTGGCGCACCTGAAAACCATGCTGCCCATGTTTGGTTTAGTGAAAATAGGAGACAAGAGCATTTGTTTGATTGCTTGCACCAAGAGATATTATATTAATTTAAAAAAGTGCCAAGATAATATTTATTTAAATCAATTGTATATAACTTATCTTTTATCATTAATTTATTTTTATATAAATTAATGTGTTTTAAATTATGCTAATAAGATACTAATATCACTATTAACATATTGATATAAATTAATGCTCTAGAAAAAACATATTTTATTTTTGTTTTTTGGGGGTCAAGGCTTACTAGCTGCTTTTGCATCCACGGAGCCTAGCCTAAACCAATATCCAGGCAGACAAATGTTGTGCTGCTACTTTCAGAGCATTACCAAAGATTATACAGACAACCAAATAGGTTAATAGTGTCCATGATATGTCTCAACTCTCAAGATATATTTTTATTATTTAGTAAACCGGGCTACTCCGTGAAAACACCACTCTTCCAACTCTGCTCCACGAACTCCGCCGTGGAACAACTCAATGAAAACCTAAAGTTTTTACAACACCTCTCAACTCTGGACCTTTTTTCCGGAGCAGAATTTCTAGAGCAAGGTCGTGATATAATGGGTTATAGCTTCATGTTCTAGATGTTGCATGTGTGTTATTGTTTGATGAGTGTTTTCAATGTTATACTGGGAAGGCAAGCTCATCACGATGTAATAATAGATCCAAATGAATGGATATGAAGATAAGAATGGTAAACCTGCTATTTTAGCCATATGTAGCAATGAATGAGTAATCCTTTCATGTAGTTGAACACTAAATATATAGTTTTTAGGATCATTGTTGACTTGGACACTTACGATCTTTGTCTCATACGTTCACACTTGTTGTCATTTTTATCTCATTAGAAATAGTGTAGATTTGATAACTTTTTAAACCAGAAAAGGATGATTAAGTCCTTATGAAGGGATGTGTCGTTCCTTTTGAAGTAACTCTACACATCAGCCATTTACTTTGTAATTATAGTAATGACATTTTACTAAATGTGGTGAATATCTTTCATAGCTACCTACACTGTAGAACACTAGTGAACAAACTATCTATTTTTTTTTACTTTGGTGTATATCCCTTGGCTACAATGAATGACTTCACTGGTACATGTGACGAGTTCATATGAGGCATTGACGTTGTCTGGTTTACCCATGGTTTGTGGAGTCAATTAACCCTCATTGTGTTTCTTCTGTCCCAAAGACAAGAGTTGCATAAAGCATTGAAACTTTTGAATCCAAAACATTATTGTAAGATACTGTCAAAATTCTTAGAAGGGTTGTGGAAAAAAATGTCACAAAGTCAACATATATGGCATAGCTTGCAAACAGCTTATCACTTACGCGTTACCGGTGTCTTGAAGAATGGTTTATCGATTTTTTCTAAGTGGGTCAAATAGCAGATACTAGTGGATGTCAAGAAGTTTATTGTAATATCTTGAACCAATATTTCTGAGCCTAAGTTTCTATTGTGGATATACAATATTTTAAAAATAAAGGATTTTGACATTTTTTTCCTATTGGCGCGTTATGTCATGGTATTGTGTGTATTAATATATGTGGCAAAAAAGATTGTTCTCAATTATTGACTAGTGCATTATAGTAATCCTAAACCCTATTTATATTTTCTCAAATGTGATTGAGAAAGTAAATGCATAATCTTTGTGCAATATGGCTAGATATCATTTCATGCATGTCGCACATAGTTTTTCCATTAATCAGATAGTCTATATATATTCCCTTTAAGGCTTGTCTCTCTTTGACTTAAAAAATCCCTAAAAGCTTAGTGGGAAGATTAGATCCTTGCTCATGAAAGGCTGCTAGATGGTTCTGTTGTTCTGATACCAAATTGTCTTTGAGGTCAAGCAACCTGAATTGAAGGTAAGGGAATAATTATTATTATTATTTTGTTTGCTTGGCTTATTTCTTGCCCATGCAAATCTCAACTTTCAACTTTAGTTGGATTGGATATGCACTTATGTTATTAACTTTACAACATAGTGGACACAATTTTGTGGATGTTATGGATCTGAAGGCTATCCAAGAGTGGACATCATGCGAAGCAGCAGAGTTCAAGGCACTTTTTGCTAAGTTAAGGAATGAAAAATCATGTGACAGGATGGAAGTGCTTAAAAAGAGGTTCCCTGCAAAGACTATTCATCAGTTGAGAGATAAATATGCTGAAGTCTTTGCAAATATGCTCTGTGGTGAGATAGATAATGAACCAAGTAGAGATGACACACGTAGTGATTTGCGAGATTGGTACAAAGTTTTAGAAGGAGACACCCATGACTCAGTTCTTAGACCATCAGTGGAAACATCTTTGTTCCAACCTTCCAAACAATTGGTACTAAAAGCACCTCGAGATCAAGAGGAAATTCAGAAGCCACACTGCAAATCTTCACGGAAGGAGAGACAAACTTGGACTGCCGAGGAACACAGGTCGCCCCCCAAAATTTAGTCTTATTAACTTCTTGTTCCTTTGTATTTTACTTCATAGCTGATACGATTATGTGTGCCTTTATTTATTACATGTTAAATGAATAAAGAGATGTATAGGTATAGGTAAAGAATTTTTTTGGACAATTCGTAGATTTATAAGGCCATAAGTGTAACCAAAATTCTAATGCTCTCATCTTCAGGCATGTCACTAATATTCAATATATAATATAGTATCTTGAAACTTTGATTTCTGTCTTTTTATTAGGAAGATGTGTTAGAACTATGCTTCAATTATAGAGCAAGCAATATTTAATGGTCTGTTGTATATAACTATTAAAGAAGTGATGCCACTGTCCCACAAAATTTTTTAGCCAAAAATTGTCATGCCAAAGGAAGTATTTGTGCTTACATTTCATTGACAAGCACCTATAAATGACTTGCTCTTTATTTTGAAAACTCGAATTGTTTGTCCATTAATAGTTCTTGCTCTGTTCCAAATCATAAGTTGTTCTAGCTATCCTAAGTCAAACTTCTCTAGTTTTGACATAGTTTATAGAAAAATGCACAAAGATCCCACGTCAAATTAGATACACCATGAAGTATATTTTGATAGTGCATTCATTTGATATTGTACATGTTAGTATATTTTTCTATAAACTTAGTTAAAGTTAGGTTAATTTGAAGAAAGCTAAAATGACTTACAGTTTGAAACCAAGGGAGTAGGATGTTTACAGCTGCCAATTATCATACAAGGATGTCATATTAGGTCATTAAGACCATGGGTATATTTAGGAAAAGTGTAAAAAATATCGTCTATGCCGACCCTTCGTTGCTAAAATGCCTTGTTAAAGGCATACTTGCAAAATGACATGGCACTTTTTCTTTCCTATTTTACCAAACCTATTTTACTTTCTTTTGCTGGCAATTTTTTGTTTCCTACCATAATGGTCTTTTATAGTGAATATGTCCCTCTTTTCTCTTTATATATTCATATATTGTCAAATGTCAATTGAGCATCCATGCTTAGCGTTTTCAAATAGAAATATGTATTGTGGACATTGTAAATCGAATTCCATATGAGACTCGGAATCACTTGTGATTATAGTCTATTGAATTATAATTTATAGTAGCCACTCCACATTGTCTCACTAAAAAATAAGTTATTACTTCATTGCCTAGTACTAGTAGAATGCAGCTTATCAATCTACCTGCAAATGCAGGCAGTTTCTATATGGTGTACAACATTTTGGGCAAGGTGAATGGAAATCCATTTCCAAGTATTTTGTCCCCTCCAGAACCCCAACTCAGTTGGCAAGCCATGCTCAAAAGCATTTCGACAGAATAAAGAACAATGAACTGGATGATAGGAGGTAGAGACATACCATCAATGATGTCAGGCTTGTCAATCATGATATGAATAATACTTCCCACTCTCATACTGAACCCGGAAAAGGAATACCAAATGCATCAAGCATCACACTTCCAATCCTAACAGAGGACATGGATATTTTGCATGATCAGAAACAAGGAATACCTAATTTTCCAAATAACTTTGTAGGAAAGACAACACATTGCAATCATACAATAGATAGCTTCTTCCAGCGGCAAGGCCCAGGCACTGCGTCACCAAGAAAGCAGTGGAATGTCCTGCTTGCTCAAAGCAGGACAGAACATTGGACCTGGCCTCGCCGCAAGAGACGTCTTGCTACAATCACCAAACGCAGGCGCAAGAATAACAGAAGAACACTCCCCAATGTCCTCACTGCCCAAAACGCACAAGAAGTTCTGCAATTTGCACAAGGAAGTGACAACAGAGCCAAGTTATCATGTGATATTGTTCCCATCAAAGGGCGCGATCTAAGCACAACCATACCGCCATTCTGAAGTTCGGTGGCGCCCTGTTGCCTGGTAGATCATGTTTTCAATATGCTCTTTTAGGTGGGCTGGCTAGCAGTATCAGGCTGAACTTTGATTGCCTGTCTTCATAATAAGGAAGTCATCTGTGGCTTCATCAGAACCTAGCCCATGTTGTAATATATGGGAAACCAGCTATTGTTTGCTTTTATATGGTACAATTATGTTATAACTATCTACCATCGCTTTTGATTGAGATGATTATTTCACCATTGGGTTGTTGAAATCTTTGTTTAACCGTTGGGTTGTTGATCTTTTTGCTTTTGTTATATTGCAAAGTTGTGCCTCTTGTGTTCTTTGAGTGGTTATGAACTTACAAAACCCAAAGATCATGGTCAAATGTATGACTGTCGAATTACCAGCTCTAAGACAACGTAACTTGTAGACTATGCTGTTGCTAGCTGGGTAGAATGTTGCGTCCAAGTGTGCTAATGCCAACCATGCCTTGTCAGTTGTCACGATTGCTTTTTTCTTCAGTCATTGAAGTGCTTTTTTTATCTTTCTTGATTTCTCTTTAGATCCTATGGGGATGACCCTCCAAATGGATACCCGCGGTTCTTCTCTAATATAATTTAGTGAACTAAAGAGACAATTTTCTCCCTTACTTTTGTCATTTAGTTCATTTACACTAGAGAAGAACTGCGAGTACCCATTTGGAGCACCATCCCCATCCTTAATCCCATCTCGACAAAACATTTTTTTCTCACAGGATCTGAGAAAAATCCAAACATGAATTTTGTATTTCTATCGAACAAGATGGTCTTATTTTCTATAAAACCAGTTTATTATTGGTGGCGACATTAGAAATCTAGTTTTGACCTCTGATAAAACAAAAGAACCCTTTTCTTTCTGAACCACGAAAGGCTTTTAATAATTACACAGCACAACGCACACGCTCATAACGCATACATACTTACCCTTATGAACATAAGTATACAAACTCTACCCATATGGACGTCGCCTCCCACTGAAAGCATAGAGCTGTTAAATCCTAGAATATTTTTTAAAAAAAAATATGAACACTCCTACCAAGTTGAGAACTTAAATTCCACTATCAAGATTCCAGCCAGCTGATCTATAATTGGTTGGCAACATGAAAGCTTTTGAAAGCAAAGAACCTGGTACTAGCACTTTTTTTTTGGACAAGAAGGTACCAGTACTTTGTCAAGTGGTGGAAGGAACCTGTGGGCTTGGCATCTTCTCCTTTTGCCGCCTCTCGACAGGAGAAAGCTGTGGGCCTCTGGGCCTGTGGGCCTGTGGCATCTACAAAGCCGGCGGCCTATTCTTTCAGAAGTGCAGTCGTGAAGCCCACCCCGACCCAGCTACCGCTGTCCCCGCTGGACGGCCCAGGGAACCTTCCACTAATCCTCTTACGTGCCGTGCTGGGCTCGCTGACATGCGGGCCATTCAGCTAGGGTTTAAGGCCCTCCTTCCGATTTGACAAGTCAGCCGTTCAACGCCAGGAAAACGAAGAGAGACAAGGAAGGCACGCGCCCCCCGCTACGTGGTCCATTTCCAGTCCAGTCTCCAACAAGGCCGGAGCGCAGCGCAGGCGAGCACGCAACGCTGATCGATTCCGATCCGCACACGCACGCCCGCCCGCCGCTAATGGGCGACGCGGAGGCCGCCTCGAGGGTGGGGAGGAGGGGGGCGGCCGCCGCCGCGGGGATGAGGGTGTTCTCGCCGGAGTACTACGCGCTCTGCGCCGGCGGCGGGATGCTGGCGGCGGGCGCAACCCACCTCGCCATCACCCCGCTCGACGTGCTCAAGGTCAACATGCAGGTGAGTAGATTTTTTTTTTCCTTGGTTGGCCGAGTGCTCAGGTTGCAGTCTTGCGGCGCTGCCGTGCGGAGAGCTTGAGGCCGTTAGCTCATGGCATGATGGGGTTTGCAATCTTGTATAGAGGTTGTAGTTTCCTAATGCTCTCCGAATTTGGGGATGGGTTTGTAACTTTGTATAGCAGTTGTAGTTTTCTAATGCTCTGCGAATTTGGGGGTTTTTCTAGTATTTCTGATTTAGCCGTGAGCGTGATATGTTAGCAGTGTACTGAAACTTACGGCTGAAATGCTTTTGTGGAGAACCATTGAGTACAAGAACTTTGTGAAATATGTTGAAGTAGAATTAACATGCTTGGCTTTCGAAATGAACTTGAAGGATAGTTGTTGATTTCAAATAATGAAACCACTCTGTAACATCTAAGAACTGATTAGGGAAAAGGCGGTTTATAATTACTTTTCCTTCCTTTGTTGCCAGGTGAATCCCATGAAGTATAACAGTATATTTTCAGGACTAAATGTTCTTGTGAAAGAAGAGGGACCTTCGTCACTTTGGAGAGGCTGGGGAGGGAAATTTGTTGGCTATGGTGTTCAGGGTGGCTGCAGGTTTGGCCTCTATGAATATTTCAAGAAGAGGTACTCTGACATGCTAGTAGACAGTAACAAGAGCACCATATACTTCCTTAGTAGTGCCTCTGCTCAAATCATAGCTGATGTTGCCCTGTGTCCGTTTGAATCGGTGAAAGTCCGTGTTCAGACTCAGCCCATGTTTGCAAAAGGTTTGGTTGATGGCTTTCCAAGGGTGTATGCAACTGAAGGCCTGTCTGGGTAAGCTATCATGTATAAGATATATAGATTCTTTATCCCAATTTGATGCATTCTGCATGTGCTTGTCCTGAGAAAAAATATATGTCTTGTTCCATTGCAGCTTTTACAGGGGGCTTTTACCTCTTTGGGGACGGAACCTTCCATGTAATTGAACTTCCCACTGTTCTGTAGTCATTCCATTTCACAAAATGCTGCTTGATCATATGAAGTAATGTATGTGATAGTTATGTGACTTGATGTTGCATTAGATCTGATTAGTATTGAATCTTAGCATTTATTTCTTTCCAAAGTTGTTCCATATATGTGTGTAAGAATGAATATGAGCTTCTTTGCCTACACTGAATTTTCAGATTGAATTACATTTGTTACCCTGGTTATTAAGCCTGAGAACCAATCACTTCTGCATCATCTCTACTGTCAAAAAAATTCTGTCTTTTGAAGATCATGATATTTCTGCTCAGTGAGCTAGAAAGTATTAGAATTAGCATCAGCAACCTGTCCCTGCTTCAAACATCTTGAAAAGTCCCCTCTTTGCAATGTTTGAATATTTTCCCGTTTCTCTTCTGTGTCAGTTCATTAATGCATCTTATGCTTTCGAGATAGAATTCTTATCTTTCGGATGTCTTTTATCTTTTTATTTTTAGGGAATGATATCTCTTATTTACGTGCTTCTGCTTCTTGTAGTTTCTATGCTTATGTTTTCGGCTTTTGAGCATACCGTGGACTTCCTTTATCAGAAAGTTATTCAAAAGAAAAAGGAGGACTGCTCAACAATCCAGCAGCTTGGTGCTACTTGTGTGGCTGGTTATATCTCTGGCGCCGTTGGTACTGTTGTTTCAAATCCTGCAGATAATATTGTCTCATCCCTGTACAACAAAAAGGCTGAAAATATCATACATGTAAGTACATAAATATAAATTTCCAGCCTAAGAAATCATTGTTGTCAAACTCCACCATACCATTTTTCTAATGATCTTATCTTATGATTTCAGGCTGTGAAAAGTATTGGGTTTCGCAATTTGTTCACAAGAAGCCTGCCCATTCGGATCGCCCTTGTTGGACCCGTCATAAGCATGCAATGGTTCTTCTACGATACTATCAAGATATTGACTGGATTGTAAGTCTACTGTTCCCATGTTAGCTCAAGTATATTCCTGCTTTATAAAATAAATAAGTATGGTTTGAAAATCATACAAGTGGATTTTAGTTTTACAAAGCCAAACTATTTTTATGGATCAAGCTTGATGTCACACTATATGATTACAAAAAGACCTGCTTATCCCGTCAAGAAAAGAAATGGTGTATACCAGTGCAGGTGTCTATTATGGAATAAATTGAAAATGAGTTGAAATAAAGAACATAGTTTTATTAAATCGGTAAAAGATAAAAAATGTTGAAATTAAGGAAATGAGTATCGTATAGTTGCACTAATAAAGTAATAAATAGATGAAAATGTGTTGAAATGAAGAGCACGAGCATCATATAATTACTAACTGTTAGCTGGCGTTTGGTTTCTCTAAATGAGCACCGTACATTCAGGTACACCAATAGTGCACAGCTACCAGTTAGACATAAAACATTTGCTCTTCCTTGTCAGTATCAACTAGGCTAACACGTAGATATCTATCTGAATATGGCAATATCCGTTTATGTTATTATTGGCACGCTGCATTTGCTTGGATTCCTGATACATTTCTGTAATAAGTTTATTAAGACTGTAAATCTGCTCATTTCAGGCCACCGAGTGGAGGGCTTCCGCGGGAACTGGAAGAAGTTAACATATAATCTGACCAGTTTGAGATAGGCTTCTCGATGCAGTTTTTGGCATCATACGGACGAGTATGTCTATGGTTCTGACTTGCTAGGGAAGAGTATGATTGGTAGTTTCAAGGGAGAGCTAACTGACCCGAATACATCATGTATAAGATTTCTTCCTACGAAAGATTGCCTCGTGCTATATGTTTTTCCACGTCTTAAACAACCTTGAGTTTGAGCACCCCTCCAGGAGCATTGTGGCCAGGTGGTGCTTCAGCAAGTGCATCCCTTATACTCTTTATTTTGTAAGATTTGAGGCATGAGAAGAATGCACTTCTGATGTATACACGCAACCTTGACTGTAAATAATCCCTTTGAATGACCGAATTGAAGTGGAATTCTGTGTTATGCTAGTGCTCTTAATTTTCATTATGAGAATTTTCTCATTATGAGACTCCAATCTTTATATGACGTTTTGGACAGCAGAATAGAACTGCAAACAAGCCCTGAAACGTCATTTAAAGTTGACTGGAGGGAGTATGTTCAGATTCAGTCGCAAATGCCAGCTGTCTCAGTGCATAAACTTTCTTTGCTGCCTTTGCATTTTTTGGGCCAAACCTTCTCTCCTTTATTGCAACAGTAGTATCCATGGTTTATTGCAAGAATTCGTACAATTTTATCAAGCAAAATAGAAACAAAATGCACAAGGATATATGTACCTCATGCCTTAGCCACTAGACAGTCCTTATCAGTCCCAGTGCAAGAATGAAATAATTTACAATAATCACGAGCTGTAGGAACAGGATTTCTGGAGCTACTTCTGCTGGATAATCACGTCAGGGTTGCGCATCGGCCTGAGCCACATGTCAGCCATCACCCTCGACGACATGCTCCATAGCACTTCATTCCCGGCCTTACCGGCCACCACGGCCCGGTTCTTCCTGCCGGCCTTGCCCAGCCCGTAGGCGACGAGCCAGTGCATCGCCGTGAGCCGCTGCTTCTCGCCGTCCCACATGTTGCGCCGGTCCGGTGACTTCAGCCGCAGGCCTCCGAGGTGCAGGTTTGCTACCTTGAACCTCGGCTCGTC
Organism: Sorghum bicolor; assembly: GCF_000003195.3. NCBI lineage: Eukaryota > Viridiplantae > Streptophyta > Magnoliopsida > Poales > Poaceae > Sorghum > Sorghum bicolor. Next base: position 66,989,278 of record NC_012871.2, on the reverse strand, counting down.
GTCGCTGCTGCCGCCGGCCCGCACGGCCTGGATGATCACGACTGACGGTGCGCCCACGGCCTCATACCGGCGCAGGGGATCCCTCAGCTGGACCACCACGAGCAAAGTGACGGCGTCCACGCCGGCGCAGGCGGTGACCCACTCCTCCGGTAGCACGGCGGTGTCCAGAAGGTGCCCGGCCTGTGCCGTCTCCGGCGACACCTCGAACGGCGCCTGCTCGTCGCTCATGCCGGCCTGGACCTTGAGCGCTTCGATGGCCATCGTCTCTATCTTCTGCAGGGAGAACGCCAGGATCTCGTCGACAGTCACCGGCTCCTCCTGGGCGTTCCATATGCCGGTGGCGATCCTTTCCTGGCGCCCGTAGTTCATCGCCACGGACATTGTCCGGAGCAACGAGACGGACTCGGCGGCGCTGGAGCTCGCGACGAGATCCTTGCTCCGTGCGCTGATGATCGCGGAGGCCATGCCCTCGAACGCGATATGCTCGGCTGTCTTGCCGACGACGTCGTCCGTGGAGATGAGCGCGCCCAGCTTCGCGCACAGCGCCTCAGACCCGCAACCGCACAGGCGTTGGAACACCTCGGCGCCACTGCCGGGAAGCTTCTGGTCGCGGAGAAGGAACGGCTTGGACAGTTGCATGGCGAGCTTGGGGAGCTCCTTCCGCTCCACCGGGATGTCGAATGGGTTCGTGGCGGCCAGGTAGCCGCCGTCCCGGGTCTGCACGACGGGGCCGAGCCCCTTGCCGAGGTCGGAGATGTAGCACGTGGCGTCGACGCCAGAGCCGGGCTTCGCGCCGGACTTGAGAGAGGACACCTGAGGAGCCGACGACTTGGCGTTCGCGTCGTCTTTGTCCTCTCCTTGTTCCATCAGCATCAAGAACTCTCTAGTCACTTCCTCCTCGTCGGCGTCGAGTACCGCGAGTGCCTCGTCGTCCTGCCGCTCCGGCGACTTGGCGCCAGCCTCCAGCAGATCTCCGTGCATCATATTCTCGAGGGCCTTGATCTGGTTGGTGATCGCCTCGAGTTCGTTGAGGCGCCACGTGTGCGCGCTGTCGAGCACTACCTCCTTGACCACCTCGTCGCCGGCAGCCGCTGAAGCATCCTCCTCCTCCTCCACCACCACTACCTCCCCTGTTTCTTGCTTGTCGTCAGCCATTTCTTTCGGTTCATCCTCCTTCTCTTCTTGCACCTCTACGCCCTTGTCGACGATGTCGAACTCGAACTCCGGGAACTCCGAGTCATCGGCTTTCGCGTCCTCGGGCACTCGCTCCGGCTCTTTCTGCTGCTCCTGTTTGACCTCGGCCACCACCGGGCTCGGCTCATCGAGCTTGAAATCGTCAATGCCCAGCAAGTCCGGCGATGGCGCACCCTTGGGCGGTATCAGCGCCGGCTCCGAGCGCACAACCTTGGGGCTCGTGATGCTGAACGACGACTTGCTATGCTTCCGAGCAAACGAGGAGGACGACGAAGAGGAGCCAGTTTTGCCTGCAACGGCCGGTTGGCTGTACAGCCCGACGCCTCCGTCATCCATGATCTGGAACGCCAGCTTGACGATGAGTTCGCCGCCCTTGGCCTTACCGGCGAGTGGCAACGCCATGTCCCACTGCCTGACGCGCTCCCCTTGCTGGCTCCTTTCCGAGGACTCCTTCACGAGAAGGCTCAAGTCCACGGCATTCCGGCCCAAGTCGAGCTCCGGCGCCTCCACGGCCACCGCAGACACGAGGAACACCCGGGACTCGAACTTGAGCTGCTTACCCGTGGCGCCGCCGCCGCTGCAGTAGAGGTTGCACCGGACGAAGAGCGTCTCCTCGAAGTCGGCCGCACCCTGGTGCACGCGCGACGGCATGGTCTGCACGGCGCCGTCGCGCGTCTCCTTCTTGCGCACGGCCACCGCGAGGCGCAGCCCATTCATGGACGTGGGCAGGCCCTCCGCGGCCACCACCTCCACGGAGAAGAGGCAGCCCATCCGCTGCATGCCGATGCGCGACAACGCGCGGATCGGCTTCCATCCCCGAATGCCCTTCTTCTCCCCGGCCACGGTCGGCGATGTTGTCACCGCCGCGAAGCTCTGGCTCTTGGACGGCCGCGCCGCGCCGACGTCGTCGTCGTCGTCGTTGTCATCGTCGTCATCGGCGTTCAAGTTCTTGTCGAGCTTAGGCCTCGACCGGAACGGCGACATGGACAGGCGGCGGGGGAGCGGGCGCGCCGCGGTGCGGACAACCTCAGCGCCGCCTGCATTGTCGTCGCCGGCCGAGCGAGGGAGCGCGAGCGAGGCGGGTCGGCGCTTGTTGTGCGCCTGGTAGAGCGTGTGGCTGAGTGCGTCGAGCTCACTGAGGATTTGGTCATTGGACTTGCCGTCGTCGGCCATGGCGATGCACCAGCGCTCGACCTCACCGGCAGCTGGTAGCTTGCTAAGCTCGTCAAGCCAAGAAGCAAGTAGAGTCTGCCGAGTGGATAAGTGAGGGAGTGGAGGAGACGGTGAAGTGTATGGCGGGATGAGAGGGAGGACGTTGACGGCGCCATGGTTGGTGACAGTTTTGGAAGGATTTGGAAGGAGCGGATGGAGGAGAAGAGGCGGGCAAACTTGTGGTGTTCATGTGGCCGTTGGTTTGGCGCCAAATTGATCGCGATATATAGGCTGGATCGATGGTTTGATTCCTTGTGCTGTGAATGACACATCGGGCACACACAGGTTTTACAAGATAATGTGTGGATGATATGTGGCAGTCCACGTGGCACGCTGGATCAACAGACGTGATCGTGAATGTGAGAAACACGTCAGGAGGACCTGACAATCGTGCCATCCACACAATCCAATGCGAGTGATCAGATTTGAAAAATGGAAATAGGCGTACTACTACAACAGTCAACGTCATAGAGCATACTACACTCTTTGCCTTTTTTTATCCAAGGAAGTGTGTAAGTGCTACGCTCAATACGTTGGCAGCTTCGAAACTGAACAAAAAGCGGGCTCAAAAAAGAACTGAAGAAGCTCAACCCCCCCCCCCCCCCCCCACCCCCACCCCCAAAAAAAAGAAAAAGTGGCAACTGAAAACGTGGTGTTCTAAGACCAGCATCTCCAAGAGGCTTTCTAAAGTTTATTCTCGAAATGAGAATTTAGAGAGTAATTTATATAAAAAAATATATTTTCTATATCCTTTTACTGTCCAACGGTCTTTTCATTCTCATTTTCTGTCTTTAACTAGCAAGAAATCTACAATAAAAGATTACTATATTTAGATCACCAAATAAAGAAGCTGTTGGAAGATATTTTTTCATCAAAAACTCTATTCCTATTAATTGGAAAGATAGAAAAAATCTCTTGGATTTGCTCTAAGGTCTCACAATTTAGATTAATCATCACACATGAAGGACATGTGTTTTTATTGTTTATTATGTCACAATATAGATTAACCAATAACAATCACACACATTATATGGAAACACTAGTTCAAATGAACATATATAAGGTTATACATACGCAAAAAATGAAACTATCACAGCCCATGTGCCAGCTATTGCTTGGAATTCTCCTGCTCTTCCCGGCTGCCTTCGCTGCTCGTCCCTGAAAACCCCCGTCTCTCATCGGCAGACGCTGTTATGACCGGCATCCAGATATCAGATGTGCTGCTTAGGAGAGACTTCACCTCTGGATCTGAGGCCATGGCAGACGATATCATCTTGTCGACATTATCAAGCCTCGATGATAGCTTGTCCAGCTCTGCAGCTATTTCTAGCTAAAGAAGGCCAAATGGGAGCTGATAAGACAAATAATAATGGTGCATAGTGAAGAGAAAAAGTAAACATGATAAGAGCATCTGCATTTACCTCACTGAGATGCTTAGGCGCCTGCTCTGGTACCTTGGTGACTTCTAATCCTAATGCTTCGATCTTAGCACGCAACTCTACTTCTTCCTGATTGCTCATTGACTCCACCTACATTTTATTTTAAATCAAATACCCATTGTTCAATAATCAGCCAACATATATAAGTGTTTCTGTCTTTCTGCTATCATAAGTCAGAAATACGAAACAGAAAAGAATAGTTTCCAACTGAACAGACCAGGATTCAGTTTTAAAGACAATGAATGGAAAACAATTCTGAAATGCCAGTGGTAACAAAATAGCGCAACATGGCAACCACTGCTATACCACTCTACCAGACTATTGCTCTTTATGTATTATATGCAAATGAATGCAAGCACAATACAGAACAAACAAAAACACCCATTATCATAGAATCGAGATGATGCTAATATGTAATGGATCCAGTTCAGCATTTCTCACAAGTTTCGACAGACATTTTAGATAGCCAAGGGTTCAATTCTCTGCCTTGTGTATGGTGCCAGTATGGGTGGGACTTTCCTAAGACCAGCTTCCCATACAAAATAGTTCTCTCTAAGGTGTGAATGGACAGTAGTGGCAAAGTGTTTCCGCTGGCTCCAACAATGTTTGCATTTTTCCTTTTTAAAAATAGTATCATAGTTATGCCCCTTGTTGAGTGATCTGGCAAAACTAAATGGCAGATGTCCCTAGTTGTTTTCAGCCAGACTTGGCTTCAGACACAAACTGACAAGATCAACTAAGCTGGTTCTACCTTGCCACTGGTGGAAGCAAGGGAAACAGCACAAGTATGATTCCGATTATCCCTATTTTGTGTTGCCACGAGTCACAGACAGAAACAAAATTATTATGTGTGTCCCTGTTTTGACTTGTCACGGCACAAGCAACATGCACACATTCGAAAGGCTGATAGGAAACGATGATTGTTTAGGAACTACAAGGTGTTAGGAACCTAAAGGAATTACACGAAGGAAATCCAGCAGTAACCACATGAGCATGCCATTAACAGATTCATGCTAGCATGCCCCTTGAGCTATGCATTGGAGGCAGTACCTACCGCCACAACTAATTAGGTTTATTCACAAGGGCCTGAGATGACGATACGAGATACACGTGACGTGACTCCCAATATACGAGACTAATTTGAATGCAAAAGTTATGGATGGTACTACCAGTACTTTGATCCACGAAACAAAAAACTGCAGAACGACGAGACGCAGCAACGCTCCAAGTCGGCGAAACTAGTGCGGTCGCACGGCAATTTCTCCCCAAATCGGCGGCCATGGAAGAACTGAGTCGATTAGCAGCAGATCGGGACCGCGGAGGCACAGGCACAGCTGCGTACCTGCTGGAGAAGGTCGCTGAGGAGCTGGAACAGCGGCACGTCCGGCTTGGACCCCTCCGCCATCGAGACTCGCCTGTATCTGCCGCTCGAAACCTTGGATTCGTCGGAGGGATTCGCGCTCTGCTCTTGCCCCTTCCGATTCCTCCCCCGCTCGGCCGCTCCGCTCGCTGGTGTCGCCGTGCGCCGGTTGGGGATTTTGCCGGGGCTGGATCGGCAGGGAGCTGCTGGTCTGGTGGCACCCCGTGATTCGTTCGGGAAGACGAAGAACGGTGCGTGGGCGGATTAGGCCCGAGTTCTTGTTGGGCTTTACCAGGGCTGAGAGCCCGTTATGTCCCTTCCCGAAACGGACAGTGCGCAGGCCCAGGTTGTCTGGTGAGTTGGGCTGGTCGTGCGTACGAAGGACAGTGCATTGGCGCCGGTTATCTGATGGACACCATCACGGCATCACGCATGCCCTGCCGCGTGGCGCACGTACCGACGTGCGCTGACGAGGATCGAGGATGGCCACCTTCCGAATGGCGAGGCGGCAGCTGGCAGCGGCGCAACAGAACACGTCGGTTTGCTTGTTGGGCGCGGGGAATCCGCGGAAAAAGTACCGTTAGACTAGTGTCATGAAGTTTCGTTGAAGTTGACATTAAATATGTTAATTTAACACCATATTAATTAAAAGAAATGATAAGAGTTTTATTGAAACAAAGAAAAATTTGTTAAAGATAAAATTATTTTTGCACCATTTCTAAAATACGGATAAATGAGTTAGAAACTAAGGCCTTGTTTAGTTTCCAAAAAATTTTAAGATTTCTCATCACATCGAATCTTACGACACATGCATTGAGCATTAAATATAAATAAAAATAAAAACTAATTGTACAGTTTATCTGTAAATCACGAGATGAATCTTTTGAACTTAGTTAGTTCATGATTAGATAATATTTGTCAAATAAAAATGAAATTGCTAAGTACCCAAAAACTCAAAAAAATGGGAACTGAACCAGGCCTAAGTCATGAACATTGAGGCCTTGTTCAGTTTGCAAAAATTTTTGGCTTCGGGTACTGTAGCACTTTCGTTTGTTTGTGGCAAATATTCTCCAATCATAGACTAACTAAGGTCAAAATATTCTTCTCGCGATTTACAGATAAACTGTGTAATTAGTTTTTATTTTTATCCATATTTAATGCTTGATTCGATGTGACGGAGAATCTTGAAAATTTTTCGTAGTTTTTGGGAACTAAACAAGGCCTGAGGTGATCCGAAAGCAACCCTTAGCTTTGGGCGATGCAATCCAGTCGTGAAAATACGATTCTGCCGCCACAGATGCAATTAGGATAACATATGCATAGTTTCACATCTAAAACCTTTTCATTTTTTAGACATACGTATAGAGCACCGTTTAATTATACATCATGAGACGAATCTTTTAAATCTAATTAGTTTATAAATATACTATCAAATAAAATAAAATAAAACTATCAAATAAAATACTCTAGTAGCTAAATCTAAAAACTTTTGAGAGAAAAAAAAAAGACCATTGTATGCCCAGGTCGGCGGCGGTCGCGTGCACAGTGCGGTGCGTGACACACTGTAGGGTGCAGGCGCACGGTCGGGGTCGGTCCGTCGGTGGCGTCTGGTGGGCGGAGTGGGAGAGAGGTGGCGGCCTGCCCAGGTCGTTACGCTGACACACGGCGGGATGGCCGATGCCTGATCGGGTCGGGTGGGTTCGCTTGGCTACTTGGCTCCCTCCCGGTCCCGGTCGCGGTGGGAGTTGGGACGACGCGGTCACGCTGCATTGCTGAACCGACGACGCGCGAGCAGAGCAGCAGCCTGCAATGGTATGGTAGGCACGCAGACGCGGCAAAATGTTTGGCGGGAGTCAACAAAAGAATGTGACGAAACTGATGAGGCCATGAGAGGGGACGTCTATGAGTGTCATTTCTTTTCTTTTGACTTTTCTTTGTTTTCTTTCTTGGTTTTTTTTAGGCTGCGTTTGGATCTATCCAATTTTTCATTAGCGGTAGAAGCTAGGTTCGTTCGGCTTCCATTTCCATTTCCTTTTAAGCTTTCATATATACTAAATTAAGGGGCTCCATGGTTCTAACAGTGATAGCAGGGCTCCATGGTTCTAAGGCCTTGTTTAGTTCACTCTGAAAACCAAAAAGTTTTCAAGATTTCCCGTCACATCGAATCTTGTGGCACATGCATGAAACATTAAATATAAACAAAAACAAAAACTAATTACACGGTTTAGCTGTAAATCACGAGACGAATCTTTTGATCCTAGTTAGTCCATGATTAGATAATATTTGTCACAAACAAACGAAATTGCTACAGTACCGAAAACTTTTCACTTTTCGAAACTAAACAAGGCCTAAGAGTGATAGCAGGGCTCCAGCCCACCCCATTCCAATGCTAGATGTTTAGATCGACCTCTGCCTGGGTCAGGATTGCTTGCCTAGGCAGGCAAGTCTAGCAGGGTGAGATGCAAATAAACTCTAAGTATTTCTCATGTTGGCTATGTAATTTGTAAGCATGAAATTCATAGATGTCTGTGTGAGTGAGTGGTCAATGAGCAAATATACTTGCGCAAGATTCGTGCTTTGAGACCTTAATCATCTTCGTTGCATAACAAGGTGTCATACCACTGTAGTATATAAAATAAAAAATGATCATTTACAGTATTTTCAAATATAGAATCACATCTCGCAAGCCCCAACGGTTGGGACTCCAGTACTCCACTGAACCGACGCCTGCCGCGTGGCGCGCGCACGTACGGTCCCTAGCTGGGTCCGGCAAGCGACGCCTTTTGCCTTGCCTTGCCGCGCGGCGTGCCGGCGTCCCCCGTCCCGTGGTCCGTGTACATAGATGGCTCACAGCCAAGCCACGCAATCGTTTGCTTTGCTCCGGGTCCACGTCCAGCTCGCAGCGGCGTGCTGCTACCCCGGCCCCGCCTGGTCGGTAACGGGCATGCAACGAGCACCGGGGGTGTCGAATTGTGCGCCTCACTGCGTGGGACGCAGGCGCACGACGGCGCAGCGCATGAGCACGCACACGGCCACGGCCGCGGCCGGCACGAGCACGACACGGCACGGTGGCGCGCGCCGTCCGGATACGGATAGCCCAGCGGGCGGGGCAAGAGCTGACGTGCGGTGGTTGCCTGGATCCACGTTTCCACGAGGGCGCGCGAACCGGCGAAGGTTCAGTGACGCGGAACGGCGGAAGCATCCATGGCGTTGCCTACTACTCACTACGTAGCAGCCTGCTGGTGCCGGAACGGTAGACAACGAGTTGTGTATTATAGGTCTTGTTTAGTTCCCTAAAATTTTTGCAAAATTTTTTAGATTCTCCGTTACATCGAATCTTTAGACGTATGCATAGAGTATTAAATATAGATGAAAATATTAACTTTTTTAAATTACACAGTACAACGCAGACACTCAACACGCACGCACACTCACCCCTATGAACACACGTACGCAAACCCTACCCCTATGAGCACCTTCGAAGGACTGAGCCGGCAAATCTTGAAGATCCTGGAATAAATCCAGAATAAAGTGCCGCACCCAGAATTTGAACTCTGGGTGGGAGCCCCCCAACCAATGGCCTTTGCCATTGCGCCGTGAACTCCTTGGCAGATGAAAATATTAACTAATTCTACAGTTTGGTCAGAATTGACGAGACGAATCTTTTGAGCTTAGCTAATCTATAATAGGACAATATTTGTCAAATACAAACGAAAGTGCTACTATTCCTATTTTGCAAAATTTTTTGAAAGTAAACAAGAGCATAGTGGAGACGGAAAAAAGAAAGCAAGGTTTCTTTAATTTTCCTTTTGACTCGTCATTGAACGTGATCAGCTATCACTGCTTTCGTTGATTGTTCGTTCTTTTGTCCAGATTATAAGTCGTACATATATGCATGCACGAGTTATTAAGTGATTAAATAAAAGATATCGAAGAGTTAATATATTAAGTCTGTGTGTGCATATCTACAAAGTACAAACGTCGGTTTCAAAAAAAAAAAGTGGGTTCTACCATATATTACGGCTTATGTCAAGTGTCTTTTCATAAAATTGAAGTTTCCAAATAAAGAAAATATTTGGATAATGTAAAGGACGCTAATTTCATTCCATGCTGAAGCTTTAGCAAAGGTTCTTTAAATCGTTAACGACTCTTCCTACGGGATTTTAGACTATCTCCCTTTAATATAAAGGAAAAAAGGGGCAAAAGTGTGTGTGTGTGTGTGTGTGTATATATATATATATATATATATATATATATATATATATATATATATATATATATATATATATATATATATATATATATATGCAATTGTGATTAGTATGAATTATTGTACTTTTTTACGAGGTGGTGTCGCCCACAAGATAGTTTGCATGGTACGATTTCCTCAAATGGGTGAAACATTGTGTGTGATTTTGGACTAAAGGAAACGTGGTTTTGTAATGTATATAAATGTCAAATAACGAAAATGATAATTGGTATTGCCTAAAGAGGGTTAGAATGGTTAGGTTGTGTTTTGTTGACTACCACAGTTTACCATGCCATGCCACAATTTTAGAGCTCAACCTTCAATCTTAAACTACAAATCCAGGCTATTGGCGCCTTCCACCTATCAAAATGGGACAAATTTAGTAATCTTCGTTAGTTTCAAATGTGGTTTTCTATTCTCTCACGATAATAAAATTCTAAGTTTATCTTTAAACCAAAACATATGAACTAGTACATTTTTAAAAATGTTGTCTGCCTTATATATAATTATTTGAAATTGATTTATTTTTGTTCCTATTGCTTTCTTGGTCATAGTTGTGCTCATTTTTCATTTAAAGCAAATTAGGTCCAAAAACCTCTAAATCTCTACAACTAAAAATTATGAAAATGACCCGTCTACCACACCCATGGTGAAGCCACAACTCCTATCCCTTTTAGCCATGATAGGCTATTCCATCAACCCAGGCCCCACTCACTCATGCATGCAAAATTGTTTTAGCGAATTTAAAAAAGTCATAACTTTTGAATTGAAGATATAAATTAAATTCCGATTGCACCATTAAATTTCTCATAACAATCCTTCAAAACACGATCACACATGGATATATTTAAATAAAATTTTATTAATAAATATTTATCTCTACAACTAAAATTTTATTAATAAATATTTATCTCTACCCGTTAACAACTCCTATCCCTTTGGTGGTCTTTATTACAGCGCGATGACACACTATCCTTGAAAACAAGATCACACATGGATATATTTAGATAAAATTTTATTAATAAATATTTACCTTATAAAGATAAAATATTTTTTATTAAGTAGAGACAATATTCTAGGTTCAACAGACAATGTTCTGACTTTGTAAAAAAGTGTTATCGATTTAGAAGAATAGTATTTAGGTTTTAGGTTTATGAAACTGATATTACAATATACATAAAAATACATAAATACATGACATAGATAAAAATAATAAAAAAATCTAGAGTCAAAAGCATAAGAAAAAGAATAAAAACACAAAATGGAGAAAAAATTCAAATAATGTCAAAGGGTTACTTTTCAAATATCGTAAATATATTTATAGAATATTAACATCACTTAATACATCATAGAACATCATTAAATATATTATAGAACATCACATCTATTATAGATTACATGTATACTAAGTGAACACCACAAGAAACATCATAGAACATCACGTGTATAATACGTAAACATGACATAACACCACATAGAACACTAAATATATACTACATAAATATCACATATATAGAAAATAAAAATAAAAATAAAAAATAAAATTACTAAGAAAAAAATATAAAAACAAACATAATTAAGAAATGATAAAAAGTGCATAGAGCAAATAAAATTAATGAATAATTAAATAAGGATAAAAGTAAGATTAAAAGGAAATGAAATATCAAATAAGAAACATAGAAAATCTAAAAAGAAAAAATAAAAACAAATAAAAGCAAGGAAGAACAATAAAAATAAAACCAAAAGAAAAAAATAAAAGGTAAAATTAAAACAACAAAAGAATAAGGAAAGGACAGAAAATAAAATAAAATCGAAAAACAAAAACTGAAAAGTAATGAAAAAGAAAGAATATAGACAGAAAAAACAAAGAGTAAAATATACCGTGGCCCTTTAACTTGTCAGCCTGTGTCACTTTGGTCTATGAACTTGCAAACCCGAAAAAGTGACTCGTGAACTTGTTCGCCTGTATCACTTTGATCCATGAACTTGCAAACGCGAAAAAGTGCCCCCTGAACTTGTCGACCTGTGCCACCTTGGTCCATAAACATGCAAATACAAAAATAACACTGATTGCATGGCACTGTTCTGCCACGTGGTCGCCTCTGGTAGGCCATGCATGGCACTGTTTATGGTGCTGACATCAGCGATGATGGCAGCACTTCTTTTTTAATTTACAAAATTGATATATTTTTATTCGTAGCGTCAAATATATCAAATAATATATCAATTCGTTGCATTTATTAATTAAAAGAGATAATTTTAAAACAAGCAAAAATTATTTGTTTTCCAGGTTTCATATCTTTCCTAGGCAGAGTACATCATGAAGAGGCTACACAAAACATTTCATGAATTTAGTATTTCACTAATAATTAGTTATGAAATAAACAAATATTTGTTGACTCGTTGAAAGAGCCTTTACACGTTCATGGACCAAAGTGGCACAAGCCGACAAGTTCAGGGGCCACTGTTTTGCGTTTGCAAGTTCATGGACCAAAGTGGCACAGACGGACAAGTTCAAGGGTCACTTTTTTAGGTTTGCAAGTTTACAGATCAAAGTGGCATAAGCTGGCCGCCAGTGTATTTTACTCAAAAACAAAATAATAAAATAACAATAAAGAAACATAGAGTACGTGGATTTTAAAACCCGTAACAAGGTACGGGGCATTAACCTAGTAGAGAAAAACCCATACATAAAATTTTTAAAAGAAACAAGGACCAATTTTCTTTTTTCATTTAAAGTAAAGTAATTATGAATATTTAGAATTCATTCAAGATTTCTTGTACTCTTAGAAAATAGAAAGACCAACCTTGAAATCAGTTGGATGATCAAATTTCTCTTTTTTTTACAGTTAAACAGTGTCTATTAGTCGTTTTTTTGGTTCAAAGTTGAAAATTTGGATTAGCCTACAACTTTGGGCCTTAAAAATTGTACTCTATCTTTCCTATGAATTGGTACAATTCAACAACATGTGAATTTTATATATTGTCAAACATTTCTTATGCCGAACTCTAAAACATAAATATTGTTGCGCATGGAATTATAAGAATTTATAGAAAAATGATGGTTAAAAATAGAAATATTTGGTTTTGGATAAAACTAAAACAACGGAGGATTGGAGGAAGTACCAGAATGGCACTCATAATTTTTTTCTATATGTAATTGATATATGGTGAGCTGTAACAAGCGTAGTTGGATCCATCGAAATGTTCGTCTAAAGATATAAGTATCACAACTCATGACGACTGTTTAGTCTATTTTTCTACAACGAAAAACACGCAGAAGCAAAGCGCCAATGCCAGAGGAAGGAGCTAGAACATTTTCAATAAGCTCGTTTTTAAAAACTTGTAAATTGAGAAGGACTGGTGTGTGATTTAATAATAAAATGGAAAATATTTTAGATATTGGTTTTAATGGGATCCAAATAAACTCTAAAAAGTCATGACACGCACCATACAAGTATGCAACACGCGCGCTTGTGTTTGAAGCAACAAAATGAATTAAAGCCTGTTTGGTACAGCTCACAACAGCTTCATGAGCTGTTATGAGCTGTTTTTTTTGCCAAACACTTATTTCCAAAACAGCTTCATGGGTGAAGCTGTTTTTCCCTCCTCTCACAAAGACATAAGTTAGATGAAGCTGGAAAAAAGTAGCTTATTGCAGCTTCTTCCTCATTTCTCTCTCAACTATGCATGAAGTAGTTGGTGAAGCTATTTTGCCAAACACTTTCTCCAAAACAGCTCAGCTTCATCTAGAAAGTCACTCATGAAGCTATTTTCTATAAAAACAACTTTACTAGTGAAGTTGAGCTGTGACAAACAAGCCCTAAGACATGTACAGTACCAATAACTTACTAAAGTGAACAAATTGCATTAGTTAAACAACAAATTGTCGTCACATTGAGAGCACGTCAGAATTAGATCGTCTCTCCCTTTTAACAACCATACAAAATTCCAAACGAAATCAATTTAAATTAAACGGCATCCCCAAAAAAAATTATATAACAACACGATAAAAAGGGGAAATCGTGCGCCTTTTGCCGTTTGCTTCGTAGCGCACCCAACGAGAAGGCGTCCCATGGCGGCACAGCCCGTGCTGTCCATCCACGACACGCAACCGCACGCACCCCTCCCTGCTCGATCTGAGCCGTCCGTAGCCCGCGGCCCCGGATCCAGCCGTCGGCCTCCCTCCCACCTCCCTTTATATACCCGCGTACCCCCTCTGCCCCGTCCTTCCTAGACTACGCCGTCTCTTTCTTCCTCCTCTCTCCACAACTTTCTTCCTCCCCAAATTCGGCCCAAACGAATTCGTTAAATAATCTCAGAAAACACACGGTTAACGGGATCGAAGGGATTAAAACGAAAACGCTCCGATCCTGTGATCAGGTCTCGGTGCTAATCGTGTGATTTTTTGAGGGTGTTTGGGCTTGTGATTTAGTGTTAGGGTTTCGGATCTGGAGGATTAGTTCTTCCGACTTCCGAGTCAGACGACCATGAATGAGCAGATGATGAGACCTCCGGCGCTGCTGCCGTTCCACCAGATGTGGGCGGCGGTGCCGGCGGCTCCCCCGCCGGCGATGGAGCCTCCGGTGGCGGCGTTCAAGCCGGCGCGGCCGTCGTGGAAGCGGGCGGCGCGGACGCCCTGGAAGCGCAAGGCCCAGCCGCCGGCGGCGTCGGTCGGCGCGAGGTGGGGCGGCGCCGCGCCGCGCAACACGACGTCGTTCCTGATCCGTGCTAAGCGGGCCGGGGGCGTGGCGTCGCTGGTGTCCCCGTACCCCGTGACGCCAGCGGTGCTCCCGACGCCGGTCCTGTCGCCGGCGCGGGAGGTGCTGGTGGAGATGGCCAAGGAGGCGTGGGGCGTGGACGGGTACGGGTCCATGAAGGGCCTCATCCGCCTCCGCGCCGACGCCGGGGACGCCGCCGGCGAGGACTCGGGCTCCGGCGAGAGCGACGTGGAGGAGCACGTCGAGGTGGAGCGCCGCCTGGACCACGACCTCAGCCGCTTCGAGATGGTCCACCTCCCTGCCGCGGCCGCGGCCGCCCTGGGCGGCGGCGGCGTGGACGACGACGAGGACGAGGAGGCGCGCGCCGCGAGGCTGGAGGAGGAGAACCTGACCCTCCGGGAGCGCCTCTTCCTGATGGAGCGCGACATGGACGAACTCCGCCGCCGGCTCCTGGCCGTCGAAGAGCTCTGCCGGGACCGCCACAGCGACGGCTGCGTTGTGGACGCCGCCACCGCCGCCGACGAGGCCATGCTCTCCGAGAGCGCGGCCGCCGTCGCATCCCCCGGCGCCGGCGCCGGCGAGGAGGCCGACACGGTGGACGCCATGGCCATGGAGAAGTGAAAAGCATACAGTACCCGCTACCTGACCAGACAAAGGCCTTCTCGGCCGTACTGCTGAAACTGTACATACGGTTTCCATTTCCCTGTGCAGATGTCGCTGTGAAGAGTAGGAGGAGGAAGAAGAAGCAGCATCAGCTTTAGAAAGCTTTTTTTTAGAGTTACTCTTCGTTCGTTGCATCTTGTTAGTTTGATATCGTCTAGCTTTGATTTCATTTCATGTTCTTGTAGAAAGAATCAGCCATCGGTCAGGAAAGAGCGAAAGCCCGTGGACGACGACGGAATGTGCGGGGAGGAACACGAGATCCTGGTGTCCTCCACCTGCTCGTCCAGATCCTCAACCCCACTAGTCCCAAACTCTTACCAGCTTTTTTTTAGTGCAGCCAGTAACATGTTGTTTTGTTGTGAAGAAAAAATTGTTATTCCGAAATGTTATCTGTTTCGTTTTTAATCTTCTGCTTGTGATATTCTGTGCTGTGCTCACGGATTGTTCGGTGATTGGGTAGGGTTGGTAGATGCGCGGTGGCGCCGGACTGGAGCATCTCTGCATCCGATTGACGAGCCGTTGGAAAACCCAATCACGAAATCTTTTTAAGTTGTTCGTGTTCGGTACCGTGTGCGCCCAAGCCTTTCAAAGTGCCTGCCGCAGTTGCGGGTTGCCGGTTGGGTGGTGGTGGTGGTGGTGAGTGGTGATGGATGCCTTCAATGCCCGTCCCGTTGGATTTGCTAGTGGTTCTTCGTTGTGCCGTGCAGACTGGCAGCTTGCAACTAGTAGGCCGGCACCGGACGGCTGGGCGAAAATGGGCGACGGACACGCCCGGGCGCAACGAGGAGGGGAGAACCGGAGAAGTGGTGTATGGCCGTGGCAAAGTGAGGGTCCGGAGGGAGAATATAGCATCGGGGAAAGCTGTTGGCTCGAGGTCTCGAGGAAGATGCTGAAAGCTCTGACTCGCCTTGAGCCGGCGAGACCGGGGCTTGGTTTTTTCTTTTTTTCTTTTCAAAGAAAACCTTTGAATATTCGCCTGGCTTTCTATTTATTTTCCTTCTCTCAGCTCTGCTAAGATTCGGCGATATACGATGAAGTGAACATTGTGTGGGGCGGGTTTCAAGAGATTTCGATTGAACATTTAAGTAGGGAAGCAAACCAGGTGGTTCATGAATTAGCTAGGCAAGCTTTGCTCACCAAAGTTTTTTTTGTATGTGGGACAATGATTCCCCTAGTTTTATTGTTTCTCTTCTAGCAAATGATGTAACTTTGCTCAATCAATAAAGCTTGCCTATGGGTTTGTTCAAAAAAAAAAGATTCGGCGCCAAGATTACCGACTTAGTTTATTTTGCTTTTAGTATAAAAAGAACTCCATTCCCAGTATTTTCGTTTCTGTTCGCCTGGTCCTGGTCAGAGCTCGGAACACACCATGACAAAACCCCAAAACGACTCGGAACGATCGCATTAGAACGGCACGAAGCATGAGCCAGATGGTAGTGGTAGCAGCCAGATCAGGGCATAGCGTGGCCAAAGGATTGGACCTGCACCTGGGTGGGACGACAGCTCTGACGCGACGAATAAGCTCCAAACCAAACAAATCATCATGCTGTTCATGTGCCCGAGCGCGCGTGGCCGTTGATGCGATCCAAAATACAAACGGCTCGATCGTGTGTGCCCCGTGCGCGCGTGGCCGTTGATGCGATCCAAACTCCGAAAGGTTCGATCGTCGGCTCACCGACGACAGGAACCGAGCGGCATGGAGATGGAGCGCGGCGGCACTAAAACGTAGAGTAGCTTGTGACTCTAATCGTGAGGCCCACACCCACCCTCCTATATTGATTTTTGATCGACTCGGTTGTCCATTCCCAAGAGGGACGTGACGTAGCAGATTGCCAAAACAATGGGCTGCACCTGCACCACCTCGTCTTCTCTCCTCCTCGGATAGAGATCACCGTAACGTCCCTGCGTACATGTTGCCTAGCAGTAAGCCAGTAACAGGTTTTGGAACTGCGCTGGATCGACATCAGCATGTACCTACAACCTAGCAAGAAAATTTTGTCCTGAGGTCTTGTTTAGGTCCAAATTTTTTTTTTAGAAATCGACACTGTAGCACTTTCGTTTGTATTTGACAAATATTGTCCAATTATGGATTAACTAGACTCAAAAGATTTGTCTCGTCAATTCCGACCAAACTGTGCAATTAGTTTTTATTTTTGTCTATATTTAATATTCCATGCATCTAAAGATTCGATGTGACAAGAAATCTGAAAAATTTTGCAAAATTTTTTGAAAACTAAACAAGGCTACATGATCTGTATTTTCTCTTTCAAAGCGTGAGTAAATTGATCGTATATACTTTACTCGTAGACAATAGAGTGCATGTGGCATGAGAACGCATGTTACATTGGATAAAAAAAAAACGCATGTTACCAGCAGTACTAGGGTGGAAGTGACCATGGAACGATATACTTCAATAATAGATGTGAAAGTCCAGAGTTGACCTTGCAACCTCTTGCTTTTATTCTTCCATATAAATTAATTATTATGGCCCTCGCTTCTTGTCACCGAAGGCAGTAAGATAAGCATCTTATTCTCGATTTTTTGTTTGTGGTATTGCAAGTTCAGTGCGACATCCCGTTTACAGTAAACCTACCTGCTGTCGAGCTGTGGCTGGGCGCAGGAAGATGTACTCCTATCTGCCTGCCTGCATACCTGCCGCACAACGCAAGCTTTTCCAGCTTCCAAACTTGGTGCTAGAACAAATGCTGGAAGCAACCTGTCTGTCCTGCCAATTATTCTGTTCCAAATTTAAGGTATTTACTGCATTTTGGATGAAACTGAAGGATGAATCCCATGTAGTTGCAGTCAGAGGTCTCAGCGACACGCTAAGTTATTTAAGCTGATTTGCCACGCTGTTCTCCTATCATCCTGGCGACACAAGCAAACGGGCTGGCTTAGAGAAGTAGGGAATAAAAGTCAAGCTATATAAGGAGGCAGGCCTTACTTGCACATGTGGCAATGCGTGCACAATCGTAATGCGGTGGAGTCAAGCACGATTTGTACGTCTTCCAACCTGAAGAGCGAGCTCAGTGTCTATCTTGAGAGAGATGTCAAGTGCCTTCACAGAATGCGTTAATGCTCCACTGGAACAAATCAAACAAGTCGTTGAACTAACTGTATAATGATTCTAGCAGGGGGTTGTAGTTGTACATTAATTCGAAATAGACATCAGAGACCTAAACACCAGACAAGCTCTGTCCCATTAAATATAAGTTTAGATCAGTCAGAACCCTGAAAAAGAAATAGTACCTTGAAATATAAGTGACTCCCGTTTCTCCGATTTTCTTTACTGTATCAATTGTCACATTTCCAGACGCCTACAGAAAAGAAATATATTACTACCTCCTAAAAAAATGTTTACTACCCTTCAGCACCCAAATCTGCCAAGTGCTAATAACAGAGAGGACCAGTCGCTTTCAACAAAACAACATTACCACTAGCACCACATCATATAGGGACTGTAAGCCTTGCAAAGTTGAATTTGCATACCTCAGTCTCAAATCTACCATTTATCAACTGAACTGCGTCTTTAAGCATTGAAACATCTACATCCCCATTTGCAAGAGGTACAGCCATATTGTCCAACATTATACGGGTTAATGAAGTTTTGTTCTCAGCAGCATACTTCAACAAATCTTTCACTTCTTCAATTGTCCTTGTCTCAACCTAATATATTAAAAAAAGGCACATGTCCATTTGTGATTTTCTTTCTTTTTCTATGGGAATATGTGAACATATAGTTGAATAAAACATCAAAGAAATCAAATCAGTCTAAACAAAAATGAACCACAAAAAAATATTAATACATGGACACATAGGTTTGTCCTTTTCAACATGCGCGTCAGTAAAAAGGTACCTACCTCGACAGGAATTGTGAGTTTTTCCTTCTGCAGGAATTGATCAACAGATCTCATTGCATTTGCAATCCCACCGGCAACAGAAATATGATTATCTTTTATCATAACCATATCAAATAAACCAAGCCTGTGGTTCTTTCCGCCACCAATCAGTACCTACATGAGATGAGGGGGAAGCAAAATTGCAATATGAGGATTAAGAAAGCAACCTGAAGAGATGGACAATAACAGCACAAAAAGAAAAGGTATGCTTACTGCCCACTTGTCAACCAGACGTAAACCTGGGGCGGTTTTCCTTGTTTCCAATATGCATGCTGGACGGGCAGCATCAGACATAGCCTGGACAGAACAGCAACAAAAGCTTTACTGAAAATATCAAATGACAATGATGTGATCTAAAATGATAGGAGGACTGTGAAATATAAAATGTGAAGAACTAGCATTTGTCAGCTATTGTGGGCTTGTGGCAATCAGAAAAGCAACAATGTCAGGTGTAGATCCCGAGACAACAAAAACCCATTTATGGCTGGAAGTTTCCAAATGGCTGGGAATTTAATATTACATATATGCTGGACATACAAGAAAAGAATTGAGGAGCACATAGAGTGACTTTTCAAACTGTAGCATAGACAAGGCTCTAGGAGCCTAGGACAAACAAGAAGAAACATTCCAGTTCATCCAAGGAGCAGCTTAATCATGTAAGTACGGGCAGAAATAACCTTTGTTAGGGTCGCAATGCCACTCATTCGCTGCATGAAATTTAGCACAACCCTTTCTGCAACGATGATGCTCCGGGCACACCCTTGATACAAAGATAGCATTGGGGAAATGATTTCACTTAAAAGCGTTCAAAAGTTCAAGTTAAGTAGGATGAACTCCATTTTACATGCATTTTACCATATACTTTTCCAAACTGCAATCCTTTATGGACATAATTTCCATCACTTTCAAACCATTCAACCTGCAAATTCGGTCAACAAAGAACACTTTGTATAGTTAACACTGCCTGCAATATCTAGAGAACCAGATTTTCCCGAAACTCAAATGGGAGAAAAGATGCTAAGTAAATACCTTCAAAGATGGATCAACCTGGTTAAATATCATATCTGCTAGGCTTATTCCAGCAATGACACCATCTGCTTTAGCAATAAATGTGGCTTCGGCTTCCACATCAGAAGGTATGGTGGCTAAACAAGATACATCCCCTGAAGGTGTCGACAAACAGACCAGATGTACATACATTAAAAATTGCAAATAGTTTCACATAAAAAAATATGAAAACATAGCAAGCAGCATAGCAATTTTTTTTTGAGAACATGCGCGGCAGGTATTTCATTAAGCAGAATCTGCATAGCAATTTGAGGAATGACCTAAGTGGATGGACTAGGATAATGGTATTGATCTTTTCATTATGACAACCATCGTCTAAAGTCTCAGGAGAAGGGAACTGAGTGGTTAAGAAAATAAGAATTGGGCCCTTATCACCATATGACAGAAACAATTAGAGCTTATAGTAATGCTGAAGGACAGGGACTAGGCAATGTAAATCATGAAGACATTATATAATAATAAATTGACTTTCCACAGACCCTCAACATTCTCTTCATTCTGTCTTCATGTATAATTTTTCTACAGTACATACACTTGCGCATAAGGGCACTCACAATGCAGACTCTATCATAGAGTCTAAAGTTATTTATTACCTCGAACAATGTGGACTTAGAGTCTAAATAAGACTTGGAGTCTTATTTTTTCTACCTCTTTCTTCAATAAATATGCTGCCACGTCAGCAAAATACCATAAATATTATGTAATTAATTGTCTTGGACTCTATGATAGAGTCTTGCATTGTGAGTGCCCTAAGTAATCAAGAAGAAACCTGAACTGTGCATCCCATTCATAATAATTTGGACAAGAATCACAGCTCACATGGCCTAAGGGCATCCTACTGAAGTGTGCTGATTATTCAATGTGGTAATAAAAGGTTTAAGAACACAGATTGCATTCTTATTTTCTTTTACTACTTGCAATCAGTTGTAGCCTAAAGTGACTGGACAGCATAATTCATTCAGGATATGAAAACTAACTTGCCTAGTACTCCTTCCTAAGAACCCAGCTCTGCCAGACTCCCACTGGGCTTATTGACAATGGGATGACCACACAGCAGCACAGGATCAGATTTTTGCACTACGCGCCAGCAGTACTATATATCTGGTCGGTGGTTATCACGACATCCACGAGCCCAATTGCGATCACAGCACTAGAAATGCAGGAATCAAATGATTTTGCGCTCCGCACCATTGAACACCGTAGTGCTAGAGAGCAGCGACAAACATAGTGGATTCCGAATCGCAAGGGGGTGAACAGTACGCCAGCGTGACGCACCACATAGCTAGCTGCGTACCTCGGTCGCCGGCGTCCTCTGCGAGGGCGAGCGCGATGACGGCCTTGAGATCGTAGGTGGGGTGCGCCGGCGGCGCCACCGGCGACGCGGGTGCCCGCGCCACGGCAGACATGGGAGCGGCCTGGGGACGAGCGGGCAGGCGCAGGAGGCGGGGCGGGAGCCGCTGGTGGTTAGAGCTAGGCGATGGGTAGGAGACGTGGAGGCTGTGGCGGCGGGCGAGGAGGAAGCTCGAGGGGCTGGGAGCTGGGGCCGTTGGGATCGCGGGCATCCCCTCGCAGCCGGCGGGTGGTGTTGGGACTTGGGAGCTGGAACGCGAGCAAGAGGTGGGGACGAAAGGAAGGGGGTGCGGCGAGACGGAGTGGGGCGCCGCCTTTTTTCTGGGTGCGCGCAGCCTGCGCGACGGCGGCTTGGAGGCGGGGCGCGCTGAATCGGTGATATTTATTTATTTATTTATTTTGACAAGGCGCTGCGGTCTGCGGATCGATAGCTTGCTGGGTAGCGCTTGCGTGTTTTTTTTGGATCGTATCTAGATGATATTCGGTTGTTTTGTTTACTCCTATCAACTGAATTTTTTCTCTACATTTATATTGTCTTAGGCCTTGTTTAATTCTCAAAAAATTTTGCAAATTTTTTCAGATTACCCGTCACATCGAATCTTTAGACGCATGCATGGAGTATTAAATATAGACAAAAATAAAAACTAATTGCACAGTTTAATCGGAATTGACGAGACGAATCTTTTGAGTCTAGTTAGTCTATAATTAAACAAAATTTGTAAAACCAAACGAAAGTGCTACAGTGTCGATTTCTCAAAATTTTTGGAAACTAAACAAGGCCTTATAACTATATTTACACCGTCTTACTACTATATTTACACTGATATCTTTAGTGTAATTTAATGAATACAATGGTGTAATTTGAGGATAACGTCAAATTTTTCAGAAACAAAATACAAATTATTTTTATGAATTGCAGATATCAGAGAAATATATGTCAAATTATTCATAACTATCATCAAATTGTTCACAAATTTCAGAAAAAATTACAAATCTTTGCAAATCGCAGGGGGGGGGGGGGGGAGGGGGGGGAGATCTAGGCGTCCTGCCGTTCCAGGCCATGGATGGCATTGGCGTGGCGCACATCGGGATCTGGCGCCTGACGGGTTGGCGGGCTGGCAGCTAGGCAGGGCCGCGCCGCCGCAGGGAGGCCGATGGGGGTGGAGGGGCGGCCAGGTGTCGGGGACGGGAAGGAAGACGACAGCCTGTATCGATTGCGCACTCGTCGGGACTTCGGATCGAGAAGGGTTCAAGGGAATGGAGATGCCGAGTGTGCAGAGTCGGGAGGCCCAGCCATGGGACGGCAAGGATGTTGGGTAGATGTCATCGGAAGGCCAAAAAATCGGTTGATAGAAGCACCTAAAACAGTCAGTTGACGTATAGCGTTTCCCTTTTGTTTTGTGTGCCTCCTTTTCTCGTGCGGCTTTTGCCCGGTGGAGCGGCAGCTCGTCCGGCTGTGTGAGAAACTGCAATGCAGAAAATAACAGTATGGGAGTATATGGCATCAAGCTTTTGGAGATCTTGTTAAAGTTTTCCTATGGTTTTAGTTGCTTTAGTTGAGTGTAAATTGTTGTACTATCAAAGAGTGGGGAAGAAAATTGATATTTTGCGAGGACTTGGTGCGCGAGCATTCATGATAGCCTGATTTTGCGGCGTAACGGGCAGAGACCCGCGAACATCCTGATTTGATGGTCGATTTTGCTTGTTTGCCAGATCGAACGGTCGATAGGTTAACCGGCGACATGACCCTATCAGGGACCCGCGGTTTGGTGCAGGATTCATATTAAGAGATGGTTCTCACTGATTTTTTTTCCCACTTATCTCCACTCCTTGGTGGTTTCTAGTGAAATTCAAAGTGGAATTGAATGGGAGCAAGTGAGTGTGGATTTCATCTGCTGAGCACTAAGTTCTTTGTCAAGTCACGTATTTCAAGCTTATAATATAACTCTTGATATAGTTCCAAGCTTGTAACGTAACTCTTGGTATAGTTCCAACTTTTCTGGTGAGCCCCGGGGAACGCATGATTTGTGAACCTATTTTTATTTAGTTTTAGGCTAGTGTATTTTCTATTGGTACTTTCTGGTGATGTTTTGGCTACCGTGTAATGTGAATTCTTATCAACATGTACTGTGTTACTACTTTGTTCTTTGTATTGAAAATTTGGTGCAGGTACTATGTTAGCCACTCTTCCTGTTCCTATTATGGCACATTCAAGGTCTTCAAATGCTTTAACAATTAAACAAAAAAATGGACGGAGATATTAAGTTTCAAATTATGTTTGGGCTAATATTTAATATTGGAAAAATTCATAACTGGTAGGTCTATGAACTTGGCTTGGGGTGTCATCGAAATCGAAAAACAGGTTCAAACCCACCATGAATGTTGACATGGCGTGCTAGCTGTGCGCTGCGATGCGGATGGGATCAGGATCAGGTGGCACGAGCACCTCGGCTCCAAGCGGGCTAGACCAGCGCAACGGAGCAGGCGAGAGAGGTCGGCGGAGCAGGTCACAACAGCCTCACAACAGGGGTATGAAGAGAAGAGTGGATTGATGGGCATATTGAGAAAACACATTCTAGCGAGATGGACAATCCTTAAGTGATAGTTCCTTTATTTTGCACTCTTTCAAATCATCTCGACTATGAAGTGTGCCAATCGGTTTGCTACGATTCCAAATATACACCATGTTTGTTTGTTTTGTTTGTCGAATCTGCCAGTCATATTCAATAGTGTTTTTTATCTCACAATAAATCAGCGAACATTAATTTCAGCCATGACTTTTTCAGACAAACAAACAAGCTCTATAATCCTTACGTGATTGATAAACCAAAACAAACTAAATAATTTCCCCAAAACAGTGGTGAAAATTCTGCCGACAAAAAGATTATATATATAGTAAAAAACATGTCAGATTTTAGTATATAGTCATTGCTTGCATGCGGTAAAAAGACTGAATTTTCACACGCGTGCCAAAAAATAGACGGATAAAAAAACTACTCCGTAGTACGTAGTCAAAAAAGGCTGAAATCAAATAATTTCACATGCGCATGCGAGCTGCAATTTTTTTACATCGCTCTATTCGCTCGAGCTTATCCGTCGAATCTGTTAGCCATTTATCAATATTTTTTTCACAAATTAGTTTTCTCTCACAATTCAACGAACAATACTTTTGACCATGGCTTATCAGCCAAGCAAACAGGTCGGAGCATGTGCTATGCTATTTTTTTATTTTTAATTTTATTTTTACTAGCTTACGACCCTTGTTAACAAAAAGCAAACAAAAAAATGGCATGGATCGGAAACAAACAGTAGTACTGTCATGACTAGCTACTAGTGTTAGTGTTAGGTGATTGATCAACATTCCTTCTGATTTTTCTTTTTAATGAAGAACGATGCATCCACCGCTCCACCGCCACGAGTAGCTTGTTGAAGCCGCCGCCGGCAGCAGTTGAAGACTTCAGATCCAGCAAAAGCGAACTCATGCAAACAAATCCTTTGTAACCTGTCTTATTAAAGACAATTTCAAAACGACATTTTTTAGGAGGAGGGAGTACAAAGAAAACAAACAGGACGCATAAATCTTGGGCCGCTTGCATGCTTTGCAACCTACCTTGTGTGGGCTGAGCCTACCCTACGTACGGCAGCAATGGCAGATGTTGGGCCATGTCACATGCATCTTTCAATATGCACGGGCCGGGTTAGCTGCAAGATGCATGCAGCTTTCGTACACAATACACGTACACATACACATATGCACATTTTTTTATCTAATACATAAATATAAATATGCCATATCGACAAGTGAGGAGAAGTTGCATCCCCTGAACTTATATATAATATAACTAATGGAGCACATGGGGTATATATGTTCGCCATAAGCACCCAAAAACTCGAAGAGTGGGACTGGCATTGCGTATGAAAATCGTGTGTTCGGCGACAGGTACACGAAATATACTCTCAACTTTTTTTTTAATATATACTTTAGTTGCGTCAACGTTATAATGTTTGGTTGTTTCTCTCTTTTCATGGAAATCGCAGTCCAAGACCGAGAGGAGAATAAATTTTGCACAAAACACTGTTGACGTTGCTTGGCCTTGTTTAGTTCCGAAAACTGAAAAGTTTTCGGAACTGTAGCACTTTCGTTTGTTTGTGGTAAATATTGTCCAATCATATACTAACTAGAGTCAAAAGATTCGTATCGTGATTTACAGTCAAACTGTGTGATTAGTTTTTGTTTTCGTCTATATTTAATGCTTCATGCATGTGCCGCAAGATTTGATGTGACAGAGAATCTTGAAAACTTTTTGGATTTCGGGGTGAACTAAACAAGTCCTTGGCGAGACGACGGGGAAGTCCCGTTGCCCGAGGCTGAGCCTCGCTCTCCAGCACTGTTGTACGGGTCGCCAGCCTCCCCAACCGAGGGCGCACGGATCGGGTGCGCGCAGGTTCCGGTTTGCACACAGCCGATCTAATTCATCTATCTGCATTCGTGCTTGACGCTGTTTAGATTAGAGAAAAAATTTTTAGGTGTCACATCGAATATGTCGGAAAGGGTTTTTAGAAACTAATAAAAAAACAAATTACATAGCTCGTCTGGAAACTGCAAGACAAATCTATTAAGTATAATTAATCCGTCATTAGTAAATGCGGGTTACTGTAGCATTTAAAGCTAATCATAGACTAACTAGGTTTAAAAGATTCGTCTCGTGATTTTCAACCAAACTGTCTAATTAGTTTATTTTTTATTTATATTTAATGTTTCATGTATATGTCTAAAGATTCGATGTGATGGATAAAAATTTTTGAAGTGGGGAACTGAACATAGGTCAGCCACCGCAATCACGAAGGGGAGCAGCGACAGCGGCACGTCAACGCACGGCTCGCTACTGGAAGACCCGTAGATTGGCGTGACGCGGATGGTGGACGGCGGACGCACGGGGCGCGGCCACATGAGGTCGCGATTCACTGGGGGTGGGCGGCCAGCGGCAGGTAGAGTCGAGCTCATCGCGAACACGCGAACCTGCGATTCTACGGTCTGCAAATAGGTAAATCTATTTTTTTAATTTGCAAATTATTAATTCAATCATCCGGTAGCTGATTAAAATACTAGAAGTAGCTTCGGAATTTATATTGGTGGCTTTAAAAATATGTTTTGATCCTTTTTTATTAAACAACAACACAAAGGTATACAACATCTTATTCATAGTTAATCTTAGCTACGTGTAAAGTATTAAATGACTATATGCAAAGTATTAATTGACTTAGGGACAGGGTTGTATGATTTGTCTTTTTAACTGTCTTTTAGGTTGAACATGCCCTAAACACATCATCAACTCAGCAGGATATAGCACCAGTCCATACTAACCACCGGTCGAAACTAATAAACCAACTCAAATAACACGGGTCCAAGGAAGTCCACAACATCAACTCATCAGCACAAGATAGCACGACCCACACTAATAGGTCTACGCTAATAAACATCACAAGATAACACAGTCCACGCTAATATATCCACGAGCAACTCAGTCTACGCTAGTAAACATGTCTATGTACATACTGGTGGACGGTACATGCGACATGTGATCTGCTGATCTAACGGTGGCGGCGGCAAGCGATCAGGTGGGCGGCGAGGGCGAGGAGGGAGAGGAGGAGGGCTGTGAAGCACATGCCGACCACGGTCAGTGTGGTGGCGGGCATCATGTAGCACCTCATCACTGACCACGGTGACGCTATAGGGTGAGCAGTATAGCACACGGAGGAAGGTCGGGAGACACCTGGTGGATGTACGGGAGGCACCTGGTGGGTGTACCTAACCGAGAAGGTGAGAAGGTGGAAGGTGGTGACGGCGACGGTGAGGAAGACTCCGTAGACCATGATGATCCACGTCCAGGCTAGCCCCTCCACCATATGTCATGTTGCATGGTCCACTCCAGCTCCTGTAGTGCAAAGCCCTAAAAATCATGAGCAAGAGGTACATGCATAGCCCTAAAAATCTTGAATCGGGAGCTAGTAGAGGTACATTAGGAGCATGTATAGATGAATTGTAGTTTGGACTGAATATGAATATTTAAACCACTTTAATTAAGTCAGTAGCCAAATTCATGAATTTGCAAGAAAAAGAACACTACTAGTTAGGAGAATATAGATGAATTATTTTCTTTGTGGTTTGGACGAAATATAATTATTCAAACCACTTTAATTAAGTCAGCAGCAAAAGTCGTGAATTTGCAAGAAAAAGAACACTATTAGCTAGGAGCATATACGCAGGGGAAACAAGTAGGGTGTTCCGAGCTCGACCTCTCTAGCTGGCTGGACCGTTGCGAATGTATGCCAATGCCTACAATCATTTTTGATTGGGCCATAATTTAAGGAAGGATAAGAGGAGGTTTTGGGCCATGTCGAGGCCCACGGCCCTAGTGGCCCAAGTCCTCTCATGGTTAAAAAAGGGAGAAAAAATAAGCAAGGGAGAAAAATAAGCAAGTTTCACAAATTGATTCCGAAGCTCGCAGCTATCTCCTTTTCCCCGTGGTTTGGATGCCAGCTTTACTACAACATCAATATTTGGGAGACACAGATTAGCCTGTTTCTTTCTTCGGATTTGGATCCAGTGGATTGAAAATAGAATGGAAGTTCCTCCACTTACAAGAGTAGTGAAAAGACCCTCTATTAGACCCATGTCATGGTATTGTGGAAGCCAACTGATAAGGATAGTTTTTGAAGTACTTCTATATCGCTTCTTCATCATCTTCACATTGTGGATTAGTCCACCATGTGTTATCATCACACCCTTGGCGTCACAAGTGGAACCTGAAGTGAATTGTAGAAAGCACAACTCACTTGGCTGGGTCTTGGTAATCATAGGCACAACACTTTCTGAGTTGAAGCTGCCAGGACTTCATCGATAGTTCTTAATCCATGAGTCTGTGAATCCATGGGAGGTCAGGCCACTGAGCTGAGCATTTCTGACCACTCTGTGCTAGTGACAATATTCTTGATATAGCCTGCACGTACAGCAGCATGGTATGAAGAGGTGGATAGAATTAACACAGCATTGCACACCTTAGAGACATTCTCAACTTTCACAAGCGCTTGCCCACCCCTTTGCATTGGGTCAGGGGCAAAACTAGGACTGTTATAACTCCTGCCAAGAATGCATCAAAAAACTCCAAAGCCTATACGCAATGTAAGATGCATTTTTAGACCACATTTCTACAAGTGAACACACCGCATAAAAATGGGAAGTAGCCAAGTTGCATAAATCAGCTGAAAGCAACTGAAAAGCATTACGTAGCCCCGTGCAACTCTGTCACCAGGCTTGATAATAGGCTTTGTGCTTATCAATAGCCTATACGCAATGTAAGATACATTTTCAGACCACATTTCTACAAGTGAACACATCACATAAAAATAGGAAGTAACCAAGTTGCATAAATCAGCTGAAAACAAGTGAAAAGCATTACGTAGCCCCGTGCAGGTTGCAAGCTAACAAAGACATCGCCATCAAAAGAATGACCATGCCGGAATTGATGGCACCAACCAATCCACAGCTTCGGCAGCACCAATGTAAGATGCATTTTCAGACCACATTTCTACAAGTGAACACACCGCATAAAAATGGGAAATAGATAAGTTGCATAAATCAGCTGAAAGCAACTGAAAAGCATTACGTAGCCCCGTGCAGGCTGCAAGCTAACAAAGACATCGCCATCAAAAGAATGACCATGCCGGAATTGCCAGCACAAACCAATCCACAGCTTCGACAGCACCAATGTAAGATGCATTTTCAAACCACATTTCTACAAGTGAACACACCGCATAAAATGGGAAGTAGCCAAGTTGCATAAATCAGCTGAAAGCAACTAAAAAGCATTATGTAGCCCCGTGCAACTCTGTCACCAGGCTTTGTGCTTGTCAATAGACTATACGCAATGTAAGATGCATTTTGAGACCACATTTCTACAAGTGGATACACCGCATAAAAATATGAAGTAGCCAAGTTGCATAAATCAGCTGAAAGCAACTGAAAAGCATTACGTAGCCCCGTGCAACTCTGTCACCAGACTTGATAATAGGCTTTGTGCTTGTCAATAGCCTATACGCAATGTAAGATGCATTTTCAGACCACATTTCTACAAGTGAACACACCGCATAAAAATGGAAAATAGCCAACATAAATAAGCTGAAAGCAACTAAAAAGCATTACGTAGCCCCGTGCAGGCTGCAAGCTAACAAAGACATCGCCATCAAAAGAATGACCATGCCAGAATTGATGGCACCAACCAATCCACAGCTTCGCCAACACCAATGTAAGATGCATTTTCAGACCACATTTCTACAAGTGAACACACCGCATAAAAATGGGAAGTAGCCAAGTTGCATAAATCAGCTGAAATCAACTGAAAAGCATTGCGTAGCCCCGTGCAACTCTGTCACCAGGCTTGATAATAGGCTTTGTGCTTGTCAATAGCCTATACGCAATGTAAGATACATTTTCAGACCACATTTCTACAAGTGAACACACCGCATAAAAATGGGAAGTAGCCAAGTTGCATAAATCAGCTGAAAGCAACTGAAAAGCATTACGTACCCCCGTGCAACTCTGTCATCAGGCTTGATAATAGGCTTTGTGCTTGTCAATAGCCTATCGCAATGTAAGATGCATTTTCAGACCACATTTCTACAAGTGAACACACCGCATAAAAAGGGAAGTAGCCAAGTTGCATAAATCAGCTGAAAGCAACTAAAAAGCATTACGTAGCCCCGTGGAACTCTGTCACCAGGCTTGATAATAGGCTTTGTGCTTGTCAATAGACTATACGCAATGTAAGATGCATTTTCAGACCACATTTCTACAAGTGGATACACCGCATAAAAATAGGAAGTAACCAAGTTGCATAAATCAGCTGAAAGCAACTGAAAAGCATTACGTAGCCCCGTGCAACTCTCTCACTAGGCTTGATAATAGGCTTTGTGCTTGTCAATAGCTTATACGCAATGTAAGATGCATTTTCAGACCACATTTCTACAAGTGAACACACCGCATAAAAATGGGAAGTAGCCAAGTTGCATAAATCAGCTGAAAGAAACTAAAAAGCATTATGTAGCCCCGTGCAACTCTGTCACCAGGCTTGATAATAGGCTTTGTGCTTATCAATAGCCTATACACAATGTAAGATACATTTTTAGACCACATTTCTACAAGTGAACACATCGCATAAAAATAGGAAGTAGCCAAGTTGCATAAATCAGCTAGAAACAACTAAAAAGTATTACGTAGCCCCGTGCACGCTACAGGCCAACAAAGACACCGCTATCAAAAGAATGACCATGCCGGAATTGATGGCACCAAGCAATCCACAGCTTCGGCAGCACCAATGTAAGATGCATTTTCAGACCACATTTCTACAAGTGAACACACCGTATAAAAATGGGAAGTAGCCAAGTTGC
Organism: Sorghum bicolor; assembly: GCF_000003195.3. Taxonomy (NCBI): domain Eukaryota; kingdom Viridiplantae; phylum Streptophyta; class Magnoliopsida; order Poales; family Poaceae; genus Sorghum; species Sorghum bicolor. The sequence continues at coordinate 66,958,676 of NC_012871.2, read as the reverse complement.
ATAAATTAGCTGAAAGTAACTGAAAAGCATTACGTAGCCCCGTGCAACTCTGTCACGAGGCTTGATAATAGGCTTTGTGCTTGTCAATAACCTACACACAATGTAAGATATATTTTCAGACCACATTTCTACAAGTTAACACACCGCATAAAAATAGGAAGTAGCCAAGTTGCATAAATCAGCTGAAAACAACTAAAAAGCATTATGTAGCCCCATGCAGGCTGCAAGCTAACAAAGACATCGCCATCAAAAGAATGACCATGCCAGAATTGGTGGCACCAACTAATCCACAGCTTCGGCAACACCAATGTAAGATGCATTTTCAGACCATATTTCTACAAGTGAACACACCGTATAAAAATAGGAAGTAGCCAAGTTGTATAAATCAGCTGAAAACAACTAAAAAGCATTACGTAGCCCCGTGCAGGCTGCAAGCTAACAAAGACATCGCCATCAAAAGAATGACCATGCCAGAATTGGTGGCACCAACCAATCCACAGCTTCGGCAGCACCAATGTAAGATGCATTTTCAGACCACATTTCTATAAGTGAACACACCGCATAAAAATGGGAAATAGCCAAGTTGTATAAATCAGCTAAAAGCAACTGAAAAACATTACGTAGCCCCGTGCAGGCTGCAACCTAACAAAGACATCGCCATCAAAAGAATGACCATGCCGGAATTGATGGCACCAACCAATCCACAGCTTCGGCAGCACCAATGTAAGATGCATTTTCAAACCACATTTCTACAAGTGAACACACCGCATAAAAATAGGAAGTAGCCAAGTTGCATAAATCAGCTGAAAGCAACTGAAAAGCATTACGTAGCCCCGTGCAACTCTGTCACCAGGCTTGATAATAGGCTTTGTGCTTGTCAATAGCCTATACGCAATGTAAGATTTTCAGACCACATTTCTACAAGTGAACACACCGCATAAAAATAGAAGTAGCCAAGTTGCATAAATCAGCTGAAAACAACTAAAAAGCATTACGTAGGCCCGTGCAGGCTGCAAGCTAACAAAGACATCACCATCAAAAGAATGACCATGCCAGAATTGATGGCACCAACCAATCCACAGCTTCGGCAGCACCAATGTAAGATGAATTTCAGACCACATTTCTATAAGTGAACACACCATATAAAAATGGGAAATAGCCAAGTTGCATAAATCAGCTGAAAGCAACTGAAAAGTATTACGTAGCCCCGTGCAGGCTGCAAGCTAACAAAGACATCGTCATCAAAAGAATGACCATGTCGGAATTGATGGCACCAACCAATCTACAGCTTCGGCAGCACTAATGTAAGATGCATTTTCAGACCACATTTCTACAAGTGAACACACCGCATAAAAATGGGAAGTAGCCAAGTTGCATAAATCAGCTGAAAGCAACTGAAAAGCATTACGTAGCCCCGTGCAACTCTGTCACCAGGCTTGATAATAGGCTTTGTGCTTGTCAATAGCCTATACGCAATGTAAGATGCATTTTCAGACCACATTTCTACAAGTGAACACACCGCATAAAAATAGAAAGTAGCCAAGTTGCATAAATCAGCTGAAAACAACTAAAAAGCATTACGTAGCCCCGTGCAAGCTGCAAGCTAACAAAGACATCGCCATAAAAAAATGACCATGCCAGAATTGATGGCACCAACCAATCCACAGCTTCGGCAGCACCAACTCCACCAAACACACAACTTCGGCAGCACCAACTCCACCAAACACATAGCAGCATATAATTAGTGGAGAACCCCACTGGGGAGTAACACCAAAACATGCCGGATTGAGAGGGGTGCTAGGAGGAAGAGGTCAACTAGGGCGCACTCACATCGGGACAATGACAGCGCCATCCTGTAGATGTTGCTGTTCATGGAGTCCATGACGAGCAGCTCGTCGCCCTAGGTGACCTCCACGGAGTAGGACTCGATCCCCAGCTTGCTGCCGTTGAAGACCGTCTCCACGGTGTACCCGCCCTCGTACTTCACCATCGACTGTCCCCCGCTCGCCGCTACAACACCAGGAGCAAACACGTCTCAGGAAAAAAAACTCAAATCTGAACCGGAGAAGGAACAAAACGACAGAGAGATTTCGACAGTCACCTGTCTTGGTGGATTTGAGCGACCACAGCCGCTTCACCACCGCCTACGCAACATCGGAGTCCTAACACGAGAAAATTGCAATTATAGGACACGAAACAATAGGCTTCGCAATTATAAGACTCTAAACATCGATTTCGTTAAAATGACTCTCGAAACGTTGTCTTCTTGTTTTACATGACATTAAGTATATTTCACCTCTTATTATTTCCAAATACATGTATTTCCTTTCTCACGTGACAATTTTGCCCTTTTGCTTTTCTGAAACGTTACTTCGTATAGCTGTTCACGAATTTGTCGGCGCTGCTTATGTTCTGGGCTGGCTGTCTGGCCGCTGCCGCCGTCGTCTTGGCTGCCTGGCTGGCTGGTTGATGAGTTCAATACTACAACCTGTAGTAGACAACAAGAAAAAAAAAATCAACTGATGTACAAATTAAATCAACAGAATCCATGCACTCATGTACAATTCAACGTCCACCATATCGCCGAGAAGCAACGCTTACAGATGCAATCGACCAAGCCATTTCCCTCATCAATTCCGACGTCCCAGATGGGCTGCCAAGCTGCCTAGTGCTTGCTGACGAGGGCGCGCGCAGTGCTTCCTGATCTTGCCCTCAGATCTGGTCTTGACGTTGATGGTACTCATCCTGACCATGGAGCACGCGAAGACCTGGAAGAACACCTCAAGTGGTGCGTTGACCACGCTTAGGATCTCAGCCTTGGACGTGGCATGGGTGATGGTGATGAGCCGCAGCTCTAGGGCACCCGGCGTGGCCAGGCCAGAGGCCCGCACGTCTAGGCCAGGGGAGGGTGCTGTCGGGGGGATGGCCTGCCGCCGTCAGGGGATCGCCGACCGCCGTTAGGGGATCGCGCCAGCCACCATTGGATCATTGAATTGGGTCTCGATGTCATGCGTCTTGAGGTTTTGAGCGGCGGCGTAGGAAGATTCAGAAGGAAACAAAACACACAAAGGAAATGAAAGGTCGATCTCTTATGTGAATAAGACAGAAGGGCAATACTGTCAGATTATGGCAAAATACATGTATTTTAGATTACCAAAGTGATTAAAAACACTAAATGTCATGGAAAACAAGAAGCCAATGTTTTAGAGGTCATTTTAGCGAAGTCAACGACTGAAGTCCTATAATTGCGAAGTCCACTATTTCGTGTCCTATAATTACAATTTTCTCTCCTGACACTGACAACCGGATGTGACGTATGATAAATTTTAACCCCAGCCCAGAAAACTCCTTATGCAGACTCTTAAACCCAAGCCCAGATGATGAAAAGTTAAACCCTAGCCCGATCAAATCGAACCCACACCAACAGAACTCACGACGATGAGTCACCCACAGTGGCGGAGCCAGCGAAATGAGAAAGGGGGGGCCAGTTTGGCCAGACAAGATTCGAGGACCGACAAAATGTGTATATATATAATATAAATATCCATCTAATCATAATAATTGTTGCGACAACACATAAAATTGACTCTTAGAAAAGAGGATAAAAAAACTTACTTTTTTTTGTTCATTTGAGCCTCACTTTGCGATTTGCGTGTCTTCATGGCATAAAAATCATCTTTAATGGCATCCGTTGTGAATTGTGCGGCAAGTTCTTTCTCAATATAGATTACCAAACAATCTCTAAAAAATGCATCTTCCATTTTATTTTGGAGCCTTGTCTTGACAAGCTTCATTGCAGAAAATGCTCGTTCTGATGTTGCAGTTGAAACCGGAAGAGTAAAAACAAGTCGAATTAACCTATAAATTGAAAAGTAAAGTGAGAGTACATCTTGTTATTTCTAAAACAAAAAAATGATAAATAGTAGGAAATAGGCAAATAGTATACCTATCAATCAAATAATAGTCCTCTGACTTTCAGCATTAACCCTTTGAACTTTTGGTGCTGGTTGTCTTGGTGCTTCTTCAGAAGTCCTCTGTTCTCCAGTGCTGGGAGCATCGGCAGACCTCTGTCCATTGCCATCTCTATCTGTCTTCTTGAAAAAAATAATCAATTGTCCTTTTAGGGGTATTATTTCATACCTAAATTCACATAAGAATACAATGATAAAGACTGAATTATAAGTTTGCACGAATGACGGATGATTATTGCAAATTAGGCAATTAGCAATTGCAAATAATAGAAATCGTATCATATAGTTTATACTTACTTTGAGGCTGCTTGCACCTTGCACAGCACAGTTGCGCTTGCGCCTATAGCTTGCTTACAGAGTCGCAGCGATTCAGTGCTTGCTCAGGCTCGGTTGCTTGGTGCTCGGCGCTCGCTGTTGGCGGCCGCCGGCCAGACACGGCGACGATGGCGAACACAGAGTTACAGAGATCGCTTGTCTGCAGACTATGGTCCGCTTCGCTTCTGAAGGATTGAACGCTGATTGGGATCGCGCGCGGGGAACTGGAAGCGACACCGACACAAGTAGCGAGGCGCCGTCGTCGATGTTAATTTTGTCGCTGCGAGACGTCTACGACCTTTCCGTATTCTGTTATTGGGCTGGGCCATTGAATCGCTGAGGAGTTCTACAATTTTTTGCCGCATGGGGGGCGAGGGGGGGGGGGGGGGCACGGCCCCTGCTGGCGCCCCCCAGCTCCGCCTCTGGTCACCCACATACTTAACAAAAAATTCAGATAGAAGAGCAAGTAAATAAAGCTCAATTTACAGCTCACTCTAATCAGGTATATATAAGATTTCAAGCGCAGAGTTGGAGGGTCTTGTTTACTTCCCAAAAAATTTTGTAAAATTTTTCAGATTTCCCATCACATCGAATCTTTAGACATATGCATGGAGTATTAGATATAGACGAAAATAAAAACTAATTGCACAGTTTAGTCGGAATTGACGAGACAAATCTTTTGAGCCTAGTTAGTCCACAATTGGACAATATTTGTCAAATACAAACAAAATTGCTACCGTGTCGATTTCCTAAATTTTTTTAGAACTAAACAAGGCTAGGAAAAGACCAGATTTGGGAAAAGGGAAAGAGACGATCGGCGATGCTGCAATCGTCGTCCACCGTGTCGATCGAGATGTCATCGTCACCGCCCACGACGATGGAAGCGGGGGAAGTATCAGCGATGGAAGAAGCGGGCGAAGCAACATGCTCCTTAGCGCGGCACGGCGCGCGATCCACTCGTGCCTTGGCCATGTAGTAGGCTGCGGCCATGAGGTGCAGGTGGCCTGAGGTGGCGGCGCTCCATCACCTCTCTTAGCGTGCCCTTGCTCGGTCTCTCTACTTTGATGACTAGTGAGTTCGGTCGGACTACACGTGACGCGCATTTGCGACGATGTGCGAGGGCTGTAGGGTAAAGGTTTTTTTGTCCTTGAGGGCATATGCTCCCACATCCTTCACCATTGCAACACATATCTCATATATTTAGTGGTGGAGAGAGTGAGAGCACATCCTCTTGCAAAAAAAACTAGCATTCAGGTTATTGGGTGCCTCTTTGTTGTAGAGGGAGAGAGAGGGGAGGGAGAGGCGGGGACTGGTGAGCACGTGAGGGATTTGGAGCAGCTGAACACAAAGCGTATCGCGAGGGCTACCACCAACCATAGTTGGTAAGTGAAGGAAGGGAGGGAGAAGGCAAAGCCAAGCTAAAGCAAGGTTGGAGCTAGAGAGGGATCCGAGGTGAGAGGGTGGGAAGGCTCTCTCGTGTCATCGATCCACCGGTGCGACGAACTCCTAGCCTTTTGCGCGCGCGACTTCTATGCATTGGGCAACCAACGTCGGAGGCGCGGAAGCTATAGGTAACTCGAATGCAGTTTTTTCTACCCTCGAGGGCACATGCTCTCAATCTCCCACCCATTAGATTCGTATTAAGAAGTATGCAAACACATATCTCAATGCACTTTTGAGATATGTGTTTGCACACTTTTCAATGCGAATTTAATGGATGCGAGGGTGAGAACATGTGCCCTCAAGGGTAGAAAAAACTTTACCTAAGTAAATCCCCCTTGAAGATGCACGACTTCCTATAGCCATTAGATCAGAAGCCAGGACTGCCGGTTTCAGTCGTGGAGAGCAGGCACCGGCAACAGGTGCTACACGCGCTGCGCCCTACCCGGTGGCATCGACACCTTCAGCATTAGCCCCACGCCCATGTTGGTTGCACGACCGTCGTCAAGTCAGAGGTGTCGTTCGTGCTCTGGGGCCTGCCTTCTGAAACGCTGCAGCGGGAGCGTGAGGTACATTACATAGTTCACGACTCAACTTGTGTCCCTTGAATGTTGTCACATGACCGTTTCATGTAGCTAGCCTGTCGCGTGCGGCCATGTGCAATGCACATGCCGCATGTAGGGCGCCGCGGTTGCGGTCTGTTGCCGTTCACCACCAGCCACCGCCGTGCGCGAGTCCTCATATAATTTTATTACTTTTCTCCTACCACTAAAAAGAACAAAACTAAGACTATTTTATCGTGTAACCTTTTTTCGTTTCGTCAACGTGCGACCCGCGGCGTCGCTCTGCCCCCTCCGCCTGCGTCGCTCGCATGCCTCCCCCAACGTAGCCTACTGTGATCTCCGGTTGCTTCCCCTCCCCCAATTAGCGCGATAGTTCCCCCGGCAATCTCCATGATCTCCGGCTCCCCCTCCCCCCAACCATCATTAGTGCCCTCGCTCCTCCGTCCCTCGCCAATGCCCATCACCCCCCTCGGCTCCCCCTCCCCCCAATCATCATCAGTGCCCTCGCTCCTCCGTCCCTCGCCAATGCCCATCACCCCCCCTCGAAACTCGCCACGGACTTCGACGTTGCCCACCCCACGCCCGACATCGAATCCCCAAGTGCCACTAGATGCAATTACTCAAGCAAATGCACTTGGAATCACTCTCAATCTCACAAAGATGGTTAATCTATGAAGGAGATGAGTGGGAGGTGTTTGCTTAGGCTCACAAGGATGTCAAGTAGTCAAGAATGCCAAGAGAGTGAGTCCCAAGCTGACCAATAGCTATGTATAAGCCCCTCGAACAAATAGAGTCGCTGGCTCTTTCACTAGACAGAAGTCGGGGTCATCGGACGCGCAAACAGTGAGCCACCGGACGCTGAAACCCTGCGTCCGGTGCTCAGATGACAGCTACTGTCAACGTTTGAATCTCGCGCGTCATCTAACGGTCACTTTCAAACCACCGGACACGGTCAAGTGGACACCAGATGCGTCCGGTGCACACCAGACCCGTACGCAGAGAGGATTGTAAAAGTACGGGGTCACCAGACGCTCTCTAGGGAGTCCGATGCTCAGCAGTCAGAAAACGCTCGCCTGCGTACTTGCTGATGTCATGCATCATCAGATGCGCCAACAGTGTCTGGCTCACATCCCATGCGCACTGCTCACTCGCGTTAGAAACTGACAAGACACCAAACACGCATGTTCAGTGTCCAATGCCTCCGAGACCAGCATCCAGTGAAAAACACTCCCGCGACTTCTCCAAATTTTACACTACCGCAAAAGAAAATATGCATTTCATTTTCTCAAAAGCGCTAAATCTCGCCTCGCAAGCTCGGTACCCTTCCAACTCCATCTTCTTCTTAAAGTGTCCCAACACCACCATATGTGTACCAACATGTGCAAGTGTGCTAGCATTTTCACAAACAATTTCTTCGAAGAAGTTAAATTAGCTCACTAGGTTCTAAATGCATGCACAAGAATAATGACACCTAGTGGCACTTGATAACCGTTTAGCCAAAGAATCCCCATCTTTATAGTACGGTTATCTATCCTAAATGTGATCACACCATCTATGGTGTCTTGATCACCAAAACTAAAATCCTAAGCAATTGCCTTGATCTCCATAGGGTTTTGTTTTTATATTTCTTCTTTTCACCATGATCATCTCATGCTCCATCTCTTGACATGTACCAACCTCATTAAGTCTACATATACTTAGTATAGAGGTTAGTACTAGAATTTCATTAACTATCCAAAGGGCAATGCTAAGGTACACCTTTTACCTACAAAGAGGTAATATCTTAAATCAATCTAAACCATTGATTTTTTACAATTTAATGAATTACTAAATAAATTAATAAATCTAGAAAAACAAAAATAAAACACCTGCAACCCCTAATGACGGGAGGGGGGAGGGGAAATCCTGCCGATTCCCCTAATCACGGGAGAGCAGAGCCGGATCTCGACCCTCCTTGCGTGGCGCCGCCGATCCAACCATCCTTGCTAACCAGCCTAACCATGCACACACTGTCCTGCTAACAGTTTGGGTAGAAATAGATTTAATGGTGTGGGTTTTGCTTTGGATGGACTTTGTTTGCTTTTATTTGCGTTGAGCCATCAAATGGTTTAGGCTGGATTGGTTTTAAGCTAGATTGGTGTGGGCTCAATTTGTTTGGATTGAAACGGTTTTAGCCCATGGATCGTGCATGGTCTCTCACTAGCGAGATTCTGGGGAAGTTGCTGCGCTATAGGAGGTCGGCCAGTATGCACCGCGCCGGACCCATCTGCTGCACGTACTCTTCGGTAGCTTGCGGCTTGCCGGCAAAGTCGTCGCCTAGCACTGCTCATAGATTATTTTTGCTTGAAAGAATGGAACGGTTTGGTGTGGTTTAGTTCCTTCGAGTGGAAGATGTGGATTGGGTTGGGTTAATTATGCATGCTTAGTAGAATTGAATTAGCGTGGATATAGTCTGGATTCTAACCCACTAGCAGGGTACACACACAGACGTGCTAACCGGCTAACCACATACACACACACGCTCACAGACACATGCTAACATATCAGGCTAACCAGGCTAGCCTACCGCATACACACACGCTACACACACACATGTAAAATCGTTTATAAAATAATACAAACAATATGATAATAAAAATACATGAAACACAAAGTTATAAATCAAAAAGATTTACCATATTAGTCAAAGATCATGCACACACCAGTCAAGTCTAAAAAAAGCTTTTTTTATATTTAAAACTTTACTTATTTACCTTATTTTATAAAATAATATATATATATATATATATATATATATATATATATATATATATATATATATATCATCTATTACCTCCTAGGAGGTAGTAGATGATCGTGACCGTCTGATCGAAATAAATGAATGTTTTATAGTTATTTGGGAGTACCACAACAAATGTCTTATCCAAAACCAAACTAGGGCTTTCACCTGGCTTCTTCAAATTAGAATCGGTTTTTCATGAGCCGGTGAGATACTTTTTCCTATTTTCATCGGCTCTATATTCATTTTGAGAATGACTTCCATGAGCTATTATTTCTAAAGTGCATAAGATGCCTATAATAAGCCAGAGTAAATTTAGGAGAAGCCGTTGCAAACAAGGCTTGAAAGTGGCTATTGTTGAGAATCCAGAGACGAAGACTCTTAGAATATGGCATATGAGATTCATGAGTCGAGCCTTAGGAAATCTCATGGGACAGACTAAGTCATTGACGTACTATCCCTTGCCATTGATCAAGGGTTGTTTCGCTCTCCAGAATTCTTATGCTTTAGTTGCTGATCAAGGCAATACAGCTTTTTTTAGAACAAGGTAGTTTTTTCATTAATTGAATGAAAATGGTCCAGGCCTCTATAATCCTAAAGATCATACGCAACTTATCATGGCAATTTGCTTGGCTGAAAAGCCATGGTATGATTTTGTAAAACCGTTTTGTTGTCTGAAATTCCAAAGATTAAGTTGTTAAGCAAGGGCAATATATTAAGAGCACACGACGACCGTTTGCATCCATATAAAATCATACAATAGTGACAGAAAGAAAAGTGAAGGTCTCACGAGACATTGTCGGTAAGAATCATTATGATCAGTGATAGATGAAAACAAGACCCGTTGGTGACGGGGCCTCATGGACACTACACAAAGAAAGAAAAACTACGTACAAGAGATGATTTCAACATGTTACTTTTCTGGTCACGAATGTGATGGATTATTTCTTTACCCGTCACTTAGCTTCTAACACTACGCTAATATAAAATAACCTTATCGGTTTGTCTCTTTGCTTTAGAAACACTGAAGCTCCAAGTCCACTCAAATGAGGTCATCCATTGTGCTCTAGCGCCTGCCATTCTCCTTCGCCACAGCCACGCTACCGTCCGATTCACAAATCACAACCCATGGCTCGAATGTTCTCCTGGTCGCCGTCCTTCTCCCTTCTCCGCCGTGTTTATTTCCTCATCTATTTTTGCAAAATGGACAACATTCCATATTTCATCGAATCTTGCGCCACATGCATAAAGCATTAAATATAAATAAAAATAACTAATTATATAGTTTACCTGTAATTTGCGAGACGAATCTTTTGAGTCTAGTTAGTCAATTATTGAACAATATTTGTCACATATAAACGAAAGTGCTACAATGCTGATTTAAAAAAAAATGGAAGTAAACACGGCCTAAAATTGCCGTAGCTGCCTATCATGTATAGAGAGTTTACTCCATACTTTAAGGTATGGATGGAATAGAGAAATGCAAAACGGAGAAAAGATAGCAAACACAGAAATAGAAAATAGATGTAGGTACAAAAGAGAGGATTGAAAAATAGAAAAATTTTATGGTAATGGATGTTTGGAACACAAGAATATATGATCTTCTATTCTAGTGAACAAGGAGTTGCTCATTCTTTCCATTTGTAAAGTAGGAAAATTTACCAAGAGCTTGAAGTGCATGTTTTATTTACTCTATTTGATAAATGGAAAGCAAGCCTTTTCATAGGAAAAGAATTCCTTCGTTCTAAACATCATATGATGTAAGCAAAAATTTAAGAATTGGATTTTCTTTTTAAATTTCTATAAAAATCCTTCAATTGAAACAAATCATTAGAGAAACCAAACTATTAATAAGTATACTAGTATATTTTTGTTTAATAATAAAATAATAGTGGATGGAAGGTACAAGTTTTTTCTTTTTTTAAAAAAAAGAGGTACAGGTTCGAGGAATCATGGATAAACCTGACACGCCAGCTCAACTAGTCTTTCTCCCAACCGTACCACATAAACCGCGCGTCGACCAATCCCGCGGCGGAACGTGTTGGGCGGCCGACCTCAGGCCTCACCACCCCTTCCCCCGGCGGCCCCCGAGTCGCCATTGCCTGCCCTCGCTCGGCTCGATCCCCACCCCCACCCTACCGCGCCCGCCACCAACCCCGCCCGCCTCCGCTACACGCTACTAAAGCCGAGCCCGCACGGCCGCACCCACCACCATGCTCCTCCCCCTCCTCAGATCCCACCCGCTGCTCCTCCACCGCGCCGCGCGACTGTCCTCCCCGCGCACCCGCCTGCTCCTCCGCCGCGACGCGCTCCCGCTCGCGCGCTCCCCGCCTATCCGCATGGCGGCCTCGTCCGGCTCCGGCGCCAGCTCCCCTGCCCCGGCGCCGCCTGCTGCCGTGGTGAGTCCCCCGCCCCCCCTTCGGTGCTGCTCCTCGTGCCACTCTAATGTGCTGCGCTATGGTCAGGCGGCCATCGTAGCAGTTATATCTGAGATGCGTGCTTACTGAATCGGTTAGGGCGTTGACTCAATCCAGTGACCGTGCCAATTGCCAAATGGGATTGGCTTCCCATGCAGGCGAAAACGGCCGATGTGCTCTCTAGTAAAATCGCAGGGTTTTCTATGCTAATGGAATACGATCATCTACTCTGTCTAATGTTGCGGCATCCAAACCGCAGCAAAATTCTGTGTCAGCTCTCCTGGACTGCTTGAGGTTAGATATGCATTAATATGACTGCTACCTGCTAAGTGATCAGTATTACAACAACAACAACATTAGACACGTTGATTGCTAATCTCCAAGCGCTCCTATCCATAGCTAAATCCTTGGAGATATTCCACTCCTCAAGGTCTCTCTTAACTGACTCGTCCCAAGTCAGTTTAGGTCGACTTCTACCGTTCTTTACATTATCGACCCGCTTTAGAACCCCACTACGCACCGGCGCCTCAGGAGGCCTCCGTTGGACATGTCCAAACCAATTCAACCGATGTTGAATCAATTTCTCCTCAATTGGTGCCACCCCAACCCTATCCCGATTATCGTCGGTCCGGACTCTATCCCTCCTTGTGTGCCCACAAAACCAACACAACATACGCATCTCTGCTACACCAGTGATCAGTATTAATCTGCATCATGACTCTGCAATATTTACTTCTTGAGACTGAGACATATACACTGATTTAACTGTTTTTGTGAAGAAAAAATGTTAAAGGCTTAATCTCAGCAAACCATTCCTTCTGCAGGTGCACAAGTCAAAGATCAAATTCTGCCCTGCTTGTGGAAGTCCGACGAAATTGGCCATACCTGATGGTGATGAGAAGATGAGGGCTGTTTGTTCTTCTTGTGGAAGAGTTCACTACGAAAACCCAAAAATGGTACATGCTGAACAAATAAAAGAAAAAGAAAAGGATCATATGCATTTGTATTTGTACTTTAAATTAAGACACTGAATGCCTGTTCGCTTCAGATTACAGCCGCAGTGGCTGTGGCTTTTCTAGTTCTATCTACTGTATTTTGTAGGAGGCAAATCACAGCCGCAGCGGCTGCAGCTTTAATCTGCGGCAAACACCCCCTGAATTTCTTGATTCATAGAGCCCGTATTTTTCAGTCATGTATGAAGTGCTTTTGACGGACAAAACTGCCCCCATTTTCTTTTTTGTTTAACCTATTGGTGAAACAAGGGACTATAACTAGCAATAGAAATTTTTGTTATATATGTGTAACACATGTTGGCTTCTATTTTCTCCCATTTATAATATATATCATCTGAATAGGTTGTTGGTTGCCTTGTGGAGCATGATAATAAGGTTCTCCTTTGCAGAAGAAAGATTGAACCGGCTTATGGTCTTTGGTAAGTTCCCTTTGATGTTTTCCTTACGATTTTTTGTTCTGATTCTGGCACTGTAATAGTTAATAGCATAGCTGTACTATGTTTTGATATTCTCTCGCAACTATTTTTGACTATGTACGACATATGCAGGTTTGCAGTGTTTGAGCCAGAACTCTTTGCCTGTACTGTTCAGAATATGATGCAATATTATAATATAGGTTTTTGCATTGTTTTTATGTTAGGAATGGCTCTTTTCTGTTTTCACAAACTCCCTATCTAATAGCATTATTTTTTAATGCAGTACCAATCTTTACATTACCAATTTCCAAGTTCTTTCTGTCAAAACTTTTCTTGGTTTTGTGCGGCATGAACAATTTTCCTTTTCATTATTGAACATAGCAATCATGTATTGCTGTCCTCCAATTTGACCAAGGTTACATTAACAGGACACTTCCTGCTGGTTATTTAGAGGTGGGGGAGTCTGCTGCTGAAGGAGCCTCTAGAGAAACATTAGAAGAAGCATGTGCAGATGTAGAGATAGTCTCACCTTTTGCTCAGTTGGATATTCCACTGATTGGCCAAGTGAGTGAAAATTTGGCAGTCACAAAGTTATAGGTTATTTTGTCCACTACTAAGTTGATTCTCTTTGTATTACGATGAGATGCAGTAGAGTTACATTATTTTCCGAGCAAGGTTGAAGACCCCCAACTTTTCACCTGGGGCGGAGTCGCTGGAATGTGCACTTTTTGCTCTGGATGATATACCATTTGATTCTCTTGCATTTTCTTCAATCATTGTCACCTTAAGGATGGTATTTCCCCCTCTCCACATTTGCTCTTGCCATTTATAGGTTTTACACTAAATGCTTTAAACATGTCTACTATTTGTCACAGTATACTGAAGATGTGAGATCTGGAAGCATCAAATTTCACTATTGCACTATAAACAAAAGGTAAATCATCCCTTTTTGTAGTAACTGATCGTTGTTGTCGTTCATAACTCTGATGGCTTTTACAACTTAGGAAGTTTACAGATCTTGCTCTAGCTTCCTATGTGGTCTGTTGATGTCTCGGTGCAAATTTTCTGCAGCACTCACCTATACAACAATCTTGCAGCATATTCAAGTTTACGAATCCTGCTCTAGTTTCCTTTGTGGTCTATAACTTGTTTTTGTCCAACTTGGTTTACAGGTTAGGAGCCAGCCCTTCAGATCTTCGGAGTTTCGATATCGATAACCATATAGCTGTGTGAGGTTGAAAAGTTCTAAACCTTTTACCGTTGAGGAGAATGGTTTTGGCATACGAACAGGCACAAGGCCACACAGCGAAAACATTGCCATCAGATCGACCAGTCTTGTGTGTTGAAGCCCCATGGGAGCCTTGTTTGGCGCCTCTCTGCACATTGGAACAGATTTAAATTAGGTGCTGGAACTGTAAATGGTTCGGTATCATAAAGCCTGATTTAGCCTTTTTAGAAAATTCTGTGTTTCAATTTCATGGGAGTTGGGAGGACTGAGAATTGTATCATACTGCAGTAAATCTTGGTTGTAGCATTGAGCTATCCTGCATGCCAAGATTGTGGCGCTTCTTCAGCAACTGCATGCTGTAATCTGGTTACAATTGAATTCTTTGAGCTCGTTTTCAATCATTTATTTCAGTTGTAAAGCTCGTATTGCATCATCTTTTACCTTAGGATCGAATTGAATGCTGAATACACGTGCAGCCTTGCTCGTTCGTGATTATTTGCACCCTCAAAACAGCAGAAAGTATACTATGTCTTGTGACAGGTAATACAAGTCCAAAGTTTGTGCATCAAAGTCGAAAAGGAAAACAACTTTGACTAGCAATATCTCTAAAATAATTATTTGGATGAAAACTCATATATTATAAGATTAGGTTAAAAAAAGAACTTTGACTAACAAAAACTAGGGTGCTTTCTTTTGAAAACTTTATCATTAAGGCCTTGTTAGTTTCACACCCAAAAACTTTTCACCCATTATATAGAATCTTTAGACACATGCATGGAGCATTAAATATAGACGAAAACAAAAACTAATTGCACATTTTGCATGTAAATCGTAAGACGAATCTTTTAAGCCTAATTAGTCCATGATTGGACACTAATTATCAAATAAAATTAAACGAAAATGCTACAGTAGCCAAATCCAAAAACTTTTCGGAACTAAACAAGGCCTAAATGAAAAAGAACACTTCCCAACTATTACATAAAATATGCTTTCACCTCTTGCGATATAACAACTACTATTCCCTTTGTTTTTTAGTATATATGACGTTTAGGACAGGCTAATTAGTTTACTTTCGAACTAGTTAGTTTGTCGTGAATGCCATCATAAATGTAAAAGCAGAGGGAGTTAAACTTCCTCCCTTCCCAAGTTTTCTTTGCAGCAGTCATAAGCATGATTCTTAATGACCATTTTCTGTGATCCTTGCACACGAGAATTCATGTTTTTTTTTGCGCTTTGCAGAGGAACACTTGGAACTTAGGAAGCCTTGGTACAATAGAATTGCACCGGTCTGCTCTGATGATGGTTCATCATCGTCCTCTTTGCCTCATGTGATTGAAGCAGTAAGTTGTGCCTGTGCATGTGCTCCTGATTGCCAACCCTTTTGTTCACATCAAACCCTCAAATTCCTCTTCAAAGTCTGCAAGGCCCTCTAGGATTTCACCATCTTTATATTTTAAATTGTAGTTGCATGATTTCAAATTATAGAGTTCACTTTCTAGGTGTTTCATGTTACAGGTGTCACCTTATGTTTCTGTTAATGTGCACAACAGCTTTATGTCTGATGCTGTCAATTTACTGGTTGAATGCTTCCGGTAAGTATGTGAGGGCAGTATTTTCAGTGTACTTATTTGTGAAATCGAAAACTCACTGTGCTGTGTTACCCCAGAGTATTAGGAGACCTCAAGTCACGGATATTGGCACCTGTTGAAGAAATGAAGAATAAAGTCAGCCTTGCCTTGTGGCTTTAGACATGTAATGTATAATGCAATTTTTTCATGAGTGTTTGTTTGAATTAATAAAAAAAATAGCTGAATCATGTATAATGCTGTCAATTTTTTTCATGTATAATGCTGTCAATTTTTTTCACGGATATTTTCAGCGTACTTAAAAAATATTTGTTTGAATTAATCCTGAATCATGCTGTCATCCAAATTGCAGGTTGCAAAATGGCCATATGAGTAAAGATGGAAAGGTTGCAGATGCTGAATATGGTCTTAAATAGCGGTCTATAGCGCCGCTATAGCTGTTGGAGAGACATTTGTCGTTATAGCTATGGCTGCTAAATTGTGCTTTAGCGTCGCTATATTGCTTAGCTTTAGCTCTAAAATAGCTCGCTATTTCAATTTCAGCTACAACGATGATGATCTAGCTATGATCTGCTTATCTTTGGATGTTAATTTGGTCTTTTGGATAACACACTTGAGTTTCATGAACCATGTTGTAAATATCATACTCCCTCCGTCCCTAAATACTGTTATTTCTAGGAGAAAATTTTGTCCACAAATACTGCTATTTCTACTAGCATACTCAGTCCACCAGCCCATTTAATTATCCTCGGAACTTGCGTGGTTCACCAACTCATTTAATTTTTTCTAGGGAGTAGTACTTTAGCGCATGATAATTGGTTGAGTCTATTCAGTTGACATTAAATGCAGCCCGTTGGAACCAGAGAATCATGGCTTAACATGCATGATTAAATGGTGGAACCTAAATTAATTAAGGGTAGAATGGTTTTTTGTTTGTCACACTAATCTGTCTGAAATCTGCTAGAAATAGCAGTATTTGGGGACGGATGGAGTATTAAGTAATGCTCCCAAGACTCTTGAAATATAGGAACCATATCTGTGTTCATCAAATTTCATGATTATCATGTTTTTGTGCATCAACTAATTTTATTTTTATGTTTTTTTAAAAACTGCTATATAGCTATTGAAATAGCTGTATTTGCCAATAGCCTACTATTTTAACCTTGAAGCTGAACGTGAGCTGTTAAGTCTGTTTCGTGTTGCCCCGGTTGCAAGCGCGCATACAAAATCGCGTCGCCCGAGTTGCAAGCGCCCGGACAAAATCTTGCAAAAGCCGTCACCTTTTTTCAGTCTTCGTAGGCAATCTGTTGGCCACTGCCTATGTGCATGCTCTAATGAGGTGTGTTGCAATCTGTTGGCCGCTGCCTAGGTACTTGCTATATTGAGGTGTGTTATGCTCGGTGTTTGAAAACACGCATGCAGTAGACATCTATCTACAGTTTCTTTTTTCCTGCAGACTTAAGTCTAGTCCTGTCACATCTTATCTTTTGACACTAATAAAGAGTATTGGACATAGACCAATTTCAAAACTAATTGCATCAATAATTAATTTATGATTTGACAATGTGATGCTTTTTTTTTCTAATAGTGCATAAAAAGTAGTATACTATTAGGCTAGTCTCAATGTATAGTTTTATGAGACAGTTACCAAGACTATAAACTAGGTAACCGAGCCACGTAGGTTTCATGAGGATGAAACTCCTCTCTCATCTAATGAAACTCCTTCATTTAATAACCCTACCAAGTCAGCAATTTTGCTTATGTGGCACCCTATTTAATGTGCATGACACTCTCATGAAACATGCATTAAGACTGGCCTTGGTTACGTTTGAGCTCTTGATTATGAATATAGCACATGTCAATCTTTTTTTTTCCTTTTGCAAATATATAGCACTCCCTCCGTTTCAAGTTATAAACTGTTTTGATTTTCTAGATATATAATTTTTGCTATGTACTTAGGCCTTGTTTAGATCCAAAAAGTTTTCGGATTTTGACACTGTAGCATTTTCGTTTTTATTTGACAAATATTGTCCAATCATCATAGAGTAAATATGCTTAAAAGATTTGTCTCACGATTTACGAGCAAACTATGTAATTAGTTTTTATTTTCATCTATATTTAATGCTCCATGCATGTGTCATAAGACTCGATGTGACAAAGAATCTTGAAAAAAAAATAGTTTTTAGATGAACTAAACAAGGCCTTAGATATACACGCCTAGATGGTTTCTGCGGCTGATACTATTTTGTTAAGAGTGAAAAACACTATACAACGATTAATAAGCCGAACGAACTAATAAGTTCAAGTGAACAGGGCTGACAATAATTTAGAACGAAGGGTTGTGCTGACAATCTGTCTAAACTTTAAGTTATTCATTGTTAGTTTAACTTGAACAAAACAAGATGGGTTTATAAGAATTGTACGACCCCAGCTAATTTACCGGACCATGAGGGGAGTCGCTGCAATTTGTTCAGGACTTCAGGTAACCAAGGTGGAAGACCTACAGGATAGGGCCGGATAATGGAATTGCCGGCAGGTACAGTGCATCCCGGATGGATCACGCTTTATCCAGCACATTCGATTCGAACAAGCAGGAGCATAACCACAAGCGCCATGCGCGCGAAAAGTGCCCCGCATGACGGCGTTACCTAGGGAATATGGCCATTTTGTGCCCTTTCACTTTGTGCTTTTTTCCATAACAATATTCTCGAGCACCATGCATGTACCACCTAGGCATCTACACGAGACCTCCCGATAAGACATCATCATACCGCACGGACCTCCCGGACTCCCGGTAAGACGCCATACAGCAAAGATCATTTCAGCAAAATATACGTCCCTGGTGCACCAAAAACAGAAGTACAGACGCACCAAAGATCACAATTATTCTCTAGCGGGCTCACAGAACCCTCACAACGGAAGCGGAATGCACAAGAAAATTACAAAAGATAGAGCTCAGTGGGGGTGATTAGGGTTGCCAGCTCCTGTGACATGTCCTTGGGAAAAACTGGTGACGCCAAGCATCGCTTAAAGATCCTCAGGGCCATTGACATCCTGGAGCGAGCAGAAACCATGTGTCAGGGCAAACCAAAGCACAGCAATTGGAAATGTCATATCGATGAGATGTTGCTTATACCTTGTTCTCAAGTACAGCTCCATCTGGAATCTCCAACTTCACTCCAGACTTGGCAGTGATTGTCACCTTGCCCTAGAGATAGCACCAACAATATGCATCAGGCACTTTTCTTTCTTTTTTTTGAACAAGAATCAGGCACTATTCAGTAACACAGATGCCACAACTCAACGAGTATGGAGTGGAATGACCATATACAAGACCATATCGGACAGAAAAAGCTGACAAAATCTGCACCAGGTATTCATGTCCAAACACAACGTCATACAGTACCAAAGCGGCACATATGGCAACAAAGGAGAAAGAATAACCATCAAATCACAAAGTTTACCTTGAGTGTAATTCCAGAGCCAAACCAGACATCACCAGAAACCTTCAAGTTGTCAAGCTCGACGATGCTGGGGATGGACTTGAACCGAGCAAGGAAATTGGCAACCTGTATTAAGGAAGGGGGGGGGGGGGGGGGGAATATTTCATCAGTGCTTGCTGATCAATGATTTTACCAATTGAAAGGAATGGTGGTTTTTTCTGATCAATGGTTTTGCCAGTTTACGTTAAAAAAATGGTTTCGTCAACACATTACTTTGTGAAGGAACATTCTCAATGCTACTCATGGAACTCTGTTATTAAAGATATCTTCATTGTCTTGGCAGACAAACTGCTTTACCTTCTTGAACTCAGGTCCAAGCTCAATCGAAGGGTTAGCTGGATTCGCTCTGGCTGGGTTGCGGATGACAAAGCCATCAACCAAGGTGTAAAGATCAGACTGGAAAAAGAAAATGAGCATAGCATTGAGCCATCAACAAAATTAAGCTTAGAACCAGGCTTATTATGATATTAAACTAGCAAACATTGAAATGCATCCAAAAATACCTGCACAAGCAACAAATCAGATGTAGCCTTCACTGGGAGAAACCTTGAGCGGGGAACATTAATTCCAATCGCTTTGTCGAAGAACTAGTTAAAAGTAACAAAAGCATTAGACCACGAATACAAGGGGGAAAATGGAACAAAACTGAGTACTGGACAGGGAACTTTTGCATACCCGAATAGCTGCACCAGCTGCAGTTTCGAGTTGAAGGACCTTTACACCATCAACTTCCTGTAAATGCCAAGTTCTTAGTATAAGAACCCAACATTTGTAATAGAACTCAACAAAGAATCTGATTGATGCACGACAGTATAAATGCTATGCAATGGATATGATAGAAGATTCAGATAGGTGACATACCTTGGGGTTTGGAATAATTTCCATCTTAAGAGCCTCAGCCTCTACGAGTCTCTTGATAGCTTTAAGGTTCACCCACCTGTTGGGCAAGAACTGTTAGATAAATATAGACTTCCCCCCCTTTAAAAGGCAGATAGACCAGGTTTCTTACAAGTTGTTAGTGTTGAATATCTTAAACTTCTCGATTGATTTAAATTCATTGACCTGGTAGATACAAGAGAAATAGAAGGTCGTGTTAGCTCTTACTCTGATGAAATCATGGAACAGATTATGAAACTTAAGTAAAGCAGAAACAGCTACATACATGCTCATCAGGTACTTGGGCAATCTCCAAAAGCTGCATAATTATCATAAAATGAATCAGTATCATCTCATGCTAGAATCCCAGAATGAACAGGAAATAAGCATAATTGTCTGTCACAAATACAAAGTTCTAACTTCCGAGTGCTATTAAAGGCTCAAAACCTGAAACCAGTAACAGGTGGCAATAAACTAGCAGTGTGCAGAGGAATTATTCAAGTTGAGCAACAGGCAAGTGTACCTGAACTCTTCCTTCGTAAGAGATGAGTGTACCGCCCTTAACATCAGCCAGCGTCTTTGGAGTAACCTAGAATACATACAGTTCATGAGTTTTATGTTGCACAAACTCAAAAGCAGTATAAACAAGGCTGTCTTCCATACCTCCATGCAATACTCGTTCTGGTTATTGATCAGATGGTTTAGGATCTCTGTGCTGATTAAGGATACAATTTTCTATTGAAAGCACATGGCAATATTAAGTATTAAAGCAGGAAAGAAATTATACAAATTTGATCATCCTATTTGGATACTGATGTCGACTATAGCACCCAAGTTGTCTGAGTTTGCAACGAAGACATACTCCTTGCCCTGACATAGGATTGGGAAACAGATTAGAGCTATCAGTGTACTATTGTGATTTCATTTATTATGTTAGCCCAGATTATATTAGCCCAGAAAAATGTTCTGGAAGTTGGTTGCATAGATATTTCAGTTTAAATTTCTCAGGAAGAAAAAAGAAACAGCCACAATATTCAATTGCCTCAGAAACAAGCTTGCCTTCTATTTTGACCAAAACTTGCACTCTCTTACATAGAAAGCATTGAAGGGCCTCAAATAGTGAAATATGATTTATGAATAACACACAACAATAGTACATTGTGAAGGAATGTAACTTATTTTCTTTTCATGAAGTAACCCTCTGTAATTGTCATGGGCATAAAGAGGGGCGCCGTAGGGCGCAAGTGTCCTAGTTGGGCCTTAAGCCCATTAGTGTTAATTAGTGTCTCTCTTAGTTATTTGTCTATAGGAATAGTACCATATTGTCTAGGCACAAGAGGTGTTAGTCCTATGTACCTTTTATATTCAGCCCATGGGGCACAATGGAAATCAAGCAATGAATTATGAAGAAACAATTCTAGTCTTCCTCAATCTCTCAAGCTCTTGGCAAAGCATAAGGCCTAGTTATCCCAAAGCTCTTGGCAAAGCATAAGGCCTAGTTATCTATCTTCCAAATATCCACCGCGTTCATAACACCCGGTATCAGAGAGTCCAGCGATCCTCCTCCATCAGCCAGATCCTCCAGCACCTCCGATCCTCCATCAGCCGAATCCTCCAGCACTTCCGATCCTCCATCAGCCGTTTCCAAAAAAAAGATACCGATCCAGATCGTCGCGTCGCCTACCTCATCCATCGTACCGCGCCGCCACAGCAACGCCACCAGCCGCCGCCGCACCCCCATCACCACAGCCGCCGCGCCGTAGCCCCATCACCACCATCCACCGCCGCCACAATCATCGATCCAGATCCGCCACAACACACCGCCGCTGCCACGCTTATGGACTTCCCTAAATTTGCGGGGAAATCTGATCCTGTGGGCTTCGTCAACCAGTGCGACTCCTACTTCCGCCGAGAGCACATCATGGAGGAAGAAAAGGTATGGCTGGTTTCCCGTAATTTGGAAGATGACGCCTGGGTTTGGTTCCTACAAGTCCAGCACGCTGAAGGCACCCCGGCGTGGCGTCGCTTCACCGAGCTCCTGCACCTGCGCTTCACATCGCCCCCGTGCCCCGACCTGCTCCACCATGTGTCTCCTGCTGCCAACGACACTTCCCGCATCTTTGCTGATATATTCACGCAGCTGGATCGGATCAAGGAGTTGCTCAACGCGAAGGATAAGAAGGACCGTGAATGCCGGGCGGCTGTACGTCTCCAGGCAGCAGCACGAAGACTCCTGGCACGTCGCCGAGCGCAGGCTCTTCGTGCCACAAAAGCATCGAAGGAGCAAGCAACGGTGCGCCTCCAGGCAACAGTGCGAGGAATGCTTGTCCGTCGCATGGTGCGGCAGATACGCGTGCTCCTCAGCTCGACGTTGTCGTACGTGTTCATCCACTCGGACTCGCCGATACGGCCTGCGGCTCCAATTGCAGTGGAGGTCCAAGTATGGGCGTTTCCAGTGCAGCGACCTCACATCCAGCATCAGGCATCAAAGGCTATCTCATTTATCCTTGTGCCTGCCGGGGTGCTAGACACTTTCAGCATAAGGGCCAGCTGCTTCACACTCCACACTTCAGCCTACATGAAGCCAGCAGAGGCGCTCTTTCCATGGGATCCAGGTGGATATCCTTGTATTTTAGTCTTCAATAAAAAGGGGAAGCCGAGATGTAAAAGGCTTAACCCTATTTCGCTTCAGCTCTCCAGCTCGAGGACGAGCTGGGTCTCCAAGGGCGGGGGAGATGTCATGGGCATAAAGAGGGGCGCCGTAGGGCGCAAGTGTCCTAGTTGGGCCTTAAGCCCATTAGTGTTAATTAGTGTCTCTCTTAGTTATTTGTCGATAGGAATAGTACCATATTGTCTAGGCACAAGAGGTGTTAGTCCTATGTACCTTTTATATTCAGCCCATGGGGCACAATGGAAATCAAGCAATGAATTATGAATAAAAAATTCTAGTCTTCCTCAATCTCTCAAGCTCTTGGCAAAGCATA
Source organism: Sorghum bicolor (assembly GCF_000003195.3). NCBI lineage: Eukaryota > Viridiplantae > Streptophyta > Magnoliopsida > Poales > Poaceae > Sorghum > Sorghum bicolor. The sequence continues at coordinate 66,935,585 of NC_012871.2, read as the reverse complement.
AGGCCTAGTTATCCCAAAGCTCTTGGCAAAGCATAAGGCCTAGTTATCTATCTCCCAAATATCCACCGCGTTCATAACAGTAATGTAGAAGACTACATCAATTAATATTTAAATGCAATCTAAACATAAAATATTAATATCTGGAGACCATAGAGTACAAAATCAGTTTCCAGATCACTTAAGCTTGCCAACTACAGAGAGAAGATTAATGTGACTTCTGCTTACCTGAGCCAATAAGATGTCAAGTTTTCCGCTGTTATTCAGAGAGGGGAACACATCACCATGGCCTGGAGGATACCTTTCACATCAAAAATCACAATAATCAGATGGGGGTATTGCATTTATGCAGATATGCTATAAATGAAGTATGGTTCAGACTTTTTTTTTTAACATAATATGGTTCAAATTATATCTGAAAGCCTTCACCATAAATAATCCAACAAGCAAGGTGAGATTCCATTGGGAGCAGCCATTGGAAGAATATTTTGACTTTTGTAATAACCTAAGAGAGAAAACTAACCAGCCATCCTTCCCAGAGTTCCCTTTGCTTGGAAGTGGCAAGAAGTCCTCGGTAACAATGCGAGGATACTGGCTCTGTAGAAGACAATGCAAATTTATCAGCTAATATTGCTTGCCACTCCAAAATGCCATATAATTGAAATATAAGTGTAGTTGAAGTATAACAAAAACAGGCCGCAAACCTGATTGAAAGTATGAATTTCAATGTTGGAGTTGGAATACTTCTCAACAATCTTCAGGGAAGAGAAAAGGTAAGTGGCAAGCATGTTAGTACAAGTCTAAGAACTCAACATTTAATGAACACAAAAGCATGTTAGTACAGGTCTAAGAACTCGTCAATTTAATGAAGACAAGCAAAGGGGAAACAGAACCTTCTGTGTGTCATCATGGGTGTTGAAAGAGTTCATCAGAAGTAAAGGGACACTGCATCCATACTTCTTGTTCAGGGACTGCAGAGACATGTAAACTAATAAGGCATAGACCGATACTGCCATATCCAAACAGTAAGAAAAGATGTTCAGGTTAATGAAGAATACCTCAATTTGGATCACAATAAGATCAAGGAATGTGAACCCATTGCGGACTTCAATGACAGACCTGCAATCCATACGAATCTTAGTTGTGCTAACTGCTCAGAGATGAAGGAAGAGTCATAAGTCCATAAAATCTCAAGGATCATGCATAACAGCACAAATAACTAATTAATTAATTAAAAATGTATCAGGTGACTAAGTGCGGCTAATACCTATCAAAGTTGTCTCACTAGATTAAGTGAACAATGATATGCTGGGAAGCCATATGACACATAAATAACCAACAATTCAATTACAAATGTTTCAGCATGTCAATGCACTACTAGTTGAGGCATTAAGAACACTCCATAAGACAGTAATACAGGCAGCTGCAGCGCATTAGGAGTTGAACGGATAAACAATTTGATCATCTTATCACATCAAACAACATATGCACACAGCCACTCATCAATTCACTCATTTTGAAGAATGAAAGGAGATCTAAACCTATTGGAATCTCAACACAATGAAAAGGGACAACAGTATGAGCATTTGAAAGTGACAACTAAAGTATTCCATTCCATATTCTTCCAGACCACAAACATTGAAAGCTCCACTGGTGGGCCAATAAAAACAACATTAATAGGACAGGTCATACTATAACAATGATACAGTACAATATGACATTTGAACGTGCACACCAAAATCCAAAGAACAAAGCAATTGTGGTACTTGTTTAATCATTTGCGTCCATTAGAAAAAGGAACCCTTGCACCAACTAGAAAACTATCGACCAGGAAACTAACGAACAAAAGTAAATAACCCAGAAACAGACAGTTTGAATAATGAATATTATATTATTAGTGCTCTACCGCAAACCATGTGCAGGAAGATCAACATCTAATTTTCGGTGTTGCCAGAACATGTATGAAATGAACAAAGACACAATCCACATATTCACAGGCTAGCTAAAGAAAAATACAGTTTCTAGTCCCTTCATAATTCAAATGAAGCTCTATACATAATCCAACATATGAGAGCTGGTAAAATTCAGCTGAGCAGTAGTGGAGAGGCTGGAGGTGCACTCACTTGGGCCCAGTGCAGCCCATGGTCGTCCCGAGCCCTCCGTTAAGCTTGAGCACAACGAGCTTGTCCAGCAGCTTCTTCGTCTCCTCGAGATCTACCTCATAGGCACACGATCCAATCAGTGTTCACACACAGTGTGTAAAAGACCCCATCGGATCCACCCACAACCACCACCACACTACACTCAAACTAAGATCAAATCGGAACGGGCGATCATACCTTCGGGAGGCGACGCGAGGGTATCGTACGGCACCACCACCTCATCAGTCGGGGTCTGGATCTTGCTCCACTCGATCTGCTCCGCCTCCCCACTGCAAAACGCGACAGCACACATAACTCAACTGACGAGTCGATGCGCACAAAGCAATCATACAGTAGCGAAGTCTGCGGGATCTACTTACCTGAGGTAGCGTGACACGAGGCTGAGGAACCCGGACTTCTCGTTCTCGCTGCGCGGAAAACCCACTCAGAAATCAGCAAAAAATGGGAGGCGAAGCGATCGGGCGGCGAGATCTAGTGCAGAGAGGGAGTTGAGTGGGGCAGGGGGGGGACTCGCCTGATCTGGTCGAGCTTGGCGACCTCGGCGCGAAGCTTGTCGAGCTTCTCGTCGACCGACACCGCGGCAGCGGCGGCAGCGGCCATCGTCGTCGGGGTTCGCGAGGCTCCGAAAGGAAAGGACGGGAGCAGATGTCAGACGAGCGGAGGGAGTGCGAGCGAGGAGGTGTGGCGAGGGAGCAGGAGCGCGGGTTTTCTTTATAGCGGCCGCGGGTTTTCCGTCAGGCGCCGTGACGGAATGTGCGGCGGGGCCTGCCCGATATGCCGCGCGTGGTGACGGCGTCTGCCACGTGGCGCGACGGCGAGGCCCCGGCCGTGCGGACCTCGGGGCTGTCTCCGCTTGGCGCGGGGGCCGCGTGATCGATCCGTCGGCGCCGCGAACGGGATCGGGGTGGCGCGGCGGCGCTGAGCTGGCGGCCGTCGGTTTCGTCGCGTGGGCTGGACGCGGACGGACGGCGTGTCATTAGGCGCCGCGCGTGCCTAGCAAACCAGTCTCTTTCGGAAGCTAATACCATCATGATTACCATGTTTTATCTTTTCTTAATGCTGTCATGGAGATGTGCAAGTAAAATTGGATTCTGTTAACTGGATTATCGTGGGCGCCGTGGTCTGGTAATGCTGTGTGACGAGTGCGGAAACATCGAACGCGACACAGTTTTTAGAGCACCTCCAACACTATCCCAAATTTTTTGTCTCTCGTTTATGTTTTTTTCCCAACTATCAAAATAGTATGTGAAAGAAAAAAAAGAGACCATCTTCAAAAGTACCCATATTTGACTTTTAAAATATCAAAATTGTGGATCTATCGTCAATCATAAATCTTACCGACCTTCATTGGGCTCACCAGCACGCCCGCGGTCACCGACACCATGCCTTGCGCCCTTGTCAGCGTGGAGGTGGGCGGCAGCAGTGCTCATGCGTCCGCACGTCCGGACTTGTTGCTGCAACGACCGCGGCAGAAGGCAGCCCGACGGTAGTTCGCTCGCAAAGGCCGACGGTGGATCCAGCCCACCCGCATGTCTCGTATGCGGTGGGGGGCGCACACGCGTTCGGCGTGAGGCAGTGGTGACCGCCCCGTGCGGCCGCTTGGCATGCAGCAGTGGAATGCCCGACCATCCCCGGCGTACTCTGCATCATCGGCTTCCCCATCCACGTCGCACGCAACGGAGCTTGCTCGCTTGGCCTGTGGCGATAGTGGCAGCGTCCGAGCGGTGGCGGCAGCGCCTGTATGCTCGCGCCTATCCACCCGGCACGGCAGCGAAGTACCCTGCTGAGGATCGAGGAGGCGGCGCAGGCAAGGGCCGATGCGCGTGAATCCTCTCAGCGGATTTTTACACACGGAGGAGGCCATGCGAAAAGATAGAAAGAGATATAGTCATATAGGGAGCTTTTAGAGATGATTTTTTCTCTTTGTTTTTTCTAAAAAAAACATAGATAGTGAAGGAATATGGAGTATTTTTGGAGATGCTCTTACTACTAGCAGCGCTATGATATCCAGTCTTGAAAAAAAATACTTAGTAATGTAGCTAACTATCATTTTCAAATCAAAGAAAATAAAAGTTACTTCTAGCATGTGTCTGTGTGCGTGGAGGATCGAGTGCGCGCTTCTGCGGCATGTCGGTGTAGAGCAATAGTTGCATATACAGGTGGTACAGCTCGTGCCGGTGCCGCGACCAGGTTTCAGGTTCCAGCCATACATCATGGTGCGATTAGGTGTCAACGTGCGCTTCTAACAAACTAATAATTGCACAGTGTGGCTGCAGAAAGGTGCATGTTTCACCAAACTGATGTTCCATTCAAAACTAATAAATATCAATTTTTTTAATCCTGTGTGTGTCGGTGCACGCAAAGATGAGTAGTATACGGACTGCGGAAGCAATGTGGTGCCACAAGAATATGGTAGCGCAACGCCGCAACTGCGCAAGATGCATCAGAAGGTGGCCCTTTGGTTTAATTTCCTTTTCAGAAAATGGTGTAGCGTCGGTTATACTCTCACCTTGGCGATTTGCCGACTCATATCCGACACACACCGACATACAGGACCACGGCAAAGTGCATGAAACCAAGCCGAGAACGAGAAGCCCTTCAGTGATGGCTGATGAAAATACACTCACCTATATCTGCGCCCGTTGCCGTTGGAACTCCAACTCCACCGCTGTCCGCTGGATCTCCAAAGACTTGTGCGCAGCAGCACAGTGCTCCGTTCTTGGTCAGCATCGCTCTGATGACCCAGCGAGCCCGCTGCTCCTGTCTCCTGGAGCTCCTGCCCCTTGCGCCCAGCTGAGTCACAATTGACTGATTTGAGGGTGAAGGCGAGCAGAGGTGAGAGATAAGACCTTTCGGTGCTTCCATGGACGGGGTCGGGGATACCCAAACAAGGTGCCCAACAGATCATCTCACGCCGCTGTGATCGCCTCCAAATGACCATTCAAGAGATTGCCCTCACTTCCTGCATTGCCTCGTGCCAACGTTGCCAAGCGAAATAAAATCCAAAACTAAAGCCTCGTTTAGTTTTCAAAAAATTTCAAGATTCTCCGTAACATCAAATCTTATGGCACATACATGGAGCATTAAATATAGATAAATAAAATAATTAATTACACAATTCATCAGTAGTTTACGAGATGAATCTTTTGAGCTTAGTTAGTCCATGGTTGGACAATAATTGTCAAATACAAACGAAAGTGTTATAGTAGCCAAATTCAAAAAATTTCACCAACAGCGTATGCGTATAGGCATGGCTGCATGAGCTTGTACACAACTGCAGCGGCAACTCAGGCGTCAAGCAACTCAAGGATATGATGGGACAAGCAACAGCTGCACCGTGTGGGTGTTGAGATAATGAGATGTATGGGGTCTTGCTTAAAAGTGAACTTTTGGTGATCCTAACGTGTAAGCTGCATTCTATGGGAGTGTTTGGCAGTTTGGCACTACATTTCAGAGTCGGATATGGAACTTGTCCAATACTCCTTTATGCTTTCAGCTAATTCAGCTATGAAGTGCCACAACAGAAAGAGTCATTGGGAGGAATAAAAAGAGATCGTCAGTTCGTCACGTTTTCCTGTGCCACTTGTCCTGGACTCCAGACGAGTTACGTACTATCTCCTTTCAGAAGCTAATGATGGTGTTAGCGTCTTGAATGTATGTTCGTGTGATTATGTTATGGCACGCACTATACGCGTGTTGCCAAGGAGACGTACAAGTAAAATCCAATTTTTTTGTTAGCTGTGTTTAGTGGCTTTCCGCTATCCGTGTTGGGAAGATCTGTTTGATGACCGATGAAGAACGTTTTGATTAGGCACGTAGACATACAGGATGCCTTACATGAGCTTTTGGCCAGATGCAACTGCATCTGAACAAGCGGTGGAGCGTGACATTGGAACAGGGGAGGAGGGCAGTTGGCCAAGCCTTTGGCCACTGCTTCCACTGGCTCAAGTCATAACCCTATTTTTTGGACAAGAAATAAACTTTGGATGTTATTACATAGTCCTATTTCTTCCAGGTGCAAGCCATTCCAGGAGTTACAAATAGTGTACATACTAACATTCAATGTAGGCCTTGGGGCCTTGTTTACTTCCAAAAAATTTTGCAAGATAAGAATAGTAGCACTTTCGTTTGTATTTGACAAATATTATCCAATTATGGACTAACTAGGCTCAAAAGATTCGTCTCATCAATTTTGACCAAACTGTGCAATTAGTTTTTATTTTCATCTATATTTAATACTTCATGCATACGTCTAAAGATTTGATGTGCCGGGGAATCTGGAAAGTTTTTGTAAAATTTTTAACAAGGCCTTAGTTCATGAAGTATTTTGCAAAAAATCCAAAAACCTTGAGACTCGCACCAAAATTCTAACACCAATTTTTTTTATTTTGGTGTTCACTTCCAAAAAACTTTGCAAAACTTTTCAGATTCCCTTCACATCAAATCTTGCAGCACATATATAGAGTATTAAATTACGAGATGAATCTTTTGAGCCGAATTATTCTATTATTGAATAATATTTGCCAAATACAAATGAAAGTGCTACAGTGTCCATTTTGCAAAAAGTTTTAGAACTAAACAAGACCAATATTCCTATTTAATTTTGCAAAAAGTTTAGGGCCAAAATATTTTGGACATGTTTACATTCAAAATGCAAAATAGCAAAAATTTGCAAAAAAATTCAGATTCCCCGTCACATCAAATCTTACGGCACATGCATGAAGCATTAAATATAGATAAAAGAAATAACTAATTACATAGTTTAGCTGTAATTTGCGAGACGAATCTTTTAAACCTAGTTAGCATATAATTAAACAATATTTGTCAAATACAAACGAAAACGTTACGGTGTACGTTTTGCCAAATTTGTTGGAACTAAACAAGACCTTGGGCCAAAATATTTTGGAACTAAACAAGGCCGTAGGTTTTGTACATTTTTTTAGAGGTCAGCGACGGGGGATCAAATCGTTCTCCACCTGATTTTTATTCCACTGACCCCCCCCCCCCCCCCCCCTCTCCAATTACAGTCTAGAGTTACAATTCATGGGCGTTTATTACATATCAAACAGTGGTACTCCATCTTTCAGCCATGGTCGTGTTTCATTTTGGGAGTCGGCAGCTCCATGAACATCCAGCTTCATTGCAGGCGGCGATCAGGCGATCCACACTAGGCTCCATGCGTCTGAAGATGACCTTTTTTTTGCGAGCTCTGAAGATGACCTTGTTCCGGTGCTTCCATATTTCCCAACAATAGAGTAGGATGAGGGGATGGGCAACGCTTTTGATGCACTCATGCACACGGCGCGGAGTTCTGGTTTGCCAAAGTTCAGTGGTCTTGGTTATCTCCTCCGGCACCCAGCCAATACGACTCCACAAACTGCGCACGAAGTTGCAGCCTGAGATAGAGTGACTATCTGCTGAGTTCTGTACATTCTTATGGGAGGACAAAACGATCCAGCCAAGAGTCAAGACATTTGCTTGGAGATTCCTTAGACTAGCCTTAGGCACTAGAAAGCATCTTCACGGGATCACCCGAGCATTCATGAAACTTGCTCACGTTGCGGTAACGTTGAGGACGAGAACCATCTTTTCTTTGAATACAACTTTGCTAGGGTAATCTGGTTTGAATCAGTTGTGGGGCTTAGGTCAACTGCACTACCTTCATCAAGAAATGGATTACACCTGCAAATCAACACCATCCTGCAACAAACACAAGCCACGATAGGTTTGGTTTTTCAATTACGTGGTGCTTATGGAAATCTAGAAATGGTCACAAGTTCAAAAACAACCATTGGTCAGTTACGAGAGTGCTTCTCGAAGCCAATGCTTAGACAGAGCTTGTCTCCATGTTACGGAAGAATACTTATTGAATCCCCAAGAATCTGAACAAGCTGATAACCCTCTTGTGTGTCCTTTTATCACTTAGAGCTTGTTTTAGATGATGCGGTTTTCAAAAACTATAGTATCACATAATTGTAGATTTATAAACCAAAGAGATACAAAACAGTGGCTTAGAAAAAAGAGATCATGAGTGGAGTTTCTAGAACTCCAAAAGACTATAATTTTAATAAAACCATAGTTTTAGAGACAACAAAATTTGTTGCATCAAAACACCCTATAGTTTTAAAAAACTAACGTATTTTATAAACCATAGTATTTCTTCAATAATTTTAAAAATACTTTGCAGTTAAACAAATCATTAATGTTTCTTTGCAGGAACAAGTTGAAACAAATAAAATCTTTTGCGACGCTTGTACTTGTACCTCCTTACACCACACAACGTATGGGAGTCATTCAAGCCGATAACAATAACGCATAGAATACATATATAGTCAATGATTAAATAACAACTAAAAAAATGTTTTGTGTTACAATACATATGGAAAACTTAAAACTAGAAAAGAACACAAAATATTTTAGAAAAAAAAACAAAATTAATTATCCCTAAGTTTCTAACGCTCATATGACAATCAATCTATTTGGTGTGCTAAAAAAGGAATCACGGTAAAGGAAGACTATTCTCAAATAATGCACAGGTGTTAATAGAAATCAATTCAGAAGGATGATAAAATAAGAAAGCACTAATTCTATTTGACTAGCTAATTAGAGGAATATTGTGGAAACCAGAAATAGAGAAAACAACAGAAAGACTACTTTAAAATTATATAAGATGCTATGAGAAATTAATATGGAAAAGCACAAGAAATCAAAGTATAAATAACATCATTAATTACTTAATTGGAGTATCACATAACCGGTGAATTTATATGGTTTATAATAAACATATATTATTGAATAAAAAATATGTTTATTGTTAGGGAGGCCATGTCTCCCTAACACCCCTAGCTCTGCCCCTAACCACAAACCAAGCCAACATGCTTCATATATATATATGTCTAAACATTAGGTGAAAAGTTTTTAAATGAGATATAAATGAGGCCTAAACTTGCCCCTAGTTTTGAAGTTACAGGCAACATACACGCAGGTATTTGACCTAACAAAATTACTGCAGAGTGCAAACTAAGGCCTTGTTTAATTCCTAAGAATTTTTGCAAAATTTTTCAAATTTTCCGTCACATCAAATCTTGGGGTAGATATATGGAGCATTAAATATAGATTAAAAATAACTAACTTAGCAGTTACCTGTAATTTGCAAGACGATTTTTTTGAGTCTAATTAGTCTATGATAGGGTAATATTTATTAAATACAAACAAAATGTTACACTATTTTGATTTTTTTTTGCAACTAAACAAGGCCTGTTCTGTTTGGTTATTCCTGTTTTTTTAACACATATCATATCGAATGTTTGACACATGCACGGGGTACTAAATATAAACTATTTACAAAACTAAAAACATTGACAAAGAATAATTTGTATGACGAATCTTTTAAGCCTAATTAGTTTATAATTGAACACTAATTGCCAAATAAAATAAAAATACTACAATATATATAACTTTAACAAGTCCAACCCAACACCCCTAAACTTACCCCTATTTTTGAATTTGAAGTGTGATATTTGTGTTCGCTTGTCTTTTTCTGTCAGTTAACCGTGTTTTTCTATAATAAATAATAAAATAGTAATTTCAGCCATGACGGTGCAAAACAAATTTTGACAGTTGCTGATATAAGGGCCCACTGTCATACACAGAACGGTCCGAAATTTCACGAATCCGCGAAACTCCCCGCCCAACCTCTGCGGTCTAGAAACATTAGGGCCCACCTGCCATGTACCCACGCAACCACGGTTCGCTCCAAAATCCGTCGACCCCGCCACATCCTCACAAAAGAAACACACGCCCCAGCCACGTCACCGATCCGCGCAGCCGCACCTCCTCCATTCTCCGCCACCCATCTCGCATCCCGCGGCACAAAGCTCCCATCACGCGGATCGTGCCTTCCACCTGCACCCCAAAGGCCCTGCCTCTATAAAACGCAGCCCCACACGCCTCCAACACCCACATCAGCACTCGTTTCCCCTTTCACACGAGCGCAGCACAACCACCACCCACTACTTCCAAACAGGGGAGGCGACCGGCGACCGGCGGCGGAGATGTCGGGCAGGGGCAAGGGCGGCAAGGGGCTCGGGAAGGGCGGCGCGAAGCGGCACCGGAAGGTGCTGCGCGACAACATCCAGGGCATCACGAAGCCGGCCATCCGGAGGCTGGCGAGGAGGGGCGGCGTGAAGCGCATCTCCGGTCTGATCTACGAGGAGACCCGCGGCGTGCTCAAGATCTTCCTCGAGAACGTCATCCGCGACGCCGTCACCTACACGGAGCACGCCCGCCGCAAGACCGTCACCGCCATGGACGTCGTCTACGCCCTCAAGCGCCAGGGCCGCACCCTCTACGGCTTCGGCGGCTAGGTTAGGTCAGGGTAGTTTCCTGGCTAGGTGTCTCGGATCGGTGGTAGTAGTTTGGTTACCTTCCTGTGTTCGTGTTGTAGTGGCTGTAGTAACTGGTTGCTTTCGTCTCCTTGGAGTTATGTTGTGTGGGTCTGTAAGAACTGCTAGTTCGATTGAATTGGAATGGATGGTCTGGTAGGAAAATTATATAGTTTGATTTGAAACATGCTCCAACGAAGCGATGCCTCTAATTGGAATTCTCGCCATTGATTTTCAATTGTGCAGCCTTGATCTGGTTTTAATCCCGTTTCTGAAGTTTCGTTGCTTTATTGTTTGGGATCCCTCAAGTTGTTCACACCATTTTGTGGAATTTGTGATTTGAGTCGAAGTTTCAATTCATTTAAGCGAAACAATCCGTTAATTCATCGCCATCTTAGCGTTGAATCTGTGAAATCGTGTTTGGAATTTGGCGGATGGATGGATCGCTAGCTTGAAATGTGTCAGGAAGGGGAAAGAATGAACACGGCAGCAGTCGGAACTCAAGCTGGGAGCAACAGGTACGTCCCCAAACCTCCCCCGTTGCAGCTGTGTGACGCACTGTCTGGTGTCGATGGCACCCAATCAACCCATCCGGCCTAATCCCATTGATTCTGTTGTCTGCTCCAGGCGGTGCACGCGCTCCGGCCTCCATCGCTCGGGCGCTCCCTTCAGTCCCTTGTCTGCTTGGTGTCGGTTCGATGGGTCCGCGATTCCGATCCTACGGCAATGGTATGCGGCGCGAGGAGTAGCAGCTGCAGCCTTGCTTGGGAATTGGGATTGTCTTCTGAGTCTAGGGCTCGGATTTCGCTTGCCTGCTCTTTCGGTAACGATTTCACTAACTTTTGCACGTCCTTATCATGGCTTTCGTTTCAGTGATTTATCGATGCTGAAAAGCTGCTGGGATTAATCTTCTTGTGGGTGGTTGTTTCCCGTGGGTGGCTTTCGTCACTCGTCAGGCTCAGACCAGCTTTGTATCCATGGAACTTTTGTGGTTATCACACACTCTGGTTTGTCAGTTGTTTCAGAGTGTTCTTTTTTTCTATGAATGCAATTAGTGGAGTTTTGACGTTGTGTTTGGCTTAAACCTGATCATTGAGAGCTTGACACCATTGTGGAATTGGTTTCAGTCTGACATAATGTCTTCTTAGCTAGAGTACCTAAACAAACTTCTTTAACTGTGCCAGCAAGCTGATGGAATACCAAGATAAAGCGAATGCATCCAGAAGCAAAGCTTTGTAGAGACGAATGATGAGATTTCAAAGCAATGGAACTAAAGGTATAAAAAACTTGGGCCATGTTACTGAATCTTGCTGTTATATGAAACTAAATTCTGAATTTGCCATAGAAGACGTGAGCTCTATATGCTCTGGAAAATGCAAAATTGTGCAGTTTAGCGTATTGAAGCTTTGCTGACCCAAACTCCTGATGCTGTGGTGCTAGTGAAACTATTATATTCTACCAGTCTAGTACTACTCTTGTACTACTGATTTACAACTCAGAAGTCCCTAGACATTAGCAATGTTGATTCAGTATCATGCTCATACCATACTGTTTCTGGTCTAAATCAAGAAACTCATACTTGAGATTCGAAACCAATTGGTTCTTCACTTCTTCTGAACTGTACAACACTCCATTCTGTGGTGCCACTGTTTATGCTTTTTTTTTTTTTGAAACTTTGGCAGTAGTTCTGCACTTGTGCTATTTCATTAGAGTAGAGTGCCAGGGAATTGCAAAGAAAATGTGTATGTCTAATAAAAATAACTATCCTTGGGTCTAGGTATAGCTTACTGGTCATAGGGGATTGACAACTTTGGTGACCTTTACTGTAAAGTGATATCTGCAACTGCATATGAAAGGAATATGTAAATAAATGATATGTGTCAAATTAAATTTATGTCTTTGTACTGTACTCCCTCCTATAAATCACTGTGTTTAATGACAGATACAGGAAGACCGAACCTTGAAGTACCAAAGTAGGATGTTTTTTCTATTACAGTACCAAAAGAGAAAACTATAACTCTACATGAAGAGTCAGAGCCCCCAAACTTAGTGGTCATCCTGTCCAAACTCCAAAGTGAGAACCGAGAACTGATGTTATCAAACATATACAAAGTCAATGTGCAACTGAGAGGTTTCTAGTTAGATGAAGTTAAACAACTGCCTTATCAGTTCCATACTTCCATCACTTTGTTTTGTTGCACCATAGATCATCAGCTATGAACTGCATCCATGTGTTGTCTTTACCATGCTCATTTGAACCAGATGACTGTCCAGCATCCCTGACACTTGTAAACTGTTCTTGTTTTTCATTAGCTTGTGATGAGCTGCACTCGCCTTGCTTTTGCTTCTGGAACTCTCCGAGTGCCACATTTTTCTTGAAGACACGACACAATGCATATGAGTCCTGTAAAATAACAGTACGATTAACAAGAAATTGACTGCGTTTCTGTTTCCTTTACAATTTAGGTGGGATGATTTTTGGTTTTGCACCTATGGAAGGAAGATTTCAAGTTGAACAATTTGGAAAGAGTTATCGCCATGCAAAATAAATGCTTGTAAGGTGCTTCTCGAGCGCTTCCTATCCCTCTACTGAAAAATATATGGTTGTATATACTGAAAAAGTTTATTTAGATTGTACTGCACTGTTCTGTTGGGAACTTTTTACCGAGTTCCGTGTCCTCTTTGTTCAAATACATTCCATGTTTATCATTTGTTGTCTTGAGGTATAATAGCTAGAGTCAGAAAATCCAGCATCAAGTACAGGTGTACCGGAAGAAATCAACAGTGTGCAGATTCAGAACTTATTGATAAAGCAAATTACTTATTTCCAAATAGTTTTACTGTGTACTTGGTTTGAATGATTTTAGCTTAACTCTTCTTTAGTTTATAGAAATGTCAACTGAGACGTCAGAGCTAATATCATGGTGCTAAAAAAATTCTCTTAGAACATGAGCAATCACTCATTCCTCCAAATAATTACTATGGCACTTGCTGTAGAACTGAATTAGGTTGTCATATCTTTATTCAATTCTTATTTAGTTCATAGAAATTTCAGTTAATGCCTTTTCTAACAAAACCTGTATTGTCTGATCTAATTCAAATGGGGTCAGTTAGACATTTTATCGGCTCTGGCTTTAAGGGTGTTCTACTATCAAGTAAAGTAGTTGTGGGACATGGAGAATAAAGTGTAAAGCCACCGACACAACAATGGGTCACACCACACATGTCTAAGCTTTAAGGTAGCATCCACATGCAACTGACCAAGACTATGTATACTCTGAAATCGGCATCATGAGGTGCTGGCGCCTGGCGGCACCTACTAAACCGTGTACAATCTTGTGTTATCATTTCACATCCCCAACCAGGAATTGGATGTTAAATTTGTCTTATCAAGAGCACCAGAAAAAGTGTACTGTACCATGTATGACCCCATTAGATAACTGGAAAGAAACTTCTGCTGTACTTTGCAAAGTAACTATGGTCCATGGAAGCAAGGAATACTTTATGGCCACAGAAGGATACGGGGAGAAAAGGGATAAGAGCCCTAACTTTACATGCACTCCATGCATAAACAACGTAGCTTCCTAGAACAAACAATGCCCTAAATTTTTTTTGTATGTTTCAACGTAAGTGTTTCTTTAACATGCATGATATCCTTGAAATTCTTGCGTAATTAAGGACATGGTTACTACAACATTGATTAATACAGAGATCAAACATCTTTTTATCTGGGGAAGTTGGTTAAATTTTTGATACAATTGAATGCAGACTGAGATCACTAAATGCAACAGAAGCAACAGACAAAGTTTAACTCATACTGATGCATAGGAACATGAATGAGTTACCTGAATCCCCATGGTGTTCTCGCATTCGCTTTCCTCAATGCGGTACTCATGCATCACCCAGTTGGTCCTCAGCCCCTGAGGAGCTCGACCCTTGTAGTAGACCAATGTCTTCTTCATGCCGATTGATCTGTTCTGGTAGTTGATTCGCCGATCTTTGCCTGTTGATTTCCAGTATCCTGCTTGGGTTGCGCGATTTGTGCGGCATCCATTTGGATACTTCCTATCCCTTGGCCCAAAGAAATACCACTCGGAGTCTCTACTAGGCAGGAATGATTTCTCTTCCAAAACAAAGGTATCTCGAATTTCAGTTAGGGGTGATGAAATCTCAGGATGAACAACTGAATGAACTCTGATTTCAGGTTACCTGCTAGCTCCCAAGGCTCACATTTGTAGAGGTCTACTTCAGGGATTATGTCGAGCTCGATGCTTAGCCCATGGACCTTCCTCTTGAGGTAATAGTTCACAAGCTCCTCATCAGTTGGATGGAACCTAAAGCCTGGTGGGAGATCAGCCGGCGCCATGGCCTCCCAGCTCGCTGCCTCCTTTCTTGCTGATCTTTCTCTGTCTTTACCCTTTGTCTTTCCCTTCTGTTGCCGGCCACTGTGCTCTTTAGCTCCCCCGTGAAATGATTCAAAGCCTGCCCTACAAGTAGCCGTGTTTCCCTTTACAGGATTCTCACACAAGCTCTGGACGTCTTACAGCACCGCTGGATCTTCTTTCCTTATCTTTTAACGAAACAAACTTTTATTTTTGTTTTCTGGATAACACACCTTTATGATATTCATGCTAGTAGATTGTGTAGGGCTGCATGTGAAAGTTGTCACGGCATTGCCCTCTTGCGCCGTGGGGGTATGTTCTTTTGTTCACTGAACTTGTTTTTGTGTTTCAGAAGCTTGGTCTCTTTGAAGTGTCATAGAAGAGAACATGACTAAAGGTTAGTGTGTTCTAGTAACATGTCACTATGTATCGGGATCAGCGCTGCAAAACAGAAAGTTTATGGAAGGTAAAAAGAAAACTAAAGGTTCATGCAGCCATGAGGCCTTCCAGTGTCAATGAGCTTGCATTGCTATCTATTTAGCCATCTAGATCAGACAAAACTTTTGGCTTTGGAGTCTGATAAAGGAGTACTTGAGTACTAAGGATCGTCATTCACTTTTTGTCATTCACTTTTTTTCATCTATCGAATGCATAAACTTGATTGTCTACCCCCCTAATAGATATGATCTAGTTCCTTTCTTTCTTTAAATGAAAAATTTTATAAACAACGATCACAGTCTCAACCAATATAACAGAGATTTTATTTGATCTCAACCTTGGTTGGGGAAGAAATCGTTCTGTCCATCCTGTGGTCACTCGCTGTTTTCTTCTTCTTAATAACTTCCCCAACACTACAAATGACAGCATGCATGCATTTAAAGAGGTCTGCTACTATAGTCTTACCCAATTCTACAGAAAAGACATCCATCCCTTTCAGCTGCATGTGGTCTAAAGCAAATTTTGCAGCTAAATGTAGATTTGCAAATTGCTTTTGCAGTTGATATGCCTGTTGAAATGGTGGAACAGTTCAAAGGTGGTTCCAAGGTGTTGTGTTGACATCAAGGCACACTCTGAACATTGCAGAGGCAACACGCTTGCAACAAAGTTTCACGATGAAGACGCTTGTAAGGTAGCCTTCTGAACTTTAGTTCTGAACTTTATTATTTTGCTAAAATCTACAGAAAAAGTATTCTTCAGTGATTATCTTAAATCTGTTATCATTGCACTTCTCGGAGGGTAGTAATTTGCTGTGACAAATTGAAAAATGAATTCCTAGAATTTCAAGGTAGGAGGGTCCAAAGCATCTGTATGTAGCTCAAACTGGTCACAGCTATTGACCTGGAAGGGGTTCTGCTTGACATTCCAGAAAGGGCTGCTGCAACAGCATGTGTTTAACCTCTGATATTATGGAATAGTATTTCTTCAACCCTTTGTGAACCCGAGTGTTTCAGCTTAGCAAAGCATTGCTACTGACAGCATGTGATCGAACTCCTGCTATTAGGCTTTTCCATATTGGCAGATCTATAGAGACCTTTATATGCAATTTATATATGATATAATTGTAAGAATGACGCTGCTGTTTGAACAAGCTATACAGCCTTTCTGGTTATATATGTTGAAAGGGAAAACTGGTTTCTTATGTGTGTGTGAAGCAGATATTTGATGCATTGTGAAATATGAGCCAATGTTTTTGACAAATAATCTCCAAACTCTTCAGTAACATAGTATTTATATTATGCAAATACCCTCATCTTATGATAACATTACAGTTAATTGTCTTTGAGATTTTTTTTTTCATTTTTCCATTTCATTGGCAGACTACAGATGCAATTACGTAAGATTAGCAGAACCAGGTGCTATAGCTACATTTTGGAGCCTCATATAACTTAACAGGACAGGTATAGTAGTCATAATTGTCTTCAATTTCCATTCATACGGTGCACTATATTTCATCTGACATATAGGCACAAGACAAAAACTATGCAATGGCATAGCTACATCCAGTATACTTCACAGAAGAGAAAAGACACCACCCAAAAAGTACAATACATTCGATGAAAAACCAAAAAAGAAGAAAAGAAAAAAAACAAGGGAGCTGGTTGTTCCTATATGCTATATAGTATATTAAATATATATAACCCTCCTTATGAGCTCAACTCAAGGAAGGATTCTGACAACAATCTTGAGGCGGCAACGATCCTTCAACTCCCGGCCAGCAATAGGATGGAAGCTGAAAACCCAAGGGATGCCTGCTTATTGTGCTATATATGATCTTACTCCTTGTAGACATGATCACGGTGGTTATTAATAGCTAGCCAGCAGCAGCAAGCAGCATCTCGATCAGAGAAAAAAGAAAGAAAAATAGTTATTAGGAGGATTTCAATTCTGAGCTGCATCATCCTTGAGCAGATCAAAGGTTTCTCAGCTGGCCAGGGCCACACAGGAGGTGCTCTCCTCGGCACCGTCCGCCGTGCTGGAGCACCATGCGTCGTCGGAAATGAACTGCATCCAGGACTCATCCTTGTCCGCGTCATCGTCAGCTCCACCGGATGTGGACCCGACGGGCACGTCCGGCGACGGGGTCTGGTACTCCTGGCTGGCGCTGGTGAGCAGCTGCTGGCAGGCGCCCTCCAGCAGCGCCATGCTGCACTGCGCTTGCAGGCCGTCCACCTCGGTGCAGATGGCGTTCTTCTTGAAGACCCGGCATAGTGCGTAGGTGTCCTGGATCATGAGAATATGCCAGCACAGAGCGAGGAATTCAAAGAAAAAAAAAATAGTCATTATTAACCAATAATATATCTCTCTGTCTTTTTTGCTCGTTAACTACATACGACACTCATGCATGATTATGTTTGTACGACATGCTACATTTGCTATATTTCGTTGAACAAATTAAACACAAACCATGCACGCCCTTTTTATGAATTATTGTTTTTGTGTTCTGTATTTCGTTGAACAAATTAAACACAAACCATGCACGCCCTTTTTATGAATTATTGTTTTTGTGTTCTGTTATATAAGAAAAGAGATCAGGACGTGATTTGCGCGCGAGAGAAAGAAAGGCGGCAAGGGAAGGGAAGAGTGTGCGAGGCTGATGATGGATTCAGCATGGAATAAAGCGGAAAGCGGGTGACACCGACTCGTTTCGCCATGAGAGCGGGGAGAGGGTGAGACGGTTTGCTTTGTTTTGCTTTGCCCTACCTTTAATACTGTTGGGTACATTAAAAATGATACTTAAATCAGAGCAATAAAAAACGCAAAAGACAAGAGCAAATTAACCACAGTTGACGGGGTACGAGTTCCGACTCGCCCGACCCCTCAGGGCCTCGGCCGCAAGTTCCGACTCGCCCTCCCTCAGGGCCTCGGACGCAAGTTCTGACTCGCCTGACCCCTCAGAGCCTCGGACGCAAACACCGACTCGCCCGACCCCCCTCCGGGCTCGGGCGCCGGATCCCTACCCGCCAGGACAGCGAGACTTCGATCGCACGGCGCCCGTACCCACGACGTGACAAGCGCATACCGCAGCAGGGCAGGGTGGCGACTGTTCCAACCACCCTGGGCACTGCAGCCTCACCTCTTTCACTGTGTGCCCTTACCTCTTTCACTGTGGCGTACTGCCTCACGGTAGAAAGGGAATGGGGGAGGTTAATCAGCACCACTATTTGATGTCCTTTCCCACTATTGACGCGATGTTCAGCAGTACCGGCGATCCGACCCCCGTGACTCCTAGAGGGCTCGGTAACCCTCCACAGAGACAGCCATCCCTCAAGAACAAGGTGAACAGGCTTCAACAGGGTCGGGACTGTAACTCTTCCACTCGGTAGAGGGAAATCTACCCATGTAAATCCCTGTCTCCCTTTGAGGCTATAAAAGGGGAGCCAGGGCTCATAGCTAGGATCAGGTTCACATACGCCCAACACACTCTTCCACAGAGCAGCGACCAGCACTCTGTCCACCTCTAAGTCGAGACCTAGGACTTAGCCCTCTCTCGCAACCTGCTTGTACCCCCTACTACAAGCACCTTTGGGTGCAAGGTTATACAGAACCTCCGATCACACTGGACGTAGGGCATTCTTGGCCCGAACCAGTATAAATCTCCTGTGTCTCACTTGCATCACCATCCAAGCTCGGGTAATCACGCAGACTTATACTCGTTAGTGCCTAGACCACGAGTCTAGACGCCGACAAATACCTCATGGACATGATCAATGCACAGCCCATGGAGATCATGTCTGCTGATCTGATGATGTTAGTAAAAAGAGGAGATTAGCTAGAGAGGATTCGTACATATATACGTATACAGTACGGCTAAGCTACTAGACTGTAGAGAGAAACGAGAAAGGAGAGCATTCAGAAAATTTCTGTGTCAATAAGAGGACAGAAGGAATTAAAGAGGCCCAATATGACCAGAGCCCTACTATAGGCACCTAGCTATATCTAACAGGAGTGTCATGATGCTGTATCTATATGCACTACGTACACACAGCACACGTGATATATCACGATCATGATGAGACCACGATCTAGCTACTTCAATGTAAGCTGCCTAGCTTATTCTTCAGCATACCGGCCAGTTCGCTCCTACTGGCACTGCTGGCAGCAGGTAATCACAAAGGCAATGCAAGCACAGGTAGTAGCTAGTTTAATTACAGCAGTAGTTAAACAAACGACTAACCTGGATGGGCAGCGTGTCCTCGGCGTCCTTGTCGTCGAGTCGGTACTCGTGCATGACCCAGTCGGTGCGGACCCCCTGCGGCGCGCGGCCGCGGTAGTAGACGAGCGTCTTCTTCATGCCGATGGGGCGGCCGGCGTGGTGCAGCACGCGGCGGTCCTTGCCCGTGGACTTCCAGTAGCCGGCCCGCGTCGCGCGGTTGGTGCGGAACCCGTTGGGGTACTTGCGGTCCCGCGGCCCGAAGAAGTACCACTCCGGGTCACGGCTCGGCAGGAACGACTTGTCTGCTTGGAGATGCATTTCATGCATGCATGCGCCCGATTATTAGTATATATATCCAGTTCATCGATCCAGCACAAATCATGCATGAATTCTCTCGATCGAGCGGCGCGCGGCGGATTGCATGCCGCAGATCTAGAACGAGCGATCGAGATGCATGGAAGAACGAAGACATATATGTATATATATACGTACCTGCGAGCTCCCATGGCTCGCACTTGTAGAGGTCGACCTCGGGGATGATGTCCAGCTCGATCTTCAGCCCGTGGATCTTGCGCTTCAGGTAGTAGTTCACCAGCTCCTCGTCCGTCGGGTGGAACCGGAAGCCCGGCGGGAGCCCCACGGGCGCCATGGTGACGATGTGTATATGTGTGTGTATCTCTCTATATCTCTCCCTCCGGCGCGGCGGTGATGAGATGATGAGTGAAGTACTGATGCCGCGCCGGGCGCCGGCCGAGCGAGCTGGCGTGGGCGTGGCGCGCGCGCCGAGCGAGGAGTGCACCGCCGGCCGGCGATCAGCGAGCTCGCGCGATCGCCCACGGGGCCGGCCGGGTGTGAGCGAGGCCAAAGACACCTTGCTTGCGCCGTTCCTCTTTGGGCACTGCTGCGGATCGATGCCTTTACCTGCAGCGCGCGACCCCTGGCCTTATATAAGTAGTTTTTCTCTCCCGATCGATCGATCGATCGCCGGCGTCAGCAGGTGGTGGCCCTCCTCTCCCTGGGCCTGGGGTCGACACGGCCACACTGCACAGACGACACAGTCATGCCTCTCTCACGATTCTGGGCGATCGGATGGCCACCTTTAGTTGTCGCTTTCCTAGATTCCCTAGCTAGCTAGCCCTCGTCCCCTCACAAGCTTGACCCTTTTTTCCATGGGCTCCAGGATCATGCATGTTCCTCTCTTCTCTAGAGTCCATACGACGACTAGCTCCTTCACTGACGATAGATCATAGATGCATGCATGACCATGGCCGACTTAATTGGTATCGCCCTCTGCCCCTCTCTCATCTAGTAGCTGCAGTACATCGCTGCGCAGAGGTTTTACTCTACTAGAGTAGTGTCTAGGCATACAAAAGCGTACTTCTATTTTTTTTACTAGGGAGACATACAAAATCTACACTTTTCTATGTCTCCCCAGTGTATATCTGATCTCTTCAGTCCGTCGCCTTGATTTATGAGAGATCATGCATACGGATCTTGTCAAAAAAAAAAAGACCGATATGCATACGGAGTGTATGCAGATTGTGGGCGACGACGTGTAGACCGCTTGTCGGTGACCAAAAGTGCACGATTACTCTAGGCTGCTGAAATTGAATTCTGATACTGATAGTATCTCCAGTTAGGTATAGAATTGCACAAACTCTAAACTCCGCCGCCATGTATTTAGTGAAGCAGTCCCAAACATTCCAGTCCATTATTTTCTAAAGCACAACAAGCTTCCCAATTCATTTTAGTGGGACATCTAACAAGATGGTCAATGAACTCTGCTTTTTTTAATACTTGCTCCATTGTGGATGTTTTTTAGTAGATATAGTAGACAGAAAACCTAGAGTGAATAAGCAGTCGCAAACAGGTTTAGGGGGTGTTTGGTTCGCAGCCACACATTACCTCGCCATGGATGTGGCTGCCACAACAGTTTGGTTGTTGTTTAGTTAATGCATAAGTTGTGGCGGCTATACTTTTTCCTAGTTCATTTGTATGCTTATTTCAGCCACACCTGTGGCGGCCATTTCTCACGCCACAGCCTTCGGCGGCGCCACAACTTGGATGGCTGGCGTGGGCTATGAACCAAACAGCCCCTTAGTTCGACAACATAGGGTGGGTTACATGTCAATCAAATAAGCTATACAAAACCTCATCTTATTTTTCTCGAATAAGCAAAAGATTTGCGCATCTTTGTATTAAGTAACTCATCTTATTCTAACCCATAAGGAAGCTAGGTATGGTTAAAATTGTACATTGAAAGCTCGAAGGATACGAACAGTAACAACTCATGGATTTATTTATTTCTGTTTAGCGAAGACACCATACACATGTACATACACCTCATATACACGCATTATTTTATAAGCCGTACTTTTTCTGCTAGCCAACATTGTTTTTCTCTCACGATAAATCAGCGAACAGTATTTTCAGCCATGACTTTTCAGATGAGCGAATAGGCTTGGCCGGTATAAAGTAGTTCTCCACATTATTCGATATCTAACATTAAAAAAATAGAACAACATTTTTTCATGATTAAGATAGTAAGTTTGATCAGTTATGTTTATTTAAACCCTATATATATTATTACTGTAAAATATCATTCGCGCACATATTGTGTTATGCTAGATGATTATTGCATGCTTATATATATATATTGGTGTTTCAAAGTTCAACATTGCTAATAAAAAAAAGTAGTTCCCAACCTTGCTGGTCTTTATATTATCGATTCTTGTTTTATATTTATTATCTCCTCAGTCCTGAGGAGAGAACAATGTGTTACCAACTTTGCCCTGAACCATGTGGAATTGTGGATCGATCAGCGTGTGTATCTGTATGTGTGTACTGCGTGACAAAAAGCAGAAAAGAAGGCAATGAAAGAAGGAAGCTAAGATAAAGAATGGCAGGAAAAAAATATCTTTAGAAGTCTTGAGGAAGAAGGGGATACAGAGGAGCTTTGCTGTCTCAGCCACCCCTTTGGTGTGCGCCATGCAACGGCTTTAATTTACTTTCAGGATCCATCCATGATCGTCCCCAAAACGTAATAATAAGCCCGAAGCTCTACGCATTATGCAATTTAGGACTTGTTTGGTTTCTCTCGCTAAATTTTAGCTAGCTAAATTTTAATTAGAGCAACTCCAACAATTTAGTTATTCTTGTTGTGGAGGCTATTTTAGAATTTACATAACAAAAGGACTCCAACAGATGTGCTATCTAGTTTTGTAAAATAGAAAGTTGGATATTCCTTGATTTTCACTGGCCATATATAGTCAACCACTGACACAAGCTATATGATTTTGTAAAATAGCAAGACTGTTGTGGATCTCTTATTTTTCTAAGTTTGACCAAATTTATATGATAAAATAATTATTATTATGATACCAACTAAGTATCATTAGATTCTTTCTTAATTATATCTTCATAGTATACTCACTTTACGTTATAAATCTTAGTATTTCTCTCTATAATTTTGATCAAACGTGAAAATACTTTGACTCTCCAAGATTCTTGGAATGACTTACAATTTGGGGTGGAGGGAGTACATGTTTATAGCATTTTTTTTAAAAGGAGGAGAATTCCTCTGCTTTTTAGAAAGCAATAGTACCGAGTAACAACCTGGGGATACCAGTTCAAAGAAAAAATACCAAACAAGAACTAAAGCCATTCAGCGCCTATTACAATGTCAAATCTCCACTACATCGGAAGCAGCTGATCTTGGCTTGAAGTCCTTGAGCCACCTGGCGATTGTCTCTTTCATCTTGCAGACTTGATTCTGATCCTTCTCTTTAAGCTTGATGTTCCACTTCTGCAGCAATGACAATGCAATGTACATAACATCAGTGGGAGCCTAGGGAAACTTCTTATTAATAGCCATCTTGTTTCTGGATGTCCAAAGAGCCCAAGCAAAGCCTGAAAACATAAAGATGATCAATCTAATCGGAAAGAGCCCCTTCCCCCTAAGCCAGGTACTGCAAAAATCCTCCCAAGATCTAGGATAAGAGTCAAGATGAAAGATCTCTTTTAACATTTCCCAGATCATAACAGCCAAGTGACACTCGAAAAAAATGTGGTCAATCGTCTCAACACAATTGCAAAGACAACAGATTATTGGACCCTTCCACCCTCTTTTAACCAAGTTCACGGCTACTTGTAGTTTATCATTGAGAATTTGCCAGAGGAAAAACTTAATCTTCAAAGGCACCCTGCTTTTCCAAAGAAGGCCTGCAACTCTACTCTTAACTCCCCCATCAGTCAGAAAACGGTAAAGAGATTTTGTTGTGAACATCTTTCTGTTTTCTAAAGCCCACATCACTCTATCAGCTCTATTATCAGTTAAGGAGCAGCCATTCAATAACTCTAACAGACTTAACCAACGATCATACTGTTGAACCGACAAGCATCTCCTAAAAGTTAAGCCCCAAGAACCCTCCTCATAGCAGTCAGCAACATGAATCATGGGGTCCCTAACCAACTGGTAAAGATCATTGTAAACAATCTTCAAAGGAGCATCCCTAATCCAGCTGTCTTCCCAAAACCTGCAAATTCTACTGTTTCCCACCTCAAAGACAGCCCCCATTTAAAAAGGTGTTTCACACTGTGTAGCCCTTTCCAAAACTGTGAACCTCCTGTCACTTTGGAATTGAAAAATCCTTCTCCCCCAAATATTTAGCCTTTAGAATTTTAAACCAAAGTTCATCCGGTTGTTGGTAAATTTTCCAAATCCACTTCACTAAAAGACAATCATTCATTATTTTAGTATTAATAATTCCCAGACCCCCCTGGTCCTTAGGCCTACACACCATATCAAACTTGGCCATATGATATCTGAACTTATCCTCTGCACCTTGCCAAAGGAATTTAGCTCTGATCCCATCCATCTTTTTATGCAACCCATCTTTAAGGAGGTAAAACCCCATACAATAAAGAGGTATGGAACCCAGACATGAATTAGTTAAAATTTGCCTCCCCCCGCGAGGTCAACCATTTGCCCTTCCAAGGGTCCAACCTTTTAACCATTTTCTAAATTAAATGGCTAAAAGCATTTATATGTAGATGTTTATAGCTAATAGGTACCCCAAGATATTTCATAGGAAAATTTCCTAACACACAATTCAACATATTAGCCATTTTTTCTTTTTCCTTTTGTGTGACTCCAAAGACAAAAAACCTCACTTTTATTAAAATTGATTTTTAACCCTGTCAGCCACTCAAAACAGTAAAGAATTACCTTTAAGTTTCTAATAGAATTTTCAGTAGCTTCAATCATGATTACTGTATCATTAGCATACTGAATATGTGAAACCCCCCTGGAATCAAGTCTTCTAAAACACCAGATAGATGGCCTTTACTAATAGCAGTCTGTAGCAACACCCCAAGAGCATCAGCAACAATGTTAAAAAGGAGAGGAGAAAGGGGGTCTCCTTGTCTTAACCCCCTAAAAGTTTTAAAATATCCACTTCTCTCCCCATTGACATTAATACACACCTTGCCACCCTTGACATTGCTCATCACCCACTCAATCCACTTAGAAGGAAAGCCTTTGTCTGCCATAACTTTCTCCAAAAAATCCCATCGTACTCTATCATAAACCTTTTCAAAATCTATTTTTAGGACTAGGCTCCTTGCCTTAGATTTATGAAGCTCATGGAGGACCTCATGAAGAACCACAACCCCTTCAAGAATATTCTTTCCTTTAATAAAACCAGTCTGGTTTTTACCAATTATTCTTTTAGTCACAGGAACTAACCTGTTAGTCAGGACTTTAGTGAACCACTTATAATCAACATTCAGGAGACAGATAGGTCTAAAATGTTTTATAGTATTTGCATCTTTTGTTTTAGGAACCAAAGTAATCACCCCATAATTCAGCCTTCTAATATCCAGTTTATTTTTCCCAAAAGTCCTAAAACATCCTCCAAACATCATTTTTGATCACCTCCCAACAGTTCTTAAAAAAACTAACACTAAACCCGTTCGGTCCAGGAGCAGAGTTCTCTTTCATCTCCATAATCACCCCTTTAATCTCTTCCATAGAGAAAGGACAGATTAGACTTTCCTTTTCAGAATCATTTAGCCTTAACTCTTGGGGCCAAAACTCTTCCCCCAACCTCAAGTAACAAGGATCATTATGACCAAAAAGATGTTTATAATAATCCACTATATGATTAGTGATATTTTCATGCCCCCTTATGTCTCCACTCTCTGAATCCAGTACTATAATAGTCTTCTTCCTTCTTCTGCCATTACTAAATTGATGAAAAAAAACAAGTGTTTGCATCCCCAAGTAACACCCAGTTTTCCCCAGCTTTCTGTTTCCATTGAAGATCCTCCTGCCTATCCAAACTCTCAATCTTATTTTCTAATTTTATTCTTTTCTCCCATTCTCCCATAGTAAGAAGCCTTTGTTCAGCTATCAAATCAATTTCCTCCACTCTCTTAGTGAGATCAAGCTTAACCAATTTTTGAGCTCCCTTATTCCTTAAGTCACATCCTCTTAAGTATTTCCTTAAGGCTTGCATGCACCCATGCGAGACATCCAAAGAGTAACAGTTACTAGTAAAAGAAGATTTTATATCAGACCACTTATCTTTGACTAAATTCTTAAAATCCTTTGACTCAATCCAATTTTCCTGAAAATAAAAGTATTTTGCCTTATTATCTCTCCGTTCTGCAGTATCAAGCACCAAAGAAGAATGATCTGAGCCCACCCTGGCTTTAGACCAAGCAACATGTTTATAGCATTTGTTATTTGTTATTTTATTTTTCCATCTTCTTTAATTTACTCGTGATACATTTTGACGCCAATCATCGCACATACTATTTTTTTCCCTAATTTGTAATTTTTTTCTGCGACGTTTTTCTTTCTCCTTTTGTCGTCTTTATATGCATTCGTGAGCGAGCATCGTTGGCGGGGAGGCCCGTGACCGTGAGAGCGACGCACCGTGGAGCCGAACCACGCAGTCCCACGCGGGCCGAACGACGCATGTGGGAACAAGATCCTCTGAAGTCGATAGAAACGACTTGTCTCTGCAGTCAGCCAGTCACGCATCCGAGCCGTCCAATTCATATCCAACCGTGCGTCAAACAAACTGGAAACAAACCAATCTCACGGGCCGGCCCATATCAGCCCAGTGGGCTAGTGACTGTGACTCCCTGTCCCTAGACGCCACTCGTACAGACTCCGCCGCCGTCACTGATAGCCACGTCAGCGTTCCTCTTCTCGACCGACCGCCGCCAGGACGCTCGGAGTACCTCGCCGGCGCCCCCCTCTCCTTCTTGATCTAGCGGCATGGCACGTTAGCAGGGATTCCACCTCGCCAACGCTCCCATTCACCATCGCCGCCATTGTGGTCAAGCCGTCGAGCGTCGTCGCTGCAAGCGTTCCTGGCGCGTGGCTTGTTGTGGCAGTGGCGTTCCTCACCTCGTCGGCGCTCACACCTGTACCACTGCGACGCTTAGGATTCGTGGCAGCAGCCCCTGCCATCCTATGGACAAGCATATCGGTGGACTGTAAAAGATTCTGTGATGGAAGTAAACTGCAATGCGCTTACATACGGCTATCAATTGTGTATTCAAGTGCTACACTGCTATAAGTTCTGGAATGATATTGTGAATGAAATCCACAAAAGATATTGCTGATTACTCCAAGTTCATATGGCTGCTCAAAATATTACAGCAAGTCTGCAACTTGCAACTTTCATATGGTTAATTACATAGAACTAGGAAACCAAAACTATCTGAACATGATATCTAAGGAGCCTGTTTTTTTTTAGTAATATGGCCAAGGAGGCTGTTGAGCCATACTCCTGAGTGCATATGGGATATAATCTGTACTACTGGAATTTACCAATAACAGCATCTGTCATTGCTCCTGAAAATTAGATGCAAGTAGTTTGCCAGTTGATGGAGAGTAATAGAATAGTTTGCCAGTTGATGGAGAGCAATAGACGAGACAAGTGTAGAGATTTCGGCACCAGTTTACCGATGGAGAGCACAAGCAGAGACCTGAGCCCCGACGCAGCAGCTATACGCCTATACGTGCGTCGTGCCTGATATTGGGCCGGCCCAGCAAGCCAAGTGGGGAACTGCATACTTCTAGCTCCACCGTCAGATAGCAGTGAACGGCTAGATGCACAGCGACTGCAGAGACAAATCGCTTCGGTCGACTTCATGATCTCGTTCCCGCATGTGGCCTTGTTTCCGTCCCGCGCGCGCTCGCCAAAAAAAATTATCGGCGAGCGCGGAAAAATTATCGGCGCGAG
This sequence comes from Sorghum bicolor, assembly GCF_000003195.3. NCBI lineage: Eukaryota > Viridiplantae > Streptophyta > Magnoliopsida > Poales > Poaceae > Sorghum > Sorghum bicolor. The sequence continues at coordinate 66,907,745 of NC_012871.2, read as the reverse complement.
GTTTAGGTCCGGCCGACCGGACGTTAACAGCGCCCGTCGAGAAGAGCACAGAAGAGAAAGGGAAACCCGCGACCGCCGGCCGGCGGCGCCTTTCCTCGGCGGCCTCCCTGCCGCGCTCCCCGCCAGTGCGCTCTGCCACCGCCCGCGCTCAAGGCCCCGCTCTCCCCTGCACTGGTGCCGCGTCTTCTGGGGCCTCCTCGACGCCGTGGTCTTCGACATCCCTAACCCCGCGCCTCCCCGACAGGCATGCCCCCCACCGGCGCACCTCACTCAGGTGACCACTTCGTGTGCCCTACCTCCATTGCTGCTGCTTTCCCTTATTCGTTTCCCATCTTTCTTTCGTTTTTATTAAATCCTAGCTTTTCCATTTTACCGGTGCTGTTTAATCAACCTCGAATTGGTACCAGTGCTGAGTAATCAACCTTGAATTTAGCTGTATGTAAAGAAGAATAGACACAAGCCACGGTCTGTATTGATTCACGGGTTCAGGTACTTATACATCAGGTGGCGCTCAGCTCTCAGTCTCCCGATCCTACATACAAGGAAGACTCGGCCGTCTGTGCCGTTACATCGTGCGCATGCACGTCGTGACCGCGCTCTGCGCCATGACTCCGTCTTGGCCGCGCGCTGCGCCTTCGCTCCGCGTGCGTCGTGGCCGCCCGTTGGGCTGAGGACTCGGCCAGGCACATGCTTCCGTTATCACCCCCCCCCCCCCCCCGCAGTGACAGCGTCGGGTGGCCCGACGGTGAGACTGGACCGGAAGGTGTTGAACGTCGTAGTTGGCAGGCCCTTGGTCATTACGTCGGCGAACTGCTGATCGGTTGGAACGTGCACGACGCGGAGATCCCCGAACGCGACGCGTTCCCGCACGAAGTGTATGTCGTGCTCGATGTGCTTGGTTCGCCGATGATGCACCGGATTCTTGCTCATGTAGATGGCGGAGATGTTGTCGCAGTACGCGATCGTGGCGCTGGGAACGTTGATATGGAGTTCGCCGAGGAGTTGTCGTAGCCAAATACACTCGGCCACCGCGTTCGCGGCAGCCCTGTATTCGGCCTCCGCGCTCGAGCGGGACACCGTGGCCTGTCGCTTCGACGACCACGAGACGAGGGCGTTGCCGAGATAGATGCAGTATCCCGACGTGGATCTTCGTGTGTCCGGACAGCCGGCCCAGTCGGCATCCGAGTAGGCGATGATGGTGGGTGTCGACGTCGTTCCACGAAGATGAAGGCCGTAGGCCGTGGTTCCCCGGACGTATCGCAGGATCCGCTTGACGATGGCGAGGTGGCTGTCGCGCGGATCATGCATGTGCAGGCACGCTTGTTGAACGACATAGGCGATGTCAGACCGCGTGATGGTGAGATACTGCAGTGCCCCGGCGATGCTGCGGTACTCACTCGGATCACGAACTGCAGCCCCGGCGGTGGAGGACAGCTTGGCGTTCGTGTCGATCGGAGTTGCCGCTGGCTTGCAGTTCATCATGCCCGCGCGGTCGAGTAGCTCCTCGGCGTACTTGGTCTGCGACAGGAAGAAGTCGGAGCCGCGACGTCGCACATCAACGCCGAGGAAGAAGTGCAGCGGTCCCATGTCCTTGACGGCGAACTCGGCTTGGAGCTTGGCGATGATGTCCTGAAGAAGCGCGTCGGATGACGCGCTCAGCACCATGTCGTCGACGTACAGGAGCAGGTACGCTGTCGATGAGCCGCGACGGAGTACGAACAATGAAGAGTCTGATCGAGTTGCGACGAAACCGATGGTGTGTAGGAACCCCGCGATCCTTGTGAACCAGGCTCGCGGCGCCTGCCGCAGGCCATACAGGGACCTGGACAGGAGTCATACGGCGTCGGGCTGTGTTGGATCAACAAAGCCAATCGGCTGCTGGCAGAGGACCCGTTCGTCGAGATGACCGTGGAGGAAGGCGTTGGAGACATCAAGCTGTCGGACCGGCCACCGGCGACCTGCGATGAGTGTTAGCACGGTTCGGATGGTCGCCGGTTTCACTACTGGAGTGAAGGTTTCGCCGAAATCAATTCCGGCGCGCTGCGTGAAGCCGCGCACCACCCATCGTGCCTTGTAGCGGTCAAGGCTGCCGTCAGGGTTGTATTTGTGCTTGAACACCCACTTGCCAGTGACGATGTTTGCACGGTCCGGTCGTGGAACGAGCCGCCAAGTGTGATTGGCCTGCAAAGCGTCGAATTCTTGTTGCATGGCCGCCTTCCAGTTTGGATCGCGTAGAGCAGCCCGCGCCGACGTGGGGATCGGCGAGACTGTTGGTGCAGCTGCGGTCATGGCGTACCGTGGGTTCGGCTTGTGGATGCCGTCCCTGGCGCGGGTCACCATCGGGTGTCGTCGTACTGCAGCAACTGGAGGTGGTGTTGACGAAGCAGTGCCGCCCGAGGAGGACGAGGTCGAGGAAGGTGGTGGTGTGGCGTCGAACCGAGGCGCCGATGGTGTGGGTGATGTAGCTGTGGACGGTGCGGTCGACGTTCGCTCCTCCGAGGACGACGTCGAAGAGGACGTCGGTGTGTCGTCAAACCGGGGCGCCGTCTGGATCGAGGACGGCGGCGCGGTCGTCGTGTCGGAGCTGTGCGTGCCGTCGGAGATGATGCGCCGCCTGGGTAGACGTGCGTCGCCAAGACCAGCAGTGGTCTGGGGCGCCACAATCTGGTCGACGTCGCGGATGACCACCGTGGACGGCTCGCGCGGCTGGCTCGCCTGGCGGAAGGGGAACTGGAGCTCGTCGAAGACGACGTGTCGTGATGTGATCACGCGTTGCGTTGCCACGTCGTAGCACCTGTAGCCTTTATGATCTGCAGGATATCCGAGAAACACACATGGGACTGAGCGCGGACAGAGCTTGTTCGCCGCAGTCGCCGTTTGGTTAGGAAAACACAGGGACCCGAATACACGCAGGTGATTGTAGGTGGGGGTAGTGCCGAATAGAAGCTGATGGGGAGTCATGGTGCCGGTGGCGCGGCACGGCCGGATGTTGATCAAGTGTGTGGCAGTGTTTAGGGCCTCAACCTAGAACTGAGGAGGAGCAGAGGCATGTAGGAGCATTGCGCGCACACTGTCATTCAGCGTTCGCAAGATGCGCTCGGCCTTGCCGTTTTGTGCTGAAGTGTAAGGACAAGAGAGGCGAAAGCTATCCCATGACTCTGAAGAAATTGGCGCATGGTGAAGTTATCGAATTCCCGCCCGTTATCAGTTTGTAGTGCGACAATGGGTAGTCTGAATTGAGTTTGAACATAGGCGCAAAAATTCAGAAAAGTGGGGACAACATCAGCTTTATTCAATAATGGGAACGACCAAACATAATGGGTGTAATCATCTATGATAACCAAATAGAATTTGTATCCTGAGACGCTAGGTACAGGGGAAGTCCAAACATCGGAATGTACTAATTGAAAGGGGAAATAACTAATGGATTCTGATGAAGAAAAAGGGAGGCGGACGTGTTTGCCTAATTGGCAAGCAGTGCAAACATGAGCGGTGGACTTTGTGCAGGCGAAGTCGAAGATGCGAAGAGCTGCAGCGAGTTGATCACGCCCGGGATGACCTAGCCGTTGATGCCAGAGGTCGGCTGAGGCATGAAGAGCATGATGGTGTGGTGGCCGAAGTGGATAGAGGTCGCCACGGCTGTTACAGCGGAGCTTCTCCTGACGGGTGTGCAAATCCTTGATAGAGAAACCATCAGGGTCAAATTCCACCGAGACATTGTTATCACGAGTTAGAGAGCGAACAGAAATCAAATTTTTAACTAATGAAGGAGTAATGAGGACATTATTGAGAGAGAGGGGGCTGGAGGAGGTGGGAATGGAGGATGTAGCGAGGTGGGTGATGGGCATACGGGCGCCGTTGCCCACCGTGACAGAAGATGAGGAATAGAGGGGGCGTAGCTGGTTGAGGTTACCGGTGCCGGAGGCCATGTGTGAAGAGGCGCCGGTGTCCATGAACCAGTCGGAGGTGCTCGTGCCCGCAGGAGGTACGCCGGCGTTGGCGAGCGCGGCGAGGAGGGCGTTCGGCTCGGCGGACGCGGGGGCGTAGGCCGGTGGCGGGTTGTATCCTGCGTACATGCCGGGAGGAGCGCCCCCAGCGTAGAAGGCCTGCTGAGGCGGCGTTCCAGGCCGTGGGCCGAGCACGCCAGCAGCAGGAGGCCGAAAGGGCATGGGCCACGCCTGGACCATGCCCTGCCATGGGTGGTACGCCGCAGCCCACGGAGTGTTCGGGAAGCGGCGTTGTAGAGGAGCCGCCGGGTGGCGCGGCAGGCGCACCGGTGCCGTTTCCATGCCCGCGACCGCAGCGTCGGTTGCGGTTGGAGCCGTTGGATCCGCCGTGGTTCGGTCCAGCTGATGTAGGTGCCGGAGGAGGTGCAGGGTGCGACGAGGATCCGCCGGTGGAGGATGGCACCCGGCTGCTCTGGGCGACCATGGCCTGCTGCGCCGCCAGCTTGTCATGTTGCGTGGCGTAGAGCTCCTCCAGCAGGAGGAAGGAGCGAGCGGAGAGGAAGGTGTGAGGGGGCTGCGTGGAGGTAATGGTGGCGATGCAGTGGCGATACTTGTGGTTGAGACCCCGCAGCATGTTCAGCACCTGCGACGCATCGGAGACGGGCTGGCCGAGGTCGCCAAGAGCGTCGGTGAGCTCCTTCAACTTGGCGGTGTAGTCGGTGATGCTGAGCTCGCCTTGGTGCAGACTCCGGTATTCAGCCCCCAGGTACACGGCGCGATGGAGTTGATGGTCGCGGAACTGCTCCACTACGGCTCCAAATGGTGAAGGCCGTGGCGCCGGGAACGCGGACTATGCGCATGACGTCGCGCGACATGGTGTTGAAGAGCCAGTTGACGAGGCACTGGTCCTTCATCACCCAGTCCGGATCAGCGCGTTGAGCAGCTGTTGGGGCGCCTTGAATGTGGCCGAGGAGACCGAACTTCCCGATGACGGAGTCGAGGAAGCAGCGCCACTCTTGGTAGTTTGGATTGACAAGGTCAAGTACCACCGGGACGTGGGACTTGATGTTCACCATCATGAGAGCGGACGCGGAGGGAGGCTGATGGGGTGGAGCTGCTGGTGCGGTGAAGGAGGCAGACGAGGCGCTGGAAGCAGAGGAAGGAGAGCCATGGTTAGAGTAGGCAAACGCGAAGAGTGGATTGTCATCATTATCCATGGTGATTGGTGAGCAGCGGTGGAGGAGGAGTGAGCAGCGGAAGAGGAAGAAGATTAGAGGAGGGTGTTCACAGGGGATCAGCCGAGCTAATAGATACCATAAAGAAGAATAGACACAAGCCACGATCTGTATTGATTCACTGGTTCAGGTACTTATACATCAGGTGGCGCTCAGCTCTCAGTCTCCCGATCCTACATACAAGGAAGACTCGGCCGTCTGTGCCGTTACATCGTGCGCATGCACGTCGTGACCGCGCTCTGCGCCATGACTCCGTCTTGGCCGCGCACTGCGCCTTCGCTCCGCGTGCGTCGTGGCCGCCCGTTGGGCTGAGGACTCGGCCAGGCACATGCTTCCGTTATCAGTATGGATCCTTTTGAGACGCCAGATGGGTAAGAACTTTCTCCTTTCTTCTGACCCCCTGTAATTTCTTGCAAATTGTACCTATTATGTTGGTATGATGGATGTGGACCTGGATTTGTTGTTGATTGGCATCACATTTGTTCTCGCAGGAGTACATGTAGAGTACAAATCACTGTCAATGCTTACTTCACTATGCGGGATGGTAGAAAGGAGTACAGTTGGTGTAGGACAGTAAGCTGGCTTGTTGATTCAGAAGAGTACTCAATCATCGATCTAGAGAAAGATACTGCTCCATATTTTAACAGAAGTATTTGCAAAGAAACTACATGGTGGCAACACATTCATAGTTGTCAAACTCTCAGAATTGGATGTTCAAACGTGTTCCAGTACAAGCAAGATGAAGGGTGAAAAATGTTGTAAAGGAGGATCACAGCTTGAGTGCAAAGAAGGCCAGCTGTGCCGGAAGAGTGGTGTTGATCAAATCAATTGTTCAGGCGGTTCCAACTTATACTCCATGAGTTGTTTTCTTTTGCCGATCAACATCTGTAAGAAGATGGGCTCCAGTTGCAAATTATTGGCTTAGCTGATAACCGACATATGCACTAGATGAGTTGGGAGAGGCTCAACCAGCCGAAAAGCAAAGGAGGCATGGGATTCAGGGATCTTAGGAGCTTTAACCTGTCCATGCTAGGGAAACAAGGTTGGTGACTCATCACCAGGCCGGATTCCCTATGTGCGAGAGTCCTGAAAGGAAGGTATTTCCATGATACAGACTCCATGTGTGCTACTAGAATGAAACATGCCAGTACGTGGAGGGCGATCCTTGCTGGTTGCAAGGTTCTGCAGCATGGTTTGATTAAAAGAGTTGTCGACGGAGAATCCACTGATATTTGGGGCGATCGTTGGATCTTGGATCACTTTGGGGCGCGGCCGATCACCCCCAGAGAGGACAGGCATCCAGCCCTAGTTTCTCAGTTGTTGCTAGATAATGGTTTGTGGGATGAAGCCTTGATCCTAGACCGGTTCTTTCCGATTGATGCAGAAGCCATCTTGAGACAGCTGAGAGGGAGGGCACAGTCAGATTTCTGGGCCTGGGAACCTGAAAAGTTTGGGGTTTACACAGTAAGATCAGCTTACAAACTTGTGTTTACAAGGAAATCTGAAGCTTTATTTGTGCAGCAGCCAAGCTCGTCTGATGATGGACCTTGGAAGAAGATTTGGAAGCTGGAAATTCCGCCAAAAGTAGGTGATGAGTGTCACATGAACTTTTGCCAGCGAGACAGATCCTATGCAGGAGACATGTGGAACCGGTAGCTTTTTGTGAAGTATGTGGAGACCCGGAGGAGTCAATGAAACATGTTCTAGTTGATTGCATGGTAGCCAAGCAGTTCTGGAGTCAAACCAGAGCGTCAACCAAGGTAAAGATTCCTAATCCAAATGTCTCTAGTTCTGGAGTCAAACCAGAGCGTCAACCAAGGTAAAGATTCCTAATCCAAATGCAGAGACATGGGCGACTGACCTGATGTTGGAGCTTTGTCCAAAAATGGATCAAGCTATTATCATGTGCGGCATGTGGGCATTGTGGATAATGCGCAACAAACGTCGGCATGGCGAGCTATCGATGACAGTCCAGCAGGCGGTGAACTGGGCGAAAGAAACGGCGTTTGACTTGTGGCAGTTGGGACATCAGCTCGGTCAACCCAGTGGAGTGCATGATGTACCAACATGGAAGCGACTGGAACTGGGCTGGGTGAAGCTGAACACGGATGCTGCATTTTTTTGTTGTGTGTTATCAGAGATGAACGGGTGTCTTCCAAACTGGCCAAGCTACTTGGTATGAGAGAGCTTTTGATGCATGTTCAATGGAGGCAGTGGCATGCAAGACGGTCTGAAGCTTGCTGCGTGGCTTGGGCTGCAGCGAGTAGCAGTGGAGACCGATTGCCTTCAATTTGTGCAGCTCTGGAGAAAAAAGGAGTCACAACGATCAGTCATTGATCCTATTCTGAAGGAGATCGATGAGATTTGTCTTGCCTTCCAGGAGTTTTCCATTTCTTTTGTTAGTAGATCATGTAATAAAGTAGCACATAACATATATTAGCTAAACAAGTGTCTGCTTCACATCGTTTGGAGACATGGCATGTAACTCTGACGTGCGTGTATGACTTGATCATGTTTGAGGCTTCGGCCAGCTGATAATGAAAGGCAAGCAAGTCAACCAAAAAAAAGGAAAAGAAAAAGGAAAAAAAACCTTGAGTGCATAGAAGTTACAGAAAAGATTGGAGAAACACTACAACATTGAATTGTCATATTTCAAACTGTGGTTCGGAAAGAAGTCTGCAATGGAGAGGCGGGGAAAAGAGGCCCGTATCAATGCAAAAGGTGCTTTCAGTTTGGACATATAGAGAAGGGTTGTACTGCCACTTAAGCTGAATTACAACAACTGTAATAGGGATCCCACTGTAATAATATGTTTGATGTGTAATGCATTATGTACCCTATCTAACTTATGTTGTACTTCTTAGGAAATCCAAATCTGAAGTTGAAGTCTCCATGGTTGATGTTGAACGCCATTCCAAATTGTGGTTGATCCAAAGGTGATGTCCAGTCCTGGTGTAATTACAAGAAACATGTCTTCTCTTTCTCCAACTAGCCCAGGTCCTACAACCAGAAGGATGGCATCTATCTCACCTGGAGAAATTAATCGAAGGTTCATTATTAGCTAGAAACATTAGCTTCCTTATCTATTTTGTGTGTGAGCATGGCTGGTCAACTGTGGTCTTTTGTGCACTCTATATGTGTAACTAGGGATCGTGTAAATATGGTACTGCTAAAAATTAATTGTACCCTGCTATTATGGTATTGATGAAATGACAGCAAAACTGGGGCAAATTTGTGTTAAACGTTTGTGTTATATTTTGCTGAGAGGTTCTATTATATCCTACTAAAGATATTGTTTTATTATATCCTGTTATAATGCTGTTGAAACGGAAGCTGCAGCGCAGCTACATTGCTGCTGGAATGGGAGTTGGAGTGTAGCCATATAATCAGTTCTGGCAAGGGTACAATGGTCACAATTAAGGCCTTGTTTAGTTCCGGAAGCGAAAAATTTCGCAACACTGTAGTACTTTCGTTTGTTTGTGTAGACTAACTAGGCTTAAAAGATTCGTCTCGTAAATTTTGACCAAACTGTGCAATTAGTTTTTATTTTCGTCTATATTTAATACTTCATGCATGCGTCTAAAGATTCGATGTGACGGGGAATCTTGAAAAATTTTGGATTTGGGGGTGGAAGTAAACAAGGCCTAACATTCAGTTAACAGAACAGAAGTGGTAAGCTGCTAGGAAGTGATATCTTTTGCTGGTACATATCTCAGTCAATCCGCCTGCTTTATCATATAAACATGATGATGATGAATGCTACTTTTACCTGTTAAATTTGTGGCGCCGTAATTGTAACCATCTTATAACCAACAGTAGCAAATCAAAGCAACGGGCAACAGCCAGAAATCTTCCGGTCCGAACGTTCGGACCGGAGACCCCGTCCGACGATTCCCGCCCAATGACTTCCGCGCGCGCGACGGCTTATCAGGTACGTACGTTTCTTTTTTTTTTCTTTTTTCTTTCCTTTTCTTTTCTTCTTCTTTTCTTTCTTTTTATGTTTCTTTTATTTTTTCCCTCCCGATCGTTACTGTTAGTTTTCTTCTCTTTTTCTTTTTCTTTTTCTTTTTATTTATTTCTTTTTCTTTTTTCTTTTCTTATTTTATTTTATTTTTCTTTATCTTTTCATTTTCCTTCCTGCCCGTTGTTGTATAGTTTTATTTTTTTTTTGTTTTCCTATTTGTTTTTTCTTGGTATTTTTTCTTTTCTTTATTTTGTTTTTTCTTTTTCTTTTTCCCTAATTCATGTTTATAGATTCAATTTATTTTTCTTTTTCTTTTATGTTATTTTATATTTTTATCTTTCTTTTATTTTTTCCTCTATTTTTTTATTTCTTTTTGTGCTTCATTTTTTCCCTTTCTTTTTTTCATTTTTTATTTCATTCATTTTTTTTGTTTCTTTTGGCAACACATTAATTTAGTGCTGGTTATAAAGGTGTTTATTAGATTATTTTTTATGGAATACATGCATGCATGTGATTGAAACGCTACAAACGTCTTGATATTGATTCTATGGTGGTTGTTTAATTTTTTTAGTGGACTAATACCATAGGAAGCGAGTGATATTATTTTTTGTTTCTGTTTCATTCAATTTTCCATTTTATTTTTTATTTTATTTTTTATTTACTATCATTAATTAGTTTTATTTATTTTTTTATTTCTTTTTTGTCTTTATGTTTTTATAGATTTTTTATTTTTCTACTTTATCTTACTTAATTATTTTTTATATTTACTTTTTTCTTTTCTATATTTCATGAGATGTGATGTAAAATGATGTTTTTTGCAATGTTCATGTGGTATACAATACCATGTTCTTTGATGTTATGATGTTTATGTAGTATATGTAATGTTCTATGATTTTTTATGATGTTCATGTGTTATATATGCAATGTTCTATGATATTTTTTGTGATGTTCGTGTGGTATTTTTGTGATGTTCTACGTTTTTTTTGTGATGTTCGTGTAATATATATCTGATAATGCAATATTCTATATTGTATTTGGCGATGTTCTATATTGCATTTGGTGATGTTCGATGGTTCATTTAGTGATGTTCACTTAGTATATATGATGATGTACATAGTGATATTCTCGTAATATATATGTGATGTTCTATAGTGTATTTAATGGTGTTTTATATTGTATTTAGTGATGTTTTATGATGTATTTAGCGATGTTCATGTTAATGTTCGATAGTGAATTTAGTGACGTTCATTTAGTATACATGTGATGTTTTTTTTTGATATATTTAGTGATGTTCAGGTAATATATATATGATGTTCTATAATGTATTTAGTAATGTTCTATGGTGTATTTAGTGATGTTCACTTAGTATACATGCGGTGTTCTATGATGTACTGAGTGATGTTCGTAATGTATTTGTGATGTTCTATAATATATTTAGTGATGTTCCGTAATGTATTTAGTTATGTTCACTTAACATACATGTGATGTTTGCTTTTTATTTTTTCCATATTCCATTGTATATGGTATACACATGATGAATGAGATACTGTATGATTATCTTTAAGTATTTTCACAACATATTATGTAGTATTCATACAACATGTTATGTAGTATTTATACAACATGTTATGTAGTATTTTTCCATGTTCCATTTGTTATATTATACGCATGATGTTTCCCTTGTGTAATGTTATTTATTATATAATTCTATATGTTTATTTTATTTATTTATCGGTATTATAATACCAATCATTTAAGTGTGTTTTCATATGGAATATTGTTTTTTCTAAATTTAAAATATTTTTCTGTGAAGGCGGAATATTGTTTTATGAATCTAGAACACCACCTTTATTCAATAATAAAAGAAAATATTCTATCTTTATGAAATACATATTCATTAATAAAACTTTATCTGAATATATTCATGTTGAGATCTTATTTTGAAGCATTTAGTATAAGGAATCCAATAGCGCAATCTGAATTTAATTTGGATACTTGATTTGCTAACTATAACGAAGATGGAACATCGTCTCTTATGAAGATAGAACATTATTTTTTAATGAAGATGGAACATCGTCGCCATGTTTATAATACCAATACGGTTCTTAGAATATTTTATTATGAAGATAGAACATTATTTTTTAAACCTTAAACATGCTCAATACAAAAATGTTCTATCTTTATATGATAATTATTCGTTATTAAAATTTTATCTAAATATATCCATGTGGGATCTTGTTTTGAAGGATTTATTATAAGAAATCAAATGGTGTAATCGAAATTTAATTTGGATATTTTGTTTAGGAGTTATGACTTTTTTCATTAAAAACCATTATGTGCATGCGTCGTAACTAACATGGATATGTTGCTGCACTATCTCCTCGCACCAGCTGCGCATGGTAAAGCCACGAGCCAAAATTAATTAGTATGGGTGAGAATAAATACGTACCAGCACCAGCCATAGAAAAAGTACATTAAAGGTCTAATTTGGAAACAGTCTGAGAACGACGTGCGCTGCAGAGGTAAATGTAATTTTTGGCACTAAAACCATTATCAACTAATTCATTCAATAGCAGTCATTTAGAAAATGTATAGCTGGCTCTCAAAAGAAACAGATAAAAAAACAGTCAAAATAGTCCAGCCAACAAACAGTCAATAAGGTTCATTAAGGCTTTATTTAGTTCCAAAAAAATTTGTAAATTTTTTCAGCCCCATCACATCAAATCTTTAAACACATGCATGGAGTATTAAATATAGACGAAAATAAAAACTAATTACACAGTTTGGTCGGAATTGATGAGACGAATCTTTTAAGCCTAGTTAGTTTATGATTGGACAATATTTATTATCAAATACAAACGAAATTGCTACTATTTCTTATTTTGTAAAAAAATTTAGAACTAAACAAGGCCTAAATATATAGTCCACGGTGCCCGTCGATATCCTACACGGAAGAAAAAGAATCGTCGTGGTCCATTAAACGTGCGAGGCGGGAATTTGGGGCGCGGGAGTCTGCCGGACGACGCGTTTCTGTCCGAACGGCCGGACCAGACGAGCCCCCTGCAACAGCGCCCGGAGCGGACTGCGGAGGTTTGTTACTGCCCGGAGACCGGAGGACTTGTTCCACGTCGCTCCGAACCGCCCGCCCACCATGCAACCGGCCAACCGCAGCTTCCGCCCACTCATTCACTCACCGGGCGCGGCGGCTTCCGTACATTATACTCACCGGAAGCACTTGTGTTAGTCCACATACTTCACCGGAAGCAGCTCTCCTCCTGGGACTAGACATAGCCCCCAGTCATGTCTACTTGCGCGCCCACGCGGCTCGGGACGACGCTCACGTTCGCGGCGCGGGAGCCCCCATCGCCGGAGCCGGAGGACAAGGGGCGAGACGTGCACCCGCAGCTGTGGCAGGCGTGCGCGGGCTCCATGTGCGCCGTGCCGCCCGTCGGCGCCGCGGACTACTACTTCCCACAGGGCCACGCCGAGCAGGCCGGCGCCGCCGTGGACCTGCGCGTCGTCCCGCCGTTCGTGGCGTGCCGCGTCGCGGCCGTCAGGCTCATGGCGGAGCCCGACACCGACGACATCTACGCCAAGATACGCCTCGTCCCGCTCCGCCCCTGGGAGCCGGTGACGGACGTGGGCGACGCCCTGCTGGGCGAGGGGAGCAGGGGCGGGGATGGGGACGGCCAGCAGCGGCGGCGGCGGCGGCCCAGGCCGCTGTCTTTCGCCAAGACGCTGACGCAGTCCGACGTCAACACCGGCGGCGGCTTCACCGTGCCGCGGCTCTGCGCGCTGTCCATCTTCCCGGAGCTGGACTACAGCTTCGACCCGCCCCTGCAGTTTATCCCCGCCACGGACGTCCACGGCGTCGAGTGGACTTTCCGCCATGTCTACCGGGGCAACCCGCCCCGTCACCTGATCACCGCCGGCTGGAGCAACTTCGTCCACAACAAGAAGCTCCTGCCCGGCGACTCCGTCGTCTTTGTGCGCGAAGAGGACGGCAAGGTCCACATAGGCCTGCGGCGCGCCAAGCGCGTGTTCTGCGGCGGCAATGCGGGCAGGTCGGGCGCCGCCGTCGCGGGTCCATCCGACGGCAAGGTCCCAGCGGAGGATGTGGTCGAGGCGGCGAGGCTGGCCGCCGCAGGGCAGCCGTTCGAGGTGGTGCACTACCCGCGTGCGAGCGCGCCAGAGTTCTGCGTGCGTGCGGACGCCGTCAAGGAGTCCATGCGGTCCCCCTGGTGCCCCGGCCTGCGGTTCAAGATGGCGTTCGAGACGGAGGACCTGTCGCGGATCAGCTGGTTCATGGGCACCATCGCCGGTGTCGAGCCGGCCGATCCCGCACGGTGGCCGCTGTCGCCCTGGCGACTCCTTCAGGTACGCGTAAATAAAAGATCGAACGCACACGCCATCACTCGTTCTTCCTCTGAACCGTTCAGTAAATCATGTCTTCATAGGTGACCTGGGACGAGCCTGAGCTCCTGCAGAACGTGAAGCGCGTGTGCCCGTGGCGGGTCGAGCTGGTGTCGAGCATGCCCAACCTGCCCTGGTTCTCGCCGCCGCCGCGCAAGAAGCCGCGCACCCCGGCGTACACGGAGACTCTCTCGGAGTCGGAGCGCCAGCAACTTTTCGACCCCGCCTTCCCGTTCCCGCCCACACCCCCACTCCCATTCTTTTCGGATCTCCACCTCAGCAAGTACCTGGAGCAAAGCCTGCTGTCCTATGGCATCCGCCCCGCCGATCACCAAGCCCCTCCGGCGCCAAGGATCGACACCGACTTGAAGAACGGCAGCCCAACGCCCCGCTCTCCATCAACTGAGGCCAAGAAAGGCGACGACGTCAAGCCACCGGGGACGATAATGCTCTTCGGACGGGCGATACTGACCGAGGAGCAGATGAAAAGGAGCAACGGCTCTGGTGGTGTCCCGACCTCGCCGCGAGCCACCAGCAGCGGCGACGAGAAAGCGTCCAACACGTCTGATCGCTCTCGCTCCGACGTCTCTCATGGAAGTCCCGCCGCCAAGAAGATTTCGCCCTCTTCCTGGAGATTGTGGCGGTCTGGAGACAGTTCACCGTCTGAGTTTGCGCTGGAGCCCGGGCAGTGCAAGGTGTTTGTGGAGTCGGAGACTCTCGGCAGGAACCTTGACCTCTCGGCGCTGGGCTCACTCGAGGAGCTCTGCGCGCGCCTGTCCAGCATGTTCGGCATCAGCAACAACGCTGAACTGAGGAGCCACATGGTCTACCGCACCATATCCGGCGAGGTGAAGCACATCGGCGACGAGCCTTTCAGGTGAGCACGCCAGCTAGCGACTACTTCATTGCACTTCCTTCGTTATACAAATCCAAACCGTACTGCAACTCTTTTAGATGCTGAAGAAAAGGTTGCCGTTTTCTCACTTTTCTTCACTTGTTTTGCAGTGTGTTCGTGAAATCCGCGCGGAGGATCACCATATATACTGACCGACGAGACGCTGGCAGCGACAACACTGGCAACCGATGAACGACCAATCGAGATCGCCTGCAATAACTTAGGGCGCTATACACCTAGGATGCAATAAGCCGGATGCACAGCTGAGATTGTTGCCGCATGTATTCGGTTTCCTTCTTAGATCAGTCCTAGAGAGTTTACAGCTAGTGTTTATAATCATAGTGAGCCACATCGGCTAGTGTTTATAACATTACTGTAAATAGGAGTGCCACCTAGGATTCTTATTGACGTGGCACCATAATTAATATGAGTGAGAAGAAAATCAAATGAAATTGGGTCTTGCATGGGAGTACGGGACCTACTTCTTCCTCCTAAAAAGACTTGACGTTTTAGGATTTTTATTTAGGATAGAGGTGTGTGAAATAACCATGAATGCCCCTATCAATTAGGGATTGTTCTAGGTTTGAAGGACTGCATAGGCTAGCAGATGGAAAAGAGAGGGATTTAGAATCACAAGTTCTATGAGAAAATTTGAATTCTACAATTAATGTCAAATTTTTTAGGAGGGAAATAGTTGTTTCTAGCATAAAAATTAAGTCATAACAAAAGTAAAAGTATTTTTTATTTTCTTATAGTAGTTTAGAAACTATGCATAGGAAAGTCATTATGTAACATGACATCATAGTTTTTAGTATTGAGACTACCCTGCCAAATAAAAGGTTGACCTTATGGTACTCATAAAATAAAAGTGGATTCTTATCTACTCGTAAATATATATTCACCTTATTCGTTTGGCTGATAAGCTATGACAGAAAGTACTGTTGGCTGATTTATTTCGAGAGAAAAACACTGCTGAAAGCCCAAACAAACAAGACGATAGCTGTTTTGCTTGCAAATTGATGGTAGTTACTGAAAACTGAATGAGAATATTTTGATAATCTAAACATACGTAGCCTTCATTAGGACACCCACGACAATAAGAGTCAGCTACTAGCTCTAAGTCAACTTTTCTAATAATGTTAGCTTTTAGCAATGACTCGTAATATGAAAAAAAAAGTCAGCTACTAGCTCTAAGTCAACTCTTCTAATAAAAATATGAATAAAAAAAAGCTTAGAGCTAGCTCATGAGTCACCCATTGCGGGTGCCCTTAGATCCACTGCCAGCCGAGATAACACATTCAGCAAATGCAACGTGCAAATGCACCTTATAAAAATAGTAGATTCAGTGACAGCTTATGACTCTTGTCTACCGCCCCCACCCCAGAATAAACTGTGTTCCTGCTGTTAAACATATATTGCGGTCTTGTTTGGATGTAATTGGATTTACACCAATCCACATATGCTAGGGTGGATTAGAGTGGAATTTAAATTAAGATGAATACGGCAACATCCAAACTAGACCTTGGGATATGTTGGCCACAAGGCATAAACAGGCCATGTAAATCTTTTACGTTTCATAACAACCTAGCGATCAAACTTGATAAAGCGCTCCATGCTTCCCAAGGACGAACCTCGTATCGAGGGACTCTTATCAATGATTATGGAAAAGGTGGGTAGCTTTCGGACATGCTTCAATGCTGCCTCTGCAATACGCCGTGTTCTGGAATCTCCATGTTGAAAAGCATGAACAAGTGCAGATCCCAGACTGTGATCGGTTGAAGCAGCTTGGGCGATATCCTCTGCCCGCAGAATCCTCTCCACAGCCCATGTCACCCTGTGCTGAAGGCTGCCTGTCGGATTTTCCTTCAAGATGGCAAATATAGGTGCAACTCCATTAGACCTACGGAGCACCGAAATGCCTTCCGCAGTCTCCACTCCATCTTCAAGTAGGGTGCAAAGAGCAGCCAGAGCAGCTTCGACAACCTTCTTGTTTGAATGATTCAAACAATGAATCAGTCGTTCCACAGCTTTCCCTTCTAGGATACAGAAGTTCTCCCTAATCGAACAGACTCCAGAGTGAACACGGCAAAATTGAATATTTGGTGGTTTCTTCCCAAACAGTGCAAGTTTAGACCTCTGTTCACTGTCATCAAATTTCGGCGTACTAGTTGTTGGGCTGTATATGATTTGTAAGTTATTGGATTTGGCCCAAGAGGCCCATATATGTATATGTATATGTACTCAGACTCAAGAGATAGAGGGTGACTCCAGAAAATTCTCCAAACATCTACATGGTGTCAGAGCCGACTGTGGCGATGGCGGCGGCGACCTGTGGCAGCTGCCGGTGGTGAGGCCATCTCGAGAGCTGCAGGAGGAGAGGTTCGCTCTGGAGGCATCTAGCTGCAGCGGAAAGGACAACGGAGGCACCCAGTTCGTAGGAGAGGATTTGTGGCTGGGTGTGCAGAGGAAGCAACTTAGGAGCTTGTGGTGGTGCGTGGATTGGAGAATAGAGCTCCTGAAGCCGCATCAGAGGAGCTTGTGGTGGCAGGTAGAAGCAGGTCAACATCGTGTGTTGCTGGCCTGCAACGCAGTGGCAGCACAAAGGCTGGCAGGACCTCTGACGGGAACTGCAGACGTCAAGGAAAAGGTGAGGAGCTGATCTACAATCAGAAGCTGCAAAATAGGGAGGATTTGGTGCTGCTTGCTGCTGGAGGCTTGTACGTGTTAGTGAAAGGGAGCTAAGAGGTGCTGGTTATTTGGGTTGTTTAGACTACTAGTTGGTACACAACAGTATTTGTGGAAGTATCTACGGCAGGCTGTAGATTTCAGCAGAAATGGGAGATAATCAGGGGATTGAGCAGATATTGGGCAAGCTAGTCGATTTGCTTACTGAGAAGAAGAATGAGGCTCCATCTTCGAGCAAAGTGGGTGTGCCATTATATACAGATGCAGTTCAGAAATTGGAACTCACACCGAATGATATCAAACTGGAAGGCGTAAAGAATTATTTAGCTTGGTCCAGGAGGGCATTATTGTTGTTAAAGGCAAAGAAACTTGAAAGTTTCGTTAATGGAAAGGTAACTGAACCCAAGGATAAATCAAGTGATGAATGGAAAGCCTGGGATGCTACTAACTCTTTGATAGTTGCCTGGTTGTTGAGCTCAATGGTGCCACCTATTGCTGGATCAGTAGATACAATTATGACTGCATATGGTATTTGGGAATCACTATCGAAGACATACTCTGGTGTAGGGAATGTGATGTTGTTTGTTGATACAGATGATAGGCTCTATCATCTGAAACAGGGGGAGCTATCTCTGATGGAGTATGTTGCAGAGCTAAAGCGGTTATGGGCTGATTTGGACCACTATGATCCAATTGAGTTGCCACACCCTGATTGTGTGGCGTGGGTGAAGAAATGGGTTGAGAAAAAACGAGTTCTCCAATTCTTGAGAGGCCTCAATTCAGAATTTGAGGGAAGGCGTGCCTCTCTGTTTCATCAATCCAGCCTGCCTAGTATAGAAGAAGCTATTGCTGCTATGGCACAAGAGGAAACTAGGCTAAAGGTAATGAAAGGAAATGTTCCAGCCCCATCCCGTCCAGCATATGTTGTAACAAGATCTCAAGAGACTAGAATATGCTATAATTGTGGTGATAAGGGTCATCTGAGTCGGGACTGCAGTCAACCACAAAAGACTTATCGCGGAAGAGGAAGAGGCAATGATAGGGGTGCACCGAGAGGAGGTAGAGGTCATGGTGGAAGAAGAGGCCTTAGAGCCAATTTTGCTATGTCTGAGGAAGGTGCTTCAGACTTAGTCACAATTTCAGCTACAGAATTAGAAGAGTTGAGAAAGCTGAAGGAAAATAAGAACAACTCAAAATCAGATGATCAGGGAGTAGTGTCAACTTCAACAGATAATGTTGCCAATTTTATCCATTGTGACGCAGGTATGAAAAAACAAGCTTTATTGTCCATAGAAAATTCTAATTCAAGTTGGATATTAGATTCTGGTGCATCCAGACATGTCACAGGCATGTCAAGTGAGTTTACATCATATACGCCATATTCATACTCTCATAAAGACACAATCCAGACTGCTGATGGAACATCTCGACCAATTAGAGGTGTTGGTACAGTGCAATGCACTCCATCTATAACATTGTCATCAGTATTATATGTTCCATCATTTCCAGTTAATTTGGTTTCAATAAGCTCGTTGGTTGATCAGATGGACTGTCAAGTTTTCCTTGATCGTGAAAATTGTTTAATTCAGGAAAGGAAGACTGGAAAGCGTCTTGGGACTGGGGTTCGTCATAATGGGCTATGGTATCTTGACAGAAGGAAGACAAATAAAGCGATATGTCTTGCTTTATCAGCCATTGCAAATGAAGATGAGGCTAAGGTAATGCTTTTGCATTGTCGGTTGGGACATATATCTTTTGATATTATGAGTAGGATATTTCCTGAACAAATGTGTAAGGTAGACAAAAGTAAGTTACTATGTGATGCATGTGAGTTTGGGAAACACACAAGAACTTCATATGTGAGTAGGGGATTGCGAAGTGTGTCACCTTTTATATTAATTCACTCTGATGTGTGGACTTCTCCAGTTGTTTCTCTGAGTGGAATGAAATATTTTGTGACCTTCATTGATTGTTACTCTCGAATGACATGGTTATATCTCATGAAACATAAAAGTGAGGTGCTTAACTGCTTTAAGGACTTTTGTGCATGCATAAGAAACCAATTCAATGCTCATGTTCATATTATTAGAACTGATAATGGGTCAGAGTATGTGAACAATGAATTTAGAAGTTATCTATCTACTGAGGGAATATTACATCAAACCTCTTGTCCTGATACACCTGCACAAAATGGAGTGGCAGAAAGGAAGAATAGACATCTCTTGGAGGTGGCTCGTTCACTCATGTATACTATGAACGTGCCTAAGTTCTTTTGGAGTGAGGCAGTTATGACCGCTACTCATCTTATTAATCGTATGCCATCGAGAGTGCTTGGTATGAAAACTCCATGTGAAATGATTTTTGGAAAAAATGAGTTTATTGTTCCACCAAAGGTGTTTGGATGCACATGCTTTGTTAGGGATCATAGACCATCTGTTGGGAAATTAGATCCTCAAGCTGTTAAGTGCATTTTTATTGGCTACTCATCTGGGCAAAAGGGGTACAAATGTTGGAGCCCATCAGAACATCGTACATTTGTGAGTATGGATGTTACTTTTAGGGAAACTATTCCTTTCTATGGGGAGAAAACAGATTTGAGTGATCTTTTTCTTGATCTTGATTCTTCTAATACGTGTGAGGTTGGTGATGAGGAGAATGGACCATTAGTGACTAAGGATGTTGAGGAATCGAGGAGGAGTAAAGTGATTACTGGTCTAATCCCATGTCCAGTGGTTGTAAGTGAAGCAACAAATGTGGAGAAGGAGAGAACATCACACACGGAAAGAAATCTGCAGGTGTACACGAGAAGGAGGAGAAATCCTTCTGTACAACCTTCACCTGTTAATGATGAAGATGGTACCCAGGTGGAGCAACCACAGTTGGTGCAGCAAGAACAACTTCCAATTGATAATGAGGTTGATAATCCATCAGCACCTTCAAGTGAAAATATCAACTCTTCTATCGATCTCCCTATTGCTACAAGAAAAGGAATGAGAAGTACAGCAGGAAAACCTCCAGAGAGATATGGCTTTGAAGATGGCATTGAGGACAAGAATGATATAGCTAATTATGTCTCATATGAATCCCTATCTTCTACCTACAAAGCTTTTGTAGCATCATTGCAATCTGTGGCAATTCCAAGAGACTGGAAAGAGGCAAAGCGAGATCCTAAGTGGAAGGAAGCCATGCTAGAGGAGCTAGCAGCACTTGAAAAGAACAAAACTTGGGATCTTGTACCTTTTCCGGTGGGAAAGAAGGTGGTTAGTTGCAAATGGGTATATACAGTAAAGCAAAATCCCAATGGTAAGATAGAGAGATACAAAGCAAGATTGGTAGCAAAAGGATATAGTCAAACATATGGCATTGATTATGATGAGACATTTGCCCCTGTTGCAAAGATGAGCACTGTTAGAACATTGATCTCCTGTGCTGCTAACTTTGAATGGCCACTATATCAGTTGGATGTTAAGAATGCATTCTTGCATGGAGATCTTCAGGAAGAAGTTTATATGGAAATTCCACCTGGATTTGATACCGCTCAAACTAAGGGAAAGGCATTGAAACTAAAGAAATCTTTGTATGGTCTAAAGCAATCGCCAAGGGCATGGTTTGATCGCTTTAGGCGGGCGATGTGTAAGATGGGATACAGGCAATGCAATGGGGACCACACTGTATTTTATCATCACTGTAATAATCGAGTAACTATTCTTGCAGTCTATGTGGATGATATAATTATTACTGGAGATGACACTTTAGAAATAGCTCGGCTGAAAAAGAATCTAAGCAAAGAGTTTGAAGTCAAGGATCTTGGACAACTTAGATATTTTTTGGGTATCGAAATAGCAAGATCTCCTAAAGGGATTGTTCTTTCACAACGGAAGTATGTATTGGATTTGCTAAATGAGACAGGTATGCTTGGATGTCGCACAGCTTCTACACCTATCGAGCAGAACCACAAATTATGTGCTCAGTCTGGAGATCCGGTGGATAAAGAGAAATATCAAAGACTTGTAGGACGTTTGATTTATTTATGTCATACAAGGCCTGATATAACATATGCCGTAAGTGTGGTGAGTCGATACATGCATGATCCTAGGAGTGGGCATATGGATGCAGTCTGCAGAATCTTGCGATATCTGAAGAGTAATCCTGGAAAAGGACTATGGTTCAAGAGAAATGATCACCTAAATATTGAAGGTTACTGTGATGCGGATTGGGCAAGCTGTTTGGATGATAGAAGGTCAACATCTGGCTATTGTGCATTTGTTGGAGGAAATTTAGTATCATGGAGGAGCAAAAAACAACCAGTAGTGTCTCGCTCAACTGCGGAGGCAGAATATAGAGCCATGTCCGTGTGTTTAAGTGAGATGTTATGGTTAAAGAATTTATTATCTGAGTTGAAACTAGGGGGAGTTTATCTAAAGCTCTGGTGTGATAACAAGGCAGCGATCAACATTGCTAATAACCCAGTTCAACATGATAGAACTAAGCATGTGGAGATTGATCGCTTCTTTATCAAGGAGCGGCTAGATGATGGAACACTTAAACTGAGTCATGTAGCTTCAAGTGAGCAAGTAGCTGATTGTTTAACAAAAGGTTTAGGAGTTAATGAATGTATGTTAGCATGTAACAAGATGGGGATGATTGATATCTATCGCCCATCTTGAGGGGGAGTGTTGGGCTGTATATGATTTGTAAGTTATTGGATTTGGCCCAAGAGGCCCATATATGTATATGTATATGTACTCAGACTCAAGAGATAGAGGGTGACTCCAGAAAATTCTCCAAACATCTACACTAGTCAAGTACTTAGATTCTAACGAGAGATTCATTAATGCCTTTGCAGAGACCACCTGTACCTCGTCAAGCCCATTCAGCCGAAGCAAGCTGGTGAACAAGGCAGCAAGGTTGTACTCACGAGCCAGGGAAACACATCGGGGTTCGTCCCGCAAGACGTATGTTATCCTTGCCAAGACTTTTGCAAGGCCCTCAAGCAGTGCATTATCATAGATGTCACTTCCAGCATCCCTCCGGTAGATGCTGAAAACCTTACTAACGACTATCTTGAAAGCCCCTTGCTCCATTAGCTCTCTGGTGAGGTGCTTGTCCCTTTTTGGAAGGTTTGCCAGAATCTGAAGTGCAGCATCTTGCTCATCTGTGTTTCCATCGTTTAGAAATGCAACTTTAACTAAGCAGCCAAGTAGTGTTGGACTTGCACGGAAGACTTGAGCAATCTCATGGTCCAGGTGGAATGAAATTTTGTATATCAGCTTTATGGATGCAGTGCGGCTTTCCTGATGATCACTCTCAACAAATTGCACCAAGTTGGTGACAGCACCAGAAGATTTTATAGCTGAGACAATTGATAGTACCGTCCCTGTGGAACTGCTCAGGGTGTCAAAGAATTCAAGAAGCTTGCACTGTATTGGAGGTGAGGTATTACTGATCAAAAGAAGTAGGCTGTGAACAATGTCTTCAGACACCAGAGTACGGTCTCCATCAAGGGGTACTGTCCCAAAGTCAACACCAGATGCAACCAGGTTAGCTAGAACTGCAGCTGCAGCCTCTTGCAACTTTGGTGGAAGGAGACTCGTGCGATTGATAGAGAGAACTCGGAAAAGAGGGAGAAGGACATTTTCCTCTATAAGAACCTTGGCACTCTCTGCATTGGCGGATATATGCTCTAACACCTTAAAAGCAACTTCTTTTGCTTCCAAGTTTCCCTTTTCAACAATACCACCAAATAAGGAACCCACCCTTCGGGCAACTAAGATCTTCAAGTCATTAGACAAAACAATCTTTTCTAGGGATGATGCCATAAGCAGCTGCTTTTCTGGAGAACCTGATCAATTTGTAGAAAATATATCATAGCGTGAGAAACCAGTAAAGCACTTCCATAGTGAACATTGTAAACTATCAAGTTCACCAATGCTAAAAGATGTGGGAAGCTTATAAGTTACTATTACTCCTACCATCATATTCATATATGAATAACTTATTAAGCTAGTATCGCATTGATCAAGTAATACTGATAGGGAAGGAGATGGCACCTTCAATAAGCAGGTTAAGTAGAGGTTCCAGCCTGCCATTTTCAGCCATCTGCACGGCATTTTTCTCACACCTGTCCAAATTCTCAAGTGTCTTTTCTGCCTTCTCAGCTATTGTTGGATTGTCATCTTTGCTTCCAGACACCTTGCCCAGTATAAGTACGGCTCCATTCAATTCACTTATTTTCCCACATACTAGCTCAGACTTGGAAAGGTCGCACAATGCAGAGACTGCCAATTCCCTCTCCTGACAATCCTCACAATCGATGAACTTGATGATCGTGCGAATGGTGTCCCCTTCCGACACAGCTTCCTGCAAAGGATGAAGACATGTTGTCAACACTATTATTGTACACGACGTAATTATAAACACACTCGATTTCGTTGTGTCTCCTTTCACCTACCCTGTCTTGATCAGTTTCTCTGGCAAATTCTTGAATAGTTTCCAGCGCTTTGAGACGCACCATGGAGCTGCCGCTCCTCAGCATGCCACCAACCATGGGTATCATCCCCTCGTCACGCACCGTGCGCCTGCCCACCCTCCCTCCGCTCCACCCTCGCACAACGCATCCTAACGCCCGCACCGCCTCTTTCTCCGTGGCGTCCTTGGTGAGCCACTGGCAGGCCCTGCGGAGCTCATCCCTCTGCTGCCTGTCGGTCCACTCCTCTACGGCGGCCCGCAGCGCCAGCACCGGCCTCAGGTCCGCCCTGTGCACCTCCAGCATCGTGATCGGGCAGCACGGGCCCCTGCCGAGGTCGCGGCACTCAGAGAACCACCGGGCGATGGCCTCCCGCTCGAAGGCGTGGCCGGTCTCGATCACCACCGGGTCCCGCATCAACTGCATGGTGATCGGGCAGACGAACGCCGACAGCTCCCCGTCCTCCTCCTCGTGCCCGTCGAGACCGTCTGCAAGTCGAAGATCAAAGAATTCAGAGCCTCCGTGAGCAATCCGTCGAGCACCGTGAGGGCGTGCAGACGTCATTCCGACCTTTTGCATCGACCGGCGAGAGGATGGTTCGTGCGATGAACAGGCTACTTTACCTTCTTGTTGGCGCCACGATCCTTGGCGGTGCCGCTCCATGGCTCGGTGGGGCTCGGGGAGGAGGAAGAGGAAGCAGCAGCAGGCGTCAGTGAAGTTGACTGGGCGGGCGCCATTGGGTTGGGGGCGTAGTTTAAAGACGAGTTGAAGTGGGAATGGTGCGGGTTGGCGGAATGGCGCAGCGCACACGGAAAGGCCGGCGTCTCACGGTGGCGATGATGACGCGCGAGGAGGAGCGGTTGGAGACGTGCGGCGTGCGTGGGCAGCTCGGAGGCAAGGCTGACGGTGGTGGCCCGCGGCCGCGGGGAAGCGGGGGATGTGGAAGCGAGAGCCTGCGACTGGGCATTGTGGCCGGGGGTGGTGATTCGGCGGTGATGGGAACTGCTCCGCTGCCACGCGAGTTGTAACATTTTGTAATCCAAGGTTTCGTGCGTGTACCAGGCCAACATTCGTGTCTGGGAAGAATTATGTATGCGGGCAACCCATTACATACTGAGCTTATGGCGTGTCTGGAAGGAGCAAAAGCCGCTATGTCATTGGGAGCGAGCCACTTCATCCTGGAAACTGACGCCCAACATGTGGTCTGGGCAATGCAAGGGGACGATTTCAGGTTGGCGATGGTGGGCGGCATCGTCCATAAACTCAAACTTCTGTTAGCGCACGCGATTGTAATAAAGTAGCGCATGAGCTTGCTTCTTTAGGGAGAAGTAGAAGTGACTCTGCACCTTTGGTGTTGGCCGGAGTGCCTCTTTGTATCAGAGATTTGGTGTCAGGCGATTTAGCCGACGTGGTTGAGTAATGCAATACGAATTCCAATAAAAAAAAACATTCGTCCATCTCGCTTGTTTAACTGGTCGTGCGCGAAATTACGGAGCATCACCTCCTGCCATATGTCAGTGTGTTGACTAGGGCCTTGTCAACCAAAACGTAAAGACTTAAAAATATCGTCGCATCAAATTTTATACCAAATATATATAATATTAAATATAAATAAAAAAAAATAACTAATTATATAGTTACCTGTAATTTGTAAGACCAATTTAAAACTAATTAATCTATAGTTAAATAATAATTACTAAATAAAAACAAAAATACTAGTGTCAAAAACTTTTCATCTCTTGTGAACTAAACAAGGCTTGGCTGGCGAGGTGGAAGAAAGGCAAGCCACAACCTCAATGGCAGACTTTTGTCACCGTAGGGGTAAATTTTTATGGTAGGTAAGATAATAGGTACTGTTTGGTTCCTCTTGCTAAATTTTAGCTAGCTAAAATTATTTTAGCTACTCTTGGTTGACTAATGGAACTAAACTATTTTAGCTCCTTTTAGTCAATGTGTTTGGAACTTTAGCTACTAAGAGCATCTCCAAGAGACTCTCTATATTGTTCCTAAATGCTACGAATAGCAATTTTGATAAAAAACTACCATCCAATAACTTCTCTAAATAGTCATCCAAATATAGCCATTGTCTATTTTGGATTTTTCGCTAGCCAAATATAGAAGACGAAAATGACTCTCTGGAGTGCGCATGAGATTTAGCAAAACTGTTGGAGAGTGCAAAAACATAAAAAGTGATTTTTATGCAAATAACTCTCTAGATAATAATTTAGAAAGTAAGATTTAGAAAGACTCTTGAAGATGCTCTAAAGTAACTAAAGTTTAGCTAGTTAAAATTTACGGTAATGCTGGTGGACGGGCGTCCTATGTGTTCGGACGCGCGTCAATACATGACTGGATCGTCGCTCGATATTATCCACCCGCACGGCTTATCCTTTCTACTCGCTGCTCTTCTGTTCTTCCTCCTCCCGCTCCTCCACTCCTTGCTCATGCCTGCGCCTTCCCTCCCTCTACATGCTCCACGCTGCGATACCAGTGAGCTTCCCCTCTCTCCCTTCCACCCTTCCTCCTGTCGTTCGCGCGCCCGCGACCTCCATACCATTAGAGTCAGAGTCGAGGGGCGATGGAGATGGTTTTCGGCGAGCCACACGTCTCCCTCCCCCTACTCTCTCTCCCTCGTAGTGTTCCGCGACCTCCATGGATGTCGGTGGCACCCTGCGAGGTAGGTGGAGTCCTTGTCTAGATTTCCTCCTCCTTCTTCTTATCCTCCTCCTCCCTCTAGACCGAGGTCTCCTCTATCTTCTCCTCGTCCTCCTCCTACACCTCCTCTGGTCTGGATCTGATGGATGCAGTGGTGGTTAGGGTTCCGGTGAGCCCTCGGGGTTAGATCTCATCGTTGTTGGAATAGTTCTGTTTGAGTGTTGCAACTGATGATTTGCAATGTTGCAATGGTATTTTTTTGGTTATTGTAAGAGGTGTTTTTTCGATATTGCAGTAGTAGTGCTTGAGATGTGGTAATAGCTTCTCTTCGTTGTTGCTGCTGATTTCCCCGATGTTGCAGTAGTAGTGCTTGAGACGTTGGAACAACTTTTTTGGGTTGTTGCAACAATTTGTTCCTAATGTTTGCGGTGGATGTTTCTTATTGTTGCAGTAGACTTTTGTTATGTTGCAGTTCGTATTGTTTGTTGCTTTAGATGTTCTTTTATTGTTGTAATAGTTTGTTTTGTTTGTTGCAGTAGTTTTTTTAGTTTGTTTCATTAGATGTTCTCTCGATGTTGCAATAGCTTTTTTTCTGTTGTTGTAGCTGGTGGGCGGGCTATGGGGGCGAGCTGGTCGTGGTGCTGGGGTTGGTGAAGGTTTGAGGCAGGACGGATCGGTGCGCATGGGGGTTAGGGGTGCGTCCCTGGCGTTCTCAGTGCTAGGGCGAGCATGGTCGATTCCGATCTTTATTTTTCTTCTTCTTTTTTTCGCGCGCCGGGGCATGATTTCACGTGAGGAACAGGCGGGGACACGATTTCGCGCAGGGAACAGGCAGGGGCACAATTTCGTGCGGAGAACCAGCGGGGTCACGTGCGGATGCGTGGCGTCCATAGCACTGTCCGATGGATCAATGTCCCATCGGACGTTCGGTGCCAGCACATCCCTAAAATTTAACATGGGAATCAAAGGCCTACGTGGAAATGGGCTGGGCCTTTGTCCCCCAGCCTGCGTCGTTGCGTGTGGTCGGGCAGCACAGCCCGGACTTGCCATGCTCGCCGCCCGCCCTACCTGCAACTGCTCAGGCCACGGTACGATACAGTGCACCGCACGAAACAACCCTTCACACTTGTGGATGTACTTGCACATTCGAACTGGGAGCCAAGGTTTTCAGCAAACAATATGACGTGGAGTGCACATTTCAAATCCCAAACACCCAAACCCACGAGCCCTGTACGTCACTACTTAGGTCAGTTTTAATGAAGTTTCATTAAAATTACCATATTAATAAATAGAGAGAGATGGCGAGAGTTTAGCTGATAAGTCATGACAGAAAGTAATATTAACTGATTTATTGTGAAAATAAATCACTATTGAATGACCGATAAATTCGACTGATAAGCTCAAGGATATATGCTACTTTCATAGAGATGAAACTTTCCTATACTATTTGCGTATGATATGGACGCGCGCTGCATGGCTAAATCCCGACTGTGTGACCACAACCCCTTTATAGATGTGTGAGCTGTTTCTTGACATAGGTCTTGTTTAGATGCGATTTTTTTTGATTTCGCTATTGTAGCACTTTCATTTGTTTGTAATAAATATTGTCGAATCATAGACTAACTAGGATCAAAAGGTTAGTCTCGTGATTTATAGACAAATTGTGTAATTAGTTTTTGTTTTCGTCTATATTTAATATTTCACGTATGTGCTGTAAGATTCGATGTGACAGAGAATTTTAAGAACTTTTTAGTTTTTAGGGTGAACTAAACAAAGGCCACAACGTACAAGTGGCGCCTTTACATTTTTTTACACGGATAGCTACGTTTCTCGCCGAAATTACATGTGCCGTCTGCCTGTTCCATGTACAAGTTTTTAAAGCTACCACTACCACCACGAATATCCACACCACAAGGCCCAGGTCACGGAGCGCGTGCACTGTCACGCGCACACGTGCCGGCCTCCGCACCATTGACCGGGCGGGCGGCAACAAATGCCGTGTCGTCAACTGCTCCCAGCGCCACCGGCCCATCACCATCCAACCAGCAAGCCCAAAACCACAGCCCATCAACTCACGCAGATACGGCGCCCAAGACGACCCGCCGTCGACTGACATGTTGCCCCCACGTCGATCCGGCCCCATCCTTCAGCGAGATAGCAAGTCAAACGCGATCCACATCCACGCACGGGAAAGGCGGAGAAAGTAATTAGCACCGTGATTTAATATTAAAAGCGCCCTAATTCACAATTAAGCAGGGGCCTTTCCTTTCCCGGTGGTGGCGGAACGGTCACTTCTCCCGTTCTCCGGCCCTGCCCGACCACCAGGCAGGCACCAGCGCGTGCAAATTGCTAGGCACCCCCCACGTTTATAAAGCGGAGGAGGCCCAGCCTGTCTTCTGCCCGCACGAATTCGAATCCGCCGGAGGTGGAGGAGACAGCAGCAGCCCGGTCGGTGATTGGGTCCGTCTCTCGTCTCGGTCGATGGCGTCGCTGTTCGGCAACGGCGGCTACAGCTACTCGTCGGGGTCGGAGGGGGAGGACGAGGACGAGGGCACGGAGGGGTACCGGAAGGGCGGGTACCACGCCGCCCGCCCCGGGGATCGCTTCGCCGGGGGGAGGTTCGTCGCGCAGCGGAAGATCGGCTGGGGCAACTTCTCCACCGTCTGGCTAGCCTACGACACCCTCCACAGCGTACGCCCCTAATTCCTTTCCTTTACATCACTCTCGTTCTTGGTTGATAGAAAATTATTTCTTTTACCATTTGCGTGTTCTTTATGCAACCTTCTGCACTTGCTCGGTTGGTCCGGTGCCTTTGGGGATTATGGAGGGTTCGGTGGGCGTCGTTGTTTGGAAGGTTCCTGTTATGTGAATCCACAACACTGCAGCTTTATCTGTTTGGCCCTGTTTTATTGCTTATATATCGTGTTTAATTTCTGCTCGCGACAAGATTTTGCGAGCACATATGAACGCGTATTCAATGGAACAATGGTGCTTTGATCCAAAGATTGTAGTTTTCCATCACATCGATTATTGATGCCCATGTTCAATTCCTATTTGTGACCAACTTCGTTATCTCTCTTCTATGTGACTGTAGTTTTCCATCACATCGATTACTGATGCCCATGTTCAATTACAGTATGTGATATGTCCAAAGATTATAGTAGTTGATCCGCCGGGGATTACAAATTTTGCAGAGATTTGTCGCCCTGAAGATCCAGAAGAGCGCGAGGGATTACGCGCACGCGGCTCTCCACGAAATCGAGTTGCTGTCGGCTGTAGCCAAAGGAGACCCGACGAATTCCAAGTGCGTGCTGCGGTTGTTGGACCATTTCAAGCACGCTGGCCCCAACGGGAGGCATGTTTGCCTGGTCACCGAATTCCTCGGTGACAGCCTGCTCCGGCTGATACGGTACAATCGGAATAAGGGCATTGGGCTGAGCAGAGTGAAGGAAATCTGCCGGTCAGTCCTGGTCGGCCTCGACTACCTACACAGCGAGCTCGGCATCATCCACACGGATTTGAAACCAGAGAATGTTCTTCTGGACTCGACAATTAACCCGGCCAAGGACCCAGTGCGCTCTGGGTTCACACCAATCCTTGATCGGCCTGTGGGGAACCAGTACGGTGGCACAGTGATCAGTTTCAGTGAGAAGATGCTCAAGATGAGAGCAAGACGTGCAGTGGCTAAGATTTCACAGAGACGGGTTTCCATTGGTGGGGTTGGGGCACAACTAGAGAAAGAGAGGTGCCTGGATGGGATCAGCTTGAAGTGTAAGATTGTCGATTTTGGGAATGCCTGCTGGGCTGATCAGCAGCTCGCTGGTGAAATACAGACAAGGCAGTATAGAGCTCCCGAGGTTATCATTGGTTCTGGGTACTCGTATTCTGCTGACATGTGGTCGTTTGCTTGCATAGCCTTTGAGCTTGCCACCGGTGACTTGTTGTTTGCTCCCAAGAATTGCCAGGGATGCAGCGAAGATGAGGTACAGTAAAAACAATTTCCTGTTTGTTTGTAGCATAATTTTTTCTTATTAACTGCTTAGGATCAACAGTTGCCGTACATGTTCAAAATATTACTGTGGTATTCTTGATGTTGCCAAATTTCATGGCAACAAAATACACTAATTTTCTTCATCACTTATATTTGGAAACAGCACAATATTTGGTGTGTTCATCCACTAAACTTTCAAACACTCCCTTGAAATTATGCAGGCATATAAAAAATTGCACTGCAACAAATATATGTATCAGATAGTGGGGCACTTCAGAATTTAAAACAACATATTCAATCCTGTAAAAGATGTACCCAACCTGACAACTGCCAACCTAGCTACTGAAATCTTTATGGAAATGAAATAAGAACTAATCGGTCCACTCTGGCAGTATTTAAATGAACTTACCAACTTTGATGTGCAAAGTGCAGTATGAGATGCTGCTATGCAAACAGATTTTTATTGTGATAGTATGCTTCTGGGTTCTTTTCTATCATGATCTTGCAAAATAACCGACACTACAGCATGTAGATTCCAATTGAAGAACTGTGTTAGAATCATTTTGTATATAGCAATTGTAAGCAGAAGCTGCTAGCTGCATTTTGTCAATTCTACTGAAGGTTACAGAAAAGGGGCTGAACTTGTTAGCTGATCTCTTTGTACTGACCTTTACTTTCTGGAAAAACAATATCAAGCTATATGATTCTGGTTGCCGGATGTAATACCTTGCAAAAGTTGAAGTACCAGTGGATTGAAAAAATAATTAGTTGCATGTACAACTTTTCTGATCTGTTACCAGTTTGTTTTATTCATGCAAATTTGATGTCATGTCTATGTGAGAATCTATGTCAATTGTGCTCCTAAATCAATCAACTCTGGATGTTGACTCCTGATTATCAAGCCTACTGTTGTCTGTTTGTTATCGTCATTTAATCAACTGATCGGTCTGTTTGTTACCTATTTTGCAGGACCACTTGGCTCTGATGATGGAGACTCTTGGGAAGATGCCTCGGAAGGTTACAACAGTCTCTCTCGTTCTCCCTTTAGCCAGCTATCTGAATTCCCCTCTTATTTTGTTTTGCTGTCTTTCAGATTGCTACCTCAGGAACTCGTTCCAAGGATTACTTTGATCGGCATGGAGATTTAAAGAGGATCAGAAGACTGAAGTTCTGGCCCCTGGATCGCGTACTTGTAGAAAGGTATAATTTCACTGAACCTGACGCCAAAGGGTTCTCTGACTTTCTTCGGCCGATGCTAGATTTCACTCCGGAGAACAGGCCATCTGCTGCGCAGTGCTTGAAACACCCTTGGCTTAATTGATCCAACGCTATACGAAAGTCTAACCGGTAGATGTTTACATACATACTAAGTGCATGCGTTGTCGAAGGCTCTTTTGTGACTGGGAGTGCAGGTATATCCACGAACTTTGATTTAACCAAGGCTGAGAATCAGGAGCCACTTTTTAGGTGCACGGCCTGATGAGGACGCGACATATTCAGCTTCTTCTTTCTTCACTGTATGCTTAGCAAGCGTTTCGCTGGTGTGTTTGGGGTGCAGACTGCAGAGATAATGCGATGTTAACCTGCATGTGTGTTAGTAGGGCCAAAATATTGATGTAATATTATTCTTTGGTAATGTATTATTAGCTAGCGTTCCGCTTCAACCTTTTCTTTGAAACTGTGTAGGTGCTTCAACTTGTTGTCCAATGGATTGTGTGCTGTAAAGCTACTTGTCAGCTTAGAACCAGCGTGCTAGTAGTAACATGCCGCAATCATGCTATGTTAATTTTTTTGGGGGAAAATCTTTCAAAAAAAAATGTCGTACTTGACTTAACATCTCACTCCATATTCTAAATTAAATTGGTTCACTTGATGTAAATAGATCATGCATGAGTAATTTGGAGTTGATTTTTAATGGATTTTTTGTTTAAGTAAATCCAACACAGTTTAAATTTAAAATTTGTTTAATTACAAACTAAATCCTCATAACCCCACATTAGCATTAAGCCTAACCCATCTTGCCCAACTCAATTAGCCGTGATCGAACTAGGGCAAAGTCCCACTCGACTCAAACCGCGTGAAAAACATCCATTTGCGCGTCTTCCTCTTTCTCGGCATCAACGTTGGCGCACTGGCATCGACGCTGGCTCTAGCAGAGCAACATAGCTTGTCCAAGCTAAGTGCATCGACTTCATCATTGGAGGATCGAGTGAAAATGTTAAAGGCGTCTTGGAAACAGAAGGGTACAACATCTAGAGGCTAGCAACCCTTTAGTGTTGACTGAGTCTTCAAGGCCGCACATGCAAAGAGGAGGAAACAAGGGCTGGATTCTTAAATTAGCATGGAGCATATATGACCAGAAATAATAATATATTATGTTCAAACTTATTAAATTTATTTTGTATATATTATTATTGTGACCAATTTTAAATGTTTAATTACTTGTATTTTCGAACTTCATTCCGTCCGAAATCTATGTACAGCTAAAAAATATGAAATGAAGACTCTACCCGATAGCATGACGTAGGTTGCTCATATTTGCTCTACACGGCTTCTTACATGCGTCCCTAGGCCTTGTTTAGTTCCTAAAATATTTTACAAAATTTTTCACATTTTTCATTACATCAAATCTTGCAGCACATGCATGGACCACTAAATATAAATAAAAAAAACAATTAGTTACATAGTACATGTAATTTACGAGACGAATCTTTTGAACCTAATTAGTCTACGATTTGATAATATTTTTTAAATACAAATAAAAGTAGACCTAATACCATGACCTTTGGCGATTTCGTATGGACATTGTTTTGTTTCCGTTACACCGCAGGAGCAAGTTACTAGTAAAAAAATCATAGGTTTCAAATCGATCTCGCCCCTTGGATCTTGCTTGGAGGGTGGATGGTAGGGAGAAAGTCACGGCGTGACTTGCCCATGGGTAGTCACTGTGAATCCGCATCCAACAAACCCTGCTTCCCGTTCACCCCGCGTGCGCGCTCCTGCGAGGGCGACCGCTACAGCCGCCGCCGCCTCCGCCACCAACGCCACCGCCGCCGCCGCCGCTCTACGCCAGGTGCCTAGGCCTTCGTTGAGCACTTCGCCGGCGACAAGCACCCACCAGGTTTGCCTGCCCTCTCTCTTCCTTCCTGTCGTGCGAAACCGAGCACCCAAACCCTAACATGAGCTATTTGTCTATTTGTATTCGGATCTGATCGAATTAGAACTTTATACGTGTATTATGCAGACGAACTTCGTTTTTTTGGGCAAAAATTTTCGGGTATACATGTGTAAAAACTGCTAGGTCCGCCCTATTGGGGAGGATGGTACGTCGTGACCCTCCTAGTATCTGCGGTGGATTTGATCCCTTTGTCGCGGTTCCTGTGTCTGCGAGGCTGTTTTGACGTTCTAGATGTTCGTGAGATTCATTGTGTCCTTCGCTTCCTGTCATGCTGCTCTTGATTACAATTTAGATTGTGTTGGTTTGTCCTCGGGTAACTGTAAATGGAATCAATTCACTGGGGTTTGATTGGTGGGATCATTGATTCCAGACTTTGGTTGGATCGGACATGGTAATGGTATTGCAAAGAGAGATCAACGATGTGATGAGAAAGGGGTCGAGGAGTGGCGGTAGCGACAATGAATTGAACGCTATTTGATTACACGGTATCTCATAACAGGAAGGACCAAAACAAACAGCTGTAACGTTATCTAGTCCCAGGAGTAATTAGATTATGTTACATTCCACCGAACAAAACGCTTCGTTACATGTGTGTCCTGCTGAACTTATGCCCTTGTGTGATCCAAATCTGATAACCTATGGGGTTTGATACGTTGTATCTGTTGCATATTTTTCTCCTACCAGTTTTATCTGCTGTCTGGACTTAGGCTTTGTTTACTTCCACCCCAAAACCTAAATTTTTTCAAGATTCCCAGTCACATCGAATCTTTAGACGCATACATGGAGTATTAAATATAGATGAAAATAAAAACTAATTGCACAGTTTAGTCGAAATGTACGAGACAAATCTTTTGAGCCTAGTTAGTCCATAGTTGGACAATAATTACCATAAACAAACGAAAGTGCTACAGTGTCACGAAAATTTTCTCTTCACCAACTAAACACGGCCTTAGCTTGTCAGTTGTTAGTGTAAATTTACGTCTACCTTTAGTTGAGAGCTCTTATGCAAATGGTTGGATGGTAAAAGAAATGTCGTCACACAGCATTGTTGATTAGCTTACAGATTTCTGGGGAGCTGACACCTGGTGTTCCTTTCTTATCTGGTAATGATAAATTGATAACTATACAACATACAGTTCACTTGTTTTTTTTGGGTTTCTTTGTCTTTTCTTTCCTTATTATCTTCATACTGGAATCCACATTCCTACTAACTAATAATTGAACTTCAAGGTTTCATGGCACAAGTCTTCTAAAATTGCAGATCTCCTAGAAGGGATAGTCAACTGAAATGCCCTAGTATTTTAAGTCTGAACTTTTGCAAACAAATTAATTCGGTTTACAAATTAACTGGCGGCTGTTCAATGCTTATACTCTCAACTTCAACATATTTTAGGTTTACTCCTTGCCTTTTATTACGAACCCACAATATTCTATTCAATTCATTCTTTTATTCTCAATGCTTTATTATGCCCGTATATTGTCTACTTCATACCTCTTTAGTATTTTATGAAGCAAGACAAACTGAAACAATGGTATTACTCAAAGTTTAAGAAAGTGCTAGGCGGTTTCTAGGCGCTGACCCATACCCTAGAGCCAAGGTGTGTTTTCCTAGACGGTAGCTAATACATATATATACTTAAATATACTTAAAAGAAAAGAAAAAATAGAAAATCAGAATGGGGGAGAAAGAAGAAAAGGCCCATTTAATGGCCCAACTAGCTCCACAGCCCCCACCGAAGCCCTATCCTCTCCCCTGCTCGTCCCGAGTCTCGCACCCGCTTGACGCGTCTCTTCCAGCCCCGAGCCTCTTGCCTGTTCCTTCCTCCCGCCGCCAGATCCACCACCGACTCCTCCCTGCCGCCCCCACCACAACCCGTCTCTTCCCAGCCACGCCTGCCACCTCCTCCTCCTCCTCCGCATCCTCTTCCTCCTCCTCTGCCGCCCGATTCCCTGCCTCCTCTGCCGCTGCCGGCGCGCTCTGCTGCGTCTCGTTCTCCGCTGCCGGCTCTCTCTGCTGCGCCTCGTCCCCAGGTCACTGGATCTGCACGTGGGGACACCGCGGCGCCGCAGTACCCCCTCCACCTCCCCCACCGGCGCCGCCGACGAGCCACCGCCGCCTAGGGGTCCGCCTACCCCCATAGGCCAGGCGGACACCCTCCGACTAGCATCTAGTCGCGCCTCGGCGCGCCTAAGGCGTCGCCTTTTTGAACCTTGGTATTACTCTTCCATAACTTGGTGGTTTGTTACAGATGGCTGGGTATATGTCAAGAGGGCCCCCAAATGGTTGTGTGTATGTCTGCAATCTACCTCCTGGAACTGATGAGGATATGTTGGCTGAATATTTTGGCACCATAGGGTTGCTAAAGGTATGGGTCTTACCAGGTAACATTTTTTTCGGCCACTACCAAATTCTTTAAGATTGTTTAAACAGTTTCAATTCCATTTAAAGAACACTTAGCCTCGTCTCTGCTGTAAAATTGCAACAGAAGGACAAAAGGACTGGGCGCCCCAAAATTTGGATATATAGGGACAAAGTTACCAATGAACCAAAGGGTGATGCAACAGTCACCTATGAGGATCCACATGCTGCTTCAGCTGCTGTGGAATGGTTCAATAACAAGGATTTCCATGGGAGCACTATTCAGGTTCACATAGCCGAGTCAAAAAGCAAAGAAGCATTTGATAACCCCACAAGTTTGAACATCATTGCTGGTGTCGGTGAACAAGATGAACTGGATAACGGAGCAGGCAGAGGTAGAGGACGTGGTGATGGTCCAGGCAAGGCCTGGCAGCAAGATGGGGATTGGATGTGTCCAAATACAAGGTCTGTTATGATTGGTGAGCGACTTCTCTATCACTTCAGTTCACTAGTTGACTAGTATGGTCTTCACGTTGTTATCTTTCTTTCTGATTATCTGAGATGATTTCTTCTCTCAGTTGTGGCAATGTAAATTTTGCCTTCCGTGGTGTTTGTAATCGCTGTGGAGCTGCACGCCCTGCTGGTGCTGGTGGTGGTGGAGGCGGCGGTGGTGGTAGGGGTAGAGGCCGTGGTAGCTCAGATGCAAGAGGAAGCAGCCGTGCTGGTGCTGCTGCTGCTGTTGGTGGTCCACCTGGATTGTTTGGCCCAAATGATTGGCCGTGTCCAATGTAAGAGGCTAAGACTTAAGTTTTTCTGTTTCGTAGATTTGGATATTTGATACCTCTATTGATTTTGATCTTCATTTCTTCACATTTATTTGTATGCATCATATAATTTCTGCCCCATGAAATCGATAAGACAGTGCTTTCGACACCCTTTTATTGTGGGCTTTTTTTACATCTCAAATTTGACTGCCACCCTCTGCAGCAATTTTTATACTTCATATTATTATAAACTTGCTGTCTGATATGACGATATAAAACCTAACTTCATTTGTGTTCCAGGTGTGGCAACATCAACTGGGCTAAGCGGACCAAATGTAATATATGTAACACCTCCAAGCCTGGTACCAATGAAGGTGGTGTGAGGTAAGTACAAGGGCACTATTTGCATGTGGTTGGTTTAAAACATATTATTTAAGATGATAATATAAATTATACTCTAGCAGGTACCCTAAACATCTTGTAAATTATAATACCAATTCAGGAATATTAAACATACTGTGAATTGTAATAACAATTCATGTAAAGAAGAATGTCAGCGCTCATTTGTTATATGTGGCAAGGGATTAATAAGGGTTGTTTGCTAATAGATAAACATCATGCTTTTGCACCTGATGCACTCACAGCCAGGATGGATTTTGCCACACAGCAACAGTAGGATACTACTTAAAACACTGCAGCTCAATTGCAGTGACATTGTGCCCTTTATGTGACCAGTTTTTGGCTTTTGGGCTCATAAGTTGACTAGGAGGTGCAGTGCCACTTTGACCCATTGGCAATTGTTGAGTGGTTAGTTGTGAATCATGCAGTGCATGTTGTTGAAATGTAATGTGAAAAACGGGCACACTGTGGGTGTTTTGTATGTCATGCCCATTAAGTGAGCAACAGTGCATTTAACTATTTGTAACCAAAAGGTGCTTATTCAAATATCAAGGTTTGCCTTGCCAATTTTTTTTTATTTTAGGGGTGGCCGTGGTGGTGGGTACAAAGAGCTTGATGAAGAAGAACTAGAGGAAGTTAAAAAACGTCGGAAGGAGGCTGAGGAGGTAGGATGTTTGCTGAACATTATATTTTTGTATATGTAGTGACCACTTGTTTCCATGTCTAAATTTGGCTTGTCTCAAGGATGATGGAGAGATCTATGATGAATTTGGCAACCTGAAAAAGAAATTTCGCTCTAAAGCTCTGCATACTGAAAGTGCACAGGCACTTCCTGGGTCTGGACGTGCTGGATGGGAAGTTGAGCATCGAGGTATTCTTCTGACACACTTTGGATTTGAACTCCCCGATTCAGACTGTTTCGGGACTATTTATCGTCTAGTTTCTGCTTTTTGGTGATTGTCATTTGAACATCTGCTGTATTTGTGTGTGTGTGTGTGTGGGGGGGGGGGGTAGTTTTTGCTATGAATTTACTGACAGTGCTCCACATGACTTGGTGTTAATTCACTGCTGTAGGTTCTAGTGAAAGGGAAGGCAGGGAGAGGAGCAGGGATCGTCGTAGGGATGACTATGATGAAAAGGAAACCAGGAACAGAGATAGAGGTGATCATGGAAGGGACCAACGCCGGAGCAGGAGCCGGAGCAGAGACCGTGAAAGGGAAAGGGGGAGGGAGAGGAGAAGAGACCATGAGTATGAGAGAAGTCAGGAGCGTGACCGGGACCGCCGCCACAGGTGAAGAGAGAAATGACAAGTATGAGAGAAGTCGGGAGCGTGACCGGGACCGCAGCCACAGGTGAAGAGAGAGATGACAGGGCCTTCTGTTCTTCTTACATTGTACTCCGTATTTGCCAATTTTTGTAGCCATGGGACCCGTGGTCTTGTGTTAGTAACTGGGAGCGTGAATTGTTGCTCTGAATCTGATTTTTGATTTGAATGATTCGCTGCACTGGCATTTTCCAGATATTCCGTTTCTTATGTGATTATATTTGTGGAACACGTATGACACTCGCGGATCCATTGTCATGTCCATCACGAGCTAGTAGTCATTGATCTCTGAGCAACTAACTCATCTGGGCTGTTGTAGAAGTTAGGCGTTAGGTCTTAATTTGCATCCTCTATAATCATTTGTTGTTCTTGAGATGAATCTGAGTACTATGATTTACAGTTTTAGGCTTGCCGCTAGATATACCAAAAATTAATATTCACAATTAAGTTAATGCTTTTGGCTTGCGGAACCGCTCTACAGTTTTAGGCTAGCAGAACCACTCCATAAAAACAAACGTTGAATGATACACCGGGTGGAATAAGAGAATATTAATATTTTTGTTATATATTTAGTATAATTATTAGATAGGTCATTGAATATATTTTAATTATTAACTTATTTGGAGATATAAGCGTTGCTAATATTTTTTATAAATCTAATTAAATTTAAGAAATTTAACCAACACAAATTCCATAGCAACTTCTGTTATAGAGCGGAGGGAGTACTAAGAATTTTATTACTCAAAGATAAAAACACCGACACTTCTTATGCCAATTGAAATCATATATCCCTGAAAACTATTTTGTGTAGTAGTGCAATAAATGATTTTTAGGAGGGTTTTCACGCTTATAACTTTTTTTTTGCGAACTTAGAAACTCACAATGCACGCAAACTTCCTCCTAATGAACGCATGTACACGAATTCTACCTCTATAAGCATCTTCAAATTTGGGTTGGCAAATCTTTAAAATTGACAAAGTCATCATAGACATCGCTAGCGATGAAAACATCGTCTACTACTAAAAGTATGCCGCCGGAGTATTCGTTTCCATAAGGAGTCGAATACGGGACTTAGTGCTACTAAGTCTCTTGTGTAAGTTACAACCATAGGGCAGTAGCCTACAGGCCCTTTCGCATCACCCCTTGTAACTATTTATGGACGCTGTTGATTGACTTATACTCCATATTATTGAAGTCATAATCATCACTATAAGTGCTATTCTATACTAAACTGTTATATTGAACAAAATTTAGTATTGTCAGTACTTGTGTTTAGTATTGTTCAGTATTTCGTGGTCCTAGGTGTACGACTAAATGATACTTAATGTTGTTTAGTACTTCTCAGTATTTTTTCGTATATATACACACGTCACACTATAAAAATAATGTGAAATAAAAAAATTATAAAAATAAATTAAAATCTAAATTTAAAAAGAACACTCGAAATGGTTATATTGATAACAAAAATAGTTAGAAGAAAAATAAAATCAGAAAAATAAATAAAAAATGTCATGGCAAAAGAGAAAAAAAAAGGAAAAAGAAACGAAGAGACTCAAGACTGAACCAGTCTACATGGGCGTGCACGCATAAAAGAAGACTAGAAATCGGCCCAGAACGTTCCCGCATAGAATTTGTGAGCCCGTCCCGTCCGGCGTCCTCCGCCAGTCCCGCCTCCTGCAGTCCCGTCCTCCTCGTCGCTGCGCGCCGGCTCCTCGGCGCCTCCTGCCACCTCCCCAAATCCATCCCCTCGGCGCCTCCTCCTCCTCCTCCTCCTCCTCCTCCTCCAATTCCGTCCCCCTAGCCAGGCACCTAGGCAGCCTCCCGTCGCTGCCCGCCGGCTTCTCGGGGCACGACGACGCCCCCGGCATCCAGGCCCGTGGCCACTTCCGCGCGGCCGCGTGGCAAGTCGGCAACTGTATTCCCTCCCTCTCGATTGACCAGTAGACTGCAGTGTTGTGCTTAGCAGCTTATGGAAACTGTAAACACATGATTGAAGTATTGATTCATTATTTCATCCCATTTTAATTGTCGGTTGTTAATTTTTAATCAGTTCATGTAAGAAAAGGAATGGAAGTTAATTGGCTAGTTAAAAACATGAATCCTTGTAAGTATTGCTCAATTTGATAGAAATACTCTACTAGTTTTTTTTTTGGCAGAAATTCTCTATATGTATTATTTGACAGAAATACATAATACTCAACAGTTGATTTTTTTTTTGGTTTTGAATTTAATGTCATCATCAATTTACATGGTGAATTGGCCTTGATGCTAAGCCATCTTAAAGCTCCATTCCTGGATCCACCACTGGGTATGCCCGCCCCTTATCTTCTCTTTCTCCTGTGCAAAACTGAGCACCCGAACCCTCATTTAAGCTATTTGGCCATCTGTATTCGGATCGGATCTAACCACAAGCGTATACATGTAGTATGCCTACTAATTTTGATTTTCCAAAAATTATCCCATCTCCTTTATTGGATCCGCACCTGGTAGCCACGCATGCGCAGCCGTGGGCGAGGACCGATTTACCGAGCTGCCAAGAGAATTTCTAATTTCAATTTTTTATCTGGTCCTAGCATAATTGATATCGTCATTCATTGATTCAGTTAATCAGTGTGCATTTTCTACCTGTAGATAGTAGAGCTTTGCAAATATCGACTAATTTGAAGACTTAGTTGGCAAGATCTGTTTGTATTTTTGGATTGGGGTTATTTTTTTTTTAAAGCTGGACTGGACATTTTATTTTGGCTTGGGAATGACAATACCCATATTTTGTTGTCTTGCTGCATGCCACTACAAATGCTGTTTAAAACTTTGGTTTCAACATACTTATTGAGCAGAAATTTTACGTTACCCATTTATTATGCTAGCATATGTCTTTCATTATCAACTATTTTCTTATTTCAGCATGTTTTTCCCAGAATGAGTAGATGCAGACCATAAAGCGCTTGCCGAAGAGTGTCCATAGTTCCTTGCGCTCAAGTGTTATTCTGTCTGACCTGCCAAGGGTTATTGAGGAGTTGATATATAATAGCATTGATGCGAACGCGAGTAAGGTATTGCTTTACATGTGGAGAAGGGAAAAACAACGTATAATGTCTTCTATGCCATGCATTATCAACATGCATTTGTTCTATTTGAATTTCAGATTGACATCGCAGTAAACATCAGAGCTTGTTATGTAAAAGTGGAAGATGATGGTATGTACCTATACTTTTCTTTTTTCTGTAAAAAATCTTATAGATGTTTATCTTTCAAAAACATTATTGCCATATATCGTACGAATTGCAGGTTGTGGTATTACACGAGATGAATTGGTTCTTTTGGGAGAAAAATATAGTAAGCCAGAACTTATTATTATTTATTTTCTATCTTTCTCAGTTTTCCTTCATTTCATGAGACTGTTTGTTATGTTAAATTCTATCGCTGTAAATGATACAACATAAAGAAAAATGGTTTTCTGGATGTTCATCTTATTCTACAGATATCAGATGCAGAATAGTGAATTCCTGATTTGCTTAGGACATAACAACAAAAATGACATCCATTCTGTTTGTTAAAAAACATTATTATTTTTATTTATTTAACAAGCTGGGAGCCCTGCCATTAGTGCTAAAACTGACTATGTTACTTGTTTTTCGTTAAGCATAGGGCATAGGCTCATTACCTGAAATGTGTGTAGGTTCTGAATGACTAAAAATACTCAATGGCAGCATGTGGTTCAACTGTGCTAATGATACATACTTTGCTTTTACTATAACTGTATAACAGCAACATCCAAATTTCATAATGTGATGGTCAACGAGGAGCTTAGTTCCAGAAGTTTTGGACGAAATGGAGAAGCACTCGCATCACTTTCTGATATCTCTGTGGTTGAAGTCAGGACGAAAGCTCGTGGGCGACCAAATTCATATTGCAAGATAATAAAGGCATGATCGTAACACTGAGCTTCTTTAATCATGATTTATCCATTGTTAGTGCATCTGAGTTCTTGTGACAATTGCACAGGGATCTAAATGCTTACATCTGGGGATAGATGACAAGAGGGAAGTTGTCGGCACCACTGGTAACTGTTTTATTTTCTCCTTGAAACAGAGTAGTGGCAGTATATTCGTAATAGTACATAGTGTAAGATGATGACAGCCTATTCAAGACCCCACTCGTGGCTGTTAGTTATATTTTTCTGATGTTATGGGATCTAGTTATCAGGCCTTTCATCTTTGCAGTTGTTGTTCAGGAGCTTTTTTACAACCAACCAGTACGGAGGAAACAAATACAATCTAAGTATGTGATAACTGTTACTACTACCTGTCAATATATTATTTGATTGATATTTATCTGTATCATATTTCTGTAGCGAGAAAAGAGAACTACATCATGTGAAGAAGTGTGTCCTGCAAATTGCACTTATTCATCCACAGATTTCACTGAGACTCCTTGATATTGACAGGTTATCTATTGTGCTAAGCTTAAAGCATTAATTTTTACATTTATTACAATTTTACTTGTACAGCACATGTTGACATGCCTGTTTTATTAATGCAGTGAAGATGAGTTGCTATACACAGCTTTTTCTTCATCCCCTTTGCCTCTCATATCAAAATTTTTTGGGGATGATGTCTCCAGATGTCTCCATGAGATAACTGCCTCCGACCAGGGTTGGGTTCTTTCAGGTCACATATCTGGACCTGCAGATGTGTTTTGTACGAAGGTAAAATCACTGTTTAAGCTATGACCTATTGAAGCTAAAGTTTGATGATGTGTTTTCAGTAAGTTCAATTCTCCTTTTCAGGATGTCCAGTACTTATGTATCCTCCTCACCAATCCTCCGTTATATACTTCTATTTGTTATTTTCAAATTCTTGGAGACGTCCTTGACTTTTCAAAGATATCAACTCAAGGTTCGTGAATAGGAACCCGATTCATAATATGCTCAATAATCTGGCATCTAGTTTTCAATCTTCTATTATAAGCGAGAATGAAGAAGATGTTCAGAGCAGGAAGAGGCAGAAGACTGATATCTACCCTGCTTTTATACTAAACTTTTACTGCCCTAGATCCAGCTATGATCTACATTTTGAGCCTACAAAAACCATTGTGGAATTCAAGGTGATTCACTAAAGCTCTATGCTTTTGAGTT
The DNA here is from genome assembly GCF_000003195.3 of Sorghum bicolor. Lineage (NCBI taxonomy): Eukaryota > Viridiplantae > Streptophyta > Magnoliopsida > Poales > Poaceae > Sorghum > Sorghum bicolor. The sequence goes on along the minus strand of NC_012871.2, from coordinate 66,864,333 downwards.
TCCTTGTTTATAGTAAGCTTCATTTGTATCTAATGTTTGGTTTAGCCACCTCTTGTACAACACCCTGGGCTTCTCCTAAATATTAATAGGTGGTTCTCCGTTCTCCTGCCAGTTACTATTTTTCTGTTGTTAAAAAATGTAGCTAACGTTCCTGTATGAGTAGGACTGTGTCTTAGGCAAAATGTCTTTGTGCCCATTTGGAAACATGGCATTATGTTGTTTCATCTCTAAATAGTTTACTCTCTGTAGCTGGCTAATTAATCTCCCTTGTTTTCCCCATTTCTAGGATTGGCGAACTGTCTTGGTTTTCTGTGAACAAACTGTCACAAACTACTGGAAGAAGCATCAACTGCAATCACCAAAAGGTTAGACAATGTGACCTCAATGTTCCTTGCTTATGTCTTTGTGAAATGGACAATTATTGGTGTGAATGCATTGTAACCTTTTTATTAGCAGATGGAGATGGAGGTTGTGCTGATGGTACCCATGTGCCTCAGAAAAATCATGGTTGGTGACTTGTTGAACAGACTTCAGTTTTGTATCTTTTTATCTGTTAAGCTTCTGAGCTTTTCTCATACGGTGCTGTTGCAGTGAAATTGGATAAGGGCCTCCTGAAAGATCATAATGTGCAGAACGAGAAAGAGTACGCTGACTTCGAAAACACTCAGCATAGGAATGCAGTCAGAGACACCAACAGTGATATGAGTTCCACAAGAGCAACAAGAAATTCAGGCTGCTTTTCTTTTGTTATGGAACCATCCATTCAAAATGTCTGTTTCTCTGGAAGGATCACTAATTCGTTCTGCCTGAATGACAATGTTGCCAGTATTGATTACAAGTTAGGGTATAAGCAAATGCATTCTCCTGGAAATGGCAGTTGTATGTGGTTAGATGATGGCTCTTCCCAGTTAGATGATGACATTTCAAGTGTTAACCCAACTTGTTGGAAAAGGCAAAGGACAGAAGGTATATTCCATGAGTATGCATATTCTGGTAATCTTGGAATGCTGGAAGATGTGCCAACTGAAGTTTTTTTTGCTCACAAACAAGAGTCTGAGCTGATTGGTCCAGAAGTTGAAATACCAGAATCTTGCTTCAGGGTTCTCAATAGGCCAAATGGAACGACACCTGATTTTGTGCAAAATAAAACCAGCTTAAAGGCACAAACCTCAGGCTGGGATGGATTATATGACAAGTTTGATAAATTAAATGGGGATCGCTTATTCAATGAAACTACAGAAACAATCACTGATATTTCTTACCCAAAGATGTTACAGTTCAGTAATGGATTTTATCATGATGATGGTAGCACTTCCAGGGGCTCCTGTAGAGTTTTGAGAAAGTTCAGCGCCAGTAAGAAGTTGGGGACTGCAGCTGGATGTGTTGAAGGGTTAGAGGCTGATGCTAACCAGATGAATTTCCCTGATATTCATGCTCTGTGGAACAGTGACTTGATAGATAGGTCCTCCATCAAGGATACTTTAAATCATTTTCCTCATCCATCCTTGTTGGCTGATACACCTTGCAGTCATCCAAGGACCTTGCACACACTTTACAGGAAATCAGATAAATGCTTTCGTTCTTGGAACTGTGATAATGTTGACAGCAATGTTAGATTTGATGTGGACAGATTTAGCAATGATTCATCTACAATATTTGAAGGAATTAAACATTTCAATAACTTTGACAATGAAATACATCCGCTTAATTACTTCAATAATAAGTGTGGTTCAACCGACCAGCTTGGTTCTGAAGAAGACCTGATAACTTGGAAATCAAAATTTGACATGAGGTTGTCAGTCAATATTTCTCCTGAGAGAAGTGATAATGGTCGCAATTTGAATGTTCCTTCTTCGAATATGGCAAATGGCAGCCTGCTTACTCAAAATCTGCTGAATCAACACAACTCTGGACTAAATCAGAGACCCAGGACTTCCAAGGGTAGATTTAGGAGTCAATCTGCTCCACCATTTTATAGAGGGAAACTGAAATTCTCTAGATTAAATGTGCCACTGAGCAAACCAAGCACAGATAGCGATAAAGATATCTGCATCAATAACCCCGAAGGTACATCCAAACTTTGGCCCTTTTTGAATTGCATTTTTATGGGAACTAACATTACACACTTCTAATCAAATGCAGAAAATCCACCTGCACCTGCACCTGCACCTGTGGATATCTCATGTATGAGTTCAACACAGCCTGTTCCTGAGACTGATAGCAGTGGATTTCTGGACCTAAATTTCAGGTATACTCATCTTGCCTAGTTTCCTGGATATACCTTTAGTACTTGTAAATATCTTTCTATGCCCGTCGTTATACACTCTCATTTGGAACAGCTCGAACATATTTGTGAAAATGTCTGAAGTTGCATGTTCTGACGGGATTGAGGACTCCACTGCTCAAATAACTAAATGGCGAGATGACCCTGTCCAGCATACAGTTAAGCATGCATTTGAGTTTGGGATATTAACATAGAGAGTTCCATACGTCCTTGCTACTATGCATCTTGCTATCTTCTGAGTGCTTTACCTCCCTTTGTAGGCTTTGAACTCGTCAATGCATGGTCCTTTTGGATGCTACGATGATATACTTAGCATTTCTTCTGGGACCTTACATCTCTCTTGTAGTTCGCTAATTCCTGAATGTGTTGACAAGAACTGCTTTGAGGAGGCAAGGGTTTTGTTGCAGCTGGACAAGAAATTTATTCCTGTCATATCTGGGGAAACTATCCTCCTTGTCGATCAGGTTCAAATTTTCTCATTTAGCAAGGGGCCAGGTTCATAATTGATACCGTGGTTTTTTAGGGCTTTGACAACATTGTTACAGATTCTAGCATATTATCTATTCCTGTTATTTTTGTTGGAATAATCATGTTGTGGAAATACTATTTAGTGCCTGCTGCATTTGATCAGGTAAATCATGGGCAAAATGCTCATGATGTGTACCTGCTGCTTAAATTTTTATTCAGGAAACCTTTTGGTCACCTTTCTTGTTACTGCTACAGTTTTAACTATTTTTAGGGAAATACTTGTCCTTTTAATATTGTTAAGTGCACAATAGTTTCTAAATATGAAATGCTGATTTAATGGTTTTATTTTCAAAAAGATTTAGTAAGTTATGTCCTTTTTTACTGTCATGTACAGCATGCAGCTGATGAAAGGATACGTTTAGAGGACCTCCGTAGCAAGGTTGTTAATACATTGACCAGGAACAACTATTCAACATTGTTTTATGCTTTTCATACTCGTACACTGATGCGATCTGCAGGTTTTATCAGAAGAAGGACATGGAGTTAGTTACTTGGACTCTGAGGAAGAATTGGTATGTGATATAGCATTCATGAACTTGTTTCAATCCTAATATGCGACATTCAATATTTTACTCACTCCAGTTTTCTTTCAGTCTCTCCCTGAGACTGGGTTTCAACTGTTCCAGAAGTATGCTGAGCAGATTCAGAAATGGGGGTGGATCATCAGCAGCGGGAGCAATTCGTCTGAATCATTCAAAAAGTAGGTGCTTGACTAACATAACATGTGTTTTTTTGGGGACTTCTTTTCTTTCTTTGGGGGCTTTATTGATGAGGTTTTGAATGTCTTGTGATTGTCTTTTTTTTTCTCTCTGTGATGACAAACAGTGTCCTTTATTAAGGTACTCCAAATCCTTTTTTTTATAAAAAAAATCTAAGACTTGCTGTTCTTTTAGGTTTTGCTAGTCAGTTAATGTTAACAGTACATTTAGGTCATTGTTATCTGAGAATGGTTTGTTCACATGCCTGAAGATTTTCTTGAATGAAGTGTTAACATTGTCTTGTTAGCAAAAGGAATTTAGCTTAGCTCAATTGGTGAAAGGTGTGGTTGTACACTGGTTGGAGTCTTCTCTAGTCTCTACCTTAAACTTAGGTTTCTATCTTCCCATAGAACACAAAAAACTACCTATTTCCTCCTTTTTTGTTTCTCCTTTTTTCATTATTATGGATGGCTTCACCATTCTCTGACTATTCTTTAAGTGCAAAAGCCATTCACCTCATCTATATAGATCAAATATACGACCATCATTTGATCATTTACTTTTTATGTTTTAGGAACATGAACGTTCTGAAGAGACAAGTCCGTCTTGTTACTCTTGTTGCTGTAAGGAACACCCTTTCTTCTGTCTGTACCATTCAACATGTTTGTGTTTTGCTTAATCTCCTGGAAATGGTGGCTTTTCTGTCTCTTATCAGTTTATGTACATGGTTTCCCCTAATCTGCTGGTATTTATTATCTGTTTACGTTTTATAGTACCAAATAGGCTATCAAACCCACTGTAACTTATTTAGTATTCATAAATTGTGCATAGACTACTGGCAAGAACGAGTTGAAAAGGTGAACCCAGACCTGTCATATGCCATGTATCTATGTACACTAAATATCTTCTATGCTACACAGGTTCCATGTATTTTGGGTGTCAAATTGACTGGGAAAGATCTCATGGAGTTTATTTGGCAGGTAACTGCCACCATCTTATGATGTACAACTTATATTTTTTTACTAAAACAGTCTCATTCACTTGCACAAAAATTTATACGAGTGAATGACCCTAGATTTTCATCTTAATACCTTTTGGAATGAAAATGGAATGTGGACCTTGACTCTTTGGGAACATTGGAACCAATGTGTCTTTGATGGCTTGGCGCCTAGCTTAGTGACAGCCAGGAGCCTTGCTGCTTGCTGTAGATGAGCCAGCTCTGAATTGGCTGGGGCTCCGGGGCTTTACCTCTTGATGACAACCCTAGTCCCGATGGGTAGTGGTTAGTGTTTTTTGTGGTGGTTGTTTGTATAATTGTCACCTTCAGCATGTAATCTACATTCCCGTATGTGTATGTGGTTTATTCAGGGTTCTTTATCTGTTTCCCTTCTTCTATAATATAATGATACGCAGCTCTTCTACATGTTCGAGAAAAAAATTGTATGTGGAGATTTGTTAGAGTTCATTTACATCTAGTCTGTTACTGTTTCTTCCAGCTTGATGAGACTGATGGATCGTCAGATATCCCCCCAGCAGTTCTCCGTATTCTTAACTTCAAAGCTTGCAGAGGTTACTACTTAACCCCCCCCACCCCACCCCCCTCCCGTGGTTGCCCATCATGCAAGCATTTCTTTATATTTTCACTTTGATAAAACATTGCTTTTTGATGTTTCTTGGTGGCTTACTGTAGGAGCGATCATGTTTGGCGACTCCTTACTACCATCTGAGTGCTGTCTGATTATTGAAGAACTGAAAGCAACATCTCTATGCTTCCAGGTAAGAAGATTGTTGAATCCTTGGTCCTTGTTTATGCTGTTACTCTGTGGTACGGTGGAGATAAGCTTTACTGTCTCGCAGTGTGCTCATGGGCGCCCAACCACTGCGCCCATCTTGAACGTCACAGCCCTCCACGAGGAGCTGGCGAGGCTCCAAACGCTGAGTGGAACGCAAGCAGAGACCTGGCACGGCTTGGGGCACCATGAACCCAGCCTTGAGCGTGCTCAGATGCGCCTCGAACGAGTGAGAAAGCTACGCCGTTGCCTGTAGCCGTAGGACAATAGCAAATGGTTTGAATCAGATAAAAGGCTGTATAGTTTGTAGAGAAGCGAGTGGAATTTCACTGTGCTGTACAATTGTACATATATACTAGGGCCTTGTTTAGTTCCTAGAAAATTTTGCAAAATTTTCACATTTTCCGTCACATCGAATCTTTAGACGCATGCATGGAGTATTAAATATAGATGAAAATAAAAACTAATTGTACAGTTTGGTCGAAATTGACGAGACGAATCTTTTGAGTCTAGTTAGCCCATGATTGGACAATATTTGTCAAATACAAACGAAAATACTATAGTGTTGATTTTTCAAAATTTTTTGGAACTAAACAAGGCCTGGTATTCATTCATGACGAAGAGATACAACGGCGCCCTTCACCTGACAGGCGAGTGGGGTTTGCCACGGCATGTTGTGAAGTTTGTACATTCTGGTCTGTTAGTTGTTACAACAATTCATGCCATGGAAATCTATGTAAAACTCCATTCAACCGTGTACCAATGTGATTAGTTAAAGTTGAGATGGGTGTGATAGTGAACTCAGCGTGCTTGTTTCCTCTAGCCAACACCTTTACGCCAACTGCCAAGGGCTGCCCGCTTCAAATGATGGTTCTTATCTATTTTTCTTCTTTCATTCTAGATTATAAAAAAGGTATTAAAAAAATACTCCCTCCGGTGAAAAATACTTACCACGCTGTAATTTGGTGGAATGGGAATGAGGATGAGGCGACCAGATTGTTTGGTTTGTTTCTTGTAAGAACCGAAATGAGGATGAAATTATCAGACCAGATCGCTTCCTTCTATGATCTCAATTTGCTAGTGGGCTAAATCCTATTGGGCCGAAGGACGAAGGTACATTGGCCCAAGAGCACAAACCCATCTCGCGACACGATATCAGGTGGCGCGCGACGACATTTCGAGTGACTTCTGCTTCGCATTTCCCCCCAATTCCTCCCGCCCAAAGCCCCAAACCACCACCACCCAAATCCGTCTCTGCCACCCGCCGATGGGCGGCGCCGCCATGGCCGATGACGACGACTTCGCCTCGCCGCCGCCAGCCCCGCGCGCGCGGGCGGAAGGAGGAGGCGGAGGCGTGTACCAGGTGGGCGGCGTTCCGGTGGAGTTCCCCTACAAGCCCTACGGGACGCAGCTGGCGTTCATGGGGCGGGTCATCGCCACGCTCGACCGTGCGCGGCGGCAGGGACGCTCCCACGCGCTCCTCGAATCGCCCACAGGCACCGGCAAGTCGCTCTCCCTCCTCTGCTCCGCGCTCGCCTGGCAGCGGCACTACCCGCTCCGCACCCCTCCCGCCCCCGCCCCCGCCCCCTCCCCCGATCCATTCCTCCACGGCGGAGGATTCGTCCCCGATGATACCCAGCCGCAGGCGACGCCAGGTGCACCCTGCTCTCTCTCTTTTCTCCCTCTTCTATCGATGGGGGGTTCTTGGACCAACAACTGCTCTTTCTTGGTAATCTGTGGCTTGTCGTTTGCTCATTTTGCCTTTTGGGGGTTCTTGATTGTTCAGTCGTTCCGGAGAAGGCTGCCAAGAAGAAGAACGCCCCGACAATATATTATGCGACGTAGGATCTCTGTCTTTTGACTGGAATTGATGAGGGGATTGGATGCTCTTGATTGATTTATTCGTTGCTTGTGTTTCTGAAGGAGGACGCACGCGCAGATAAGCCAGGTTGTCCGGGAGTACCGCAAGACGTCGTACCGAGTGCGCATGGCCATCTTGGTAACGCCTATTTCCATATGAATTTATTTTATTTCTTGCCTTATTCTCTGGTAAGAAAGAGAACTCATCATCCAACTAGAGTAGCAGAGGCAAATAAAATTAAGACTACTGCTTAGAATCCGTACTCTGGCAATGCAGGCCTCAAGGAAGCACTACTGTGTCAATATGTTTGCTTGCGCGAGCGACAACATTGATGAGCAATGGTACTGTACACAATTGATTAGCTCTTACAAAGCTCTTGCATTGTCATTACTAACCTAACTTCTAATTGAACTTCCCTCATCAGCAAGTCACTGCTAGACAAGATGGTTCAAGGTTGCCCAGAATTCAAGTGAGGTTTCCTATCTTTTCAACGCCAGAACATATAATTAGCCAGGAGAGCATCTTTTTCTCTTGGAATTTTAATGCAATCAGTTAAAACTTGCAGGAATGCTCAGAAACTAAGTCGGCATCCATCCCTTCAGATTGGTGGCTGCTATGAAGTTCACGATATTGAGGATCTTGTCAGAGTTGGACAGAAAGCAAAGGGTACGTAGATATCTTTTAGTTGCACTTGTTTCCTCCTGAGGATAGTCTGGCTCTGATCTGGTCACTCCTGATAACTACTCCCTCCGTCCCATAAAAAGAGTCGCTATGGGACTTGTGGTGGTCAAACTTTCTTAAAACTAGGTTTATGGAAAATATTAGCAACATTTGTATCTCTAAATAAGTTTATTATGAAAATATATTATACGATCTATCTAATGATACTAATTATGTGTCATAAATGTTAATATTTTCTTATATATATTTGGTCAAAGTTAAAAATGTTTAACTTCTCGGGAAGCAAGAATGACACTTTTTATGGGACGGAGGGAGTATTCAATTATCTCTTTTCCTGTTATTGGCAGGATGCCCATATTTTGCTGCACAGCACATGGCAGAAGCAGCACAATTGGTTTTCTGCCCATATAACTACCTGATTAGTCCGGTTGTCAGGAGAGCAATGGACATTGATATCAGCAGTTCCATCATTATTCTTGATGAGGCACAGTAAGGCTTCACTTCTATGACTCTTTCCAGCCCTTTTGATTTCCTTGTACTTCAATAGTCTCATCAATCAAGCTAAAATAGTTTTTATGTGACCCTCATTCTATCCATAGCAATTATAGTCTTGTGACATGGTGGAGTCTGAATTCCAATTATTTTTCTTCATATTGCGTCCTCTTTTCTTAGCAACATAGAAGACATAGCACGTGATGCTGGCAGCATTGACATCGATGAAGAATCACTTCACTGTAAGTCAAATTCCATGATTGTTCAGTTAAATTCATGTTCTGTTAAACTTTAAAACACATGCTAAAGCTAATTCACTATGGCAAAGTGTTGCAGGGAGAACTTCAAAACTTGGCCACTGATGAGGCTGTTGCAATGATATACCAGCCCTTGCACGATATTATTCAGGTACTTCTACAAAAAGAGAAGAGAGTTAATTGCCCTGTTCTTTTCCAGAAAAAGGAAGGATAGTGTTAGTATTAATATTACTCTTAGAGCTAAGCTTTAAGTACTTCTGCAGGGTCTTATTGGTTGGATTGCTGAGCGGGAGGGCAATCTTCATAATCATGAGTTCGGACATCCCGCTTCATAGTATGTAGTCTGCGACTCTTTTAGTTTCTTATATGATTTATTGATTACCATTTTAACTTCTCATCTTAAAAGAGATGTGACTGCCACTTCATCTTCCATATGTGTAGATGGTTAAACATAATGTAATGAAAAAACTATACAGTTTCATACTGCAATCTAGTCAACTACATTTCGAGAAATTGATCCATTGCTTGATCATGCAACATAAGTTGACAAATTGACTTGTGGTTACTGGTTAGCGATGGCCATTAGATCGACTATCTTTAGCCTACTGTTATCAAATGTTGAGCCATTTGTTGCTTAGCAACATAAGCTGATGCTAGCAACTTATCCCTATTCATGTCTAATTGTTAATGTACTATCTAAATGAAATAAAATTATTTCCTTGATATTAAAAAAAAACAGAATTTTGGGTTTGCGAAATATATCCATGAACTTTCGACTGCGTAACCCATTACAATCACTAAATGTTTACGATGCAGCACTGATGTTTTTCATACCATCAGTGGACTTAACCTTTTGTAATCATCAGTTGGACTGGTGAAAAGGCAATGAATGAACTTCAGCGGGCTGGTATTTCTCCAATGTATTTCCCGGTATTGCAAGAATGTGCAACAAAGGTGCTTTTTATATCACAGTGCAGTTGTTGCATATATTGATCTTTTATATGGCTGTGAAACATTCAGATTTTCAACTTCCTTTTGCTTTAGGCGATTAAAGCTGCTTCAGATACTGAATCAGATGGATCACACTTGAGTGGTGGTCGTGCTATGACATTAGAGAGTAAGCGGTAGAGTGGTGATTACTTTATTTAATTCAATCTTCAATACACTTAATAACCCAATGATGTTATACAATCTTTTGCAGGTCTATTCTCTTCATTGAGTTACTTTTTTGGTCAGAAAGGGCGTAATTCATGTGATTATCAGCTTGCTTTGCAGCGTTTTGTTAAAAAGGAAGGTAGCAAGCTTGTTTATCCTTTAGAAAAAAAACATAGTTCCTGTTATAAGTTTTTCCTGTTAACATGGAAGTAGAGTAATAGAACATTTGTGAATATATTCAATCCTCTAGATCTTACAGCTTACATCCTGCAATTGAGCCGTTAGTGGTACTGTTCTTGAAGTCAAGAACTTGGCTGCTGATTTAATGTGATAATTGTATATATGCTTGGATATCCAACAAGCTCTATTCCATTTTTAAATTCAAGGAGCAATTTGTGTAATTTCATCATATGAACCATTTACAGGCAATGATGAAATTTCTTCAAGATGCACAATGAGTTTGTGGTGTCTCAATCCTGCTGTTGTTTTTCAAGAAATTGCAGATCGAACACTTTCAGTAATTCTGACTTCTGGGTAAGTCTGCATAGTCCTTTTCTCGCTTATCAATAAGCTGGTAAAATGGCCCTGTTAAGCAGCAGATATCCAATTAGATGGTCAATGTGAAATTTAGAAGGAGAAAAAACATGGAAGAGGAACTAGACATGCTGCCGGCAGCTAGTTTGAATATGTCAATTCTTTGAACTGCACATTGGTTTGGAACTGTATAACTGAACATTTCATTTCTTTTGTTCTTGGGAGAGGGGACCAAATAGGCAGTGACTGTCAGTAATGGCCCTAAGTAAGGCTTTTTTTGGACCAAGGTAGAAGTTGGGCTACTGATGTAGATGGCTTGCATGTCAAGATAGAAGTCTAGTAGGGTCTAGGATTATAAGATATATAGATATAGATATAGATACAAAAATATGTATATATATGGACTAGCCCTAGTGTAAAATGTTCAGTACCTGGTAGGCACATGGTCCAACTGAGATAGGTACTAAAAGGTCTTTATGTTATACAGATTTTGATGTTCTTATAAATTGCGTTGTTAAGTCTCTCCAGTGTCAGATAATTTACAGCTCTGAAAGACTGAAACTACATGTATCTGCAGAACACTTTCACCAATGGGTTCCTTTACATCTGAACTTGGTGTCCAGTTTGAGGCTTGCATGGAAGCTCCTCATGTAATTAATGCTGATTCTCAGGTACGTATGTTGCTAGTTGTCTTCTGTATCATGGTCATAACTGCATGGTGATGGATTTGTGTTATTGGGCATTGAGTAGCGGAATCAAGATAATACTGTGTTTCTTGATTCTGAAATTCAAAATATTTATTTGGTGACAGAGTAATTGGTCAAAACCGGTTTTTTTTTTTTTTTGGCAAATGGACACTAGTTCACTTTTGTACAATGCAAAATCTGTGCATAAAGTGTTTGAACTCACCATTGGAAGTGAGGATTGTTTATCTCACCTAAAGGGAAAGAAGAGGTGTAATTTTTATCTGCAAGCTTTATCTGATGGCATATTTTGGCGTGCCAATGTACCAATATGTAATTACATGAAGTGCTTTAGTAAAATTACATTATTGAGATAATATGCATGGCTTGAACTTGATATGCACTACTCTATATATCACAATTTGAACTCGAAAATTCTGTTTAGGGCTGGTTTATTAGCCTTGCTGTCCTTATGGTAATTTGTAGCCTCTCTAGAGACTTGTGAATGACTCTCATTTTCATCAGTTTAAAGGTTGTTTAATTTGTCCTTCATACTGCCAGCATAGAAGATAATTTTCCTAATGACTCTGACCCTTAGTTTGTTTAGGACCTGGATATGGAGTTATGGACCTTTTGTGGTTAGAAGAAAGATTAGCAAATATAACTTATGCCAACAAGTAGCTATTACTTGCATTTTTTAAAGTCTATCTTGGCTTTGCAGGTTTTTGCAGCTGTGCTATCATCTGGTCCAACAAGGCAAATATTGAATGCTAGCTATAAAACTGCGGACAATTTATCTTTCCAGGTAACTTTTCATTGAATTATATATATGTCAGGAACCCTAATTTAAAAATATTATTCTATTTTTACATAGTGTTTTAATTTTTTCCCCGTTTTTACATAGGATGAACTTGGAGCTTCACTAGAGGAAATATGCAGAATTGTGCCTGGTGGTGCTCTAGTGTTTTTTCCTAGCTACAAGTTGTTGGACAAATTGCAAGTGCGCTGGTCTCAGACAGGTCAATGGGCACGGCTTAATGCTCAAAAACATGTGTTTGTTGGTAAGATCTTTTGAAGCATTTCAAAATGCCATTTCACTAATTATAGAAGACGGTATTATGTCATGTTCAATTTTCTGTGTTCTTTACTCAAAACTTATTTGCTTCAGAGCCTAAGGGAAGTAGTGAGGAACTCGATCCTGTTTTAAAAGGGTACTATGATGCAATCCTTGGTAAGGCTCCTGTCAAGAAAGGCAGAGGTGGTTCAAAACAAATAGTGAAGAATCGAGTGACCAAAAAATCGTCACAGGAATCAGTGAAAGCAGGAGCTACTCTTCTTGCAGTTTGCCGTGGGAAGGTGCTATTTTATTACGAAATGTTTATATTAATTTATGTACATGTTTAAACTTTAAACCCTACTTTAAATTTCTTATGCATAATGTTGTGCGTATGCCAGCTACCATTAGCTTATGTTTTGCTGGCTCCTGATTTTATTTCTAGGTATCTGAAGGGATTGACTTCGCTGATGACAATGCTAGAGTTGTGGTATCCTTTGTTTCCCTTTTTGATATTAAATTGTATGCTCTAGAAAGTTCAGTATTAAACACTTGCCCCTACTGGCATGTAGCATGATTGGTATACCTGTTCTGATGTAATACAATAAATGATTTTGATATTCATCTGTTTCCTTAACCAGACATAAGGTTATTGTTGGAATTCCTTTTCCAAATATGTAAGTTTGTTTCCTTTCTTTGTTTCTGTTTTAGTAAATAAATCAAATGTGTTTTTCTTTGTTTAGATACTAACATTGATTCAACATGGATCAGAAATGATGTTCAAGTAAAGCTGAAAAAGAGATATAATGATTCATACAAATCATCAAAGCATTTGTTAAGTGGGAGTGAATGGTACTGTCATCAGGCATTTCGTGCTTTAAATCAAGCTGCAGGTATTCAGCTATTGACTTACCTGTCAGGCATCGCCTGTGGCTAAGCTATTGGCATTGGCTAACTGTTGTCCTTGTCTTCTGTAGGTCGTTGCATTCGTCATAAATCTGATTATGGAGGCATAATTCTGATTGGTATATTATTCAGTTATCCACTCCCTACCATTTGCATGTCTAGAGAGAAAAGTTGATTCGTAAAATTTTGTTATTTTATTGATATAACTGTTTAGAAGTGAAATGGCTTAGTGCTCCTCTTTTTAGAAATAGAGTGTGTGGTTTTCATATTTAATTCCCATGTATTATGGTGTACAGATGAGCGATATCAGGAAGGCAGAAATGTTGCCTACATTTCCAAATGGCTTAGGAATGCAATCAAGAAGTACGATAGCTTCCAGGAGACAATGGCTGAGTTGCAGAAGTTCTTTCAGAACGCTGAGGTATTGCTCTTTTTACACATTTGATTTTCTAAATGTCGATGGTCTTGTCTAAAATGCATGGTACTGCTTCAGGAAAAAATAAAAATCAAAGATTGTGGCATCTTCCCCAAGGTTAAGTTGGATAGCGAAGCACCTCAATCTCTCAGTGATGATAAAAGAAAGTTGTCGTGGCCAGAATTGAGTTCCTCAAACCACTCAGTATCACAATGTAATCAGAAGGTAAAGACTGAATGTCTTAGTCAGAGAGTTCCAAACACTGATGGTGTAGTGGTAGACCAAAAAGTTATGGGTATGTGTACATCGCCAGAAGTATCGAAAATCTCTTTGAGATCTTCTGTTTTAGTAAAGAAAGAAAACTCTTCATCACCTGAAAGTCTTCCAATGTCATATCCATTGCCTCCCTGCAAAATTCAATCTGATTTTGAAGGTGTAGCCAATACTGGAGCAAATTATGAAGTCAAAACAGAAGTTATAAATTTGGAGGATAATGATTTTAAACCTCGGTAATTTTAACATTTTTCAGGCATTCTTTTTCCTACTATTGTATCATCATTTGTTTTTATTTAAATAGGTGTCTTCACATGCACAGGTATGTAGAGGTCACTATCTTAAATCCACTAGAAGACAGGTCACGGCAACCTACTCTTGTTGAGGAAACTTCTGCAGCGACTCCAGTGGCTAGTCCCAGCAACTATTCTGAGGTAAACACCTCAGTACGGATCAACAATGGAGATCAGATTGTAAACACACCCATTTCTCTATTTTCAACAAATAGAAATATTTCTTCTCTGTCCACACCGGCAGCTACTCCTGAAAGAACCACCGACAAAGACTGTCATGAGTCTTTGATCAACAGAAGTGTAAATTCCCACTGCGAGAAAAAGAGAAGGTTGAGCTCCCCAATGAGCTGTTGTACTTACACAATACGTTCTAGTTCTCCAGGCAAATCATTCTGCCACACTGGTTCTGCTGTGCCTGGGGATGTGAATAGAAATGCTGAATTGTGTTGTAAAAATATAGGATTGTCCAGTTGTGAAAATGTCAAGCTTGAAAGAAATTACAAGCCAGAAGAGGTTTCAGCAAAGAAGATGCAGAAGAAACGTATAAGTTGCATTAGATGCAAAACAGCTCTTGGGTTAGAAGAAGATGGGTTTCTTGTTACTTGTACACAATCTTCTTCGTCGAAATTATACTTGGCATATCTTTTGAGACATGGGCTGTCAGCTGCTGGCTTCCCGGAGGATGATTTTTCGGCATCAACACCAGCAGAGGTACAAGTAGTGGAGTGCGAAGCTTCTTCACTCAACCAAAATATATTTGGCAAATTCGGAAACCAGGGCCCTGTTTGGTCTGCTAAGGATGGATGTGTGTACAGTGCAATGACTTGTACTTTCTGCTCTTCTGAAAACACATGTGCCATGGTCCTTGGCGTGCAAGTTCTTGCAACTGATAAGCTCAATCAGCAATTGGTGGAAAAGGTAGTTTGCTTATCTGGATGCATATTTGTAGTTTATTACTGCTACTGTTACCTTAGCTTGATTGCTGTCTCTTCAAATGAAGGTGCTCTTGTTCAGTGATCGTTTGGATGTCCAGTCTGAGCCATCAAATGGACAGGTATGGGTGTAAATATATTGTGGGACTAATATGATGGGATACATTTCGAAAACTAGCAAAACATAATGGGTCTATCTACTTTCATATGAAGATTTCAAGAACTCGGAGAGATGCTAGTAACTCCATCTCCCCACAACCCGTGATGATCGACCTTGAGTCTTTTGCATATAAACCATTAAAGATGGACCCTGTGGCGCTGAACTCAAGAAGGTCTAAGGTCAGTTGCCTGCTGCCACTGCTGTTATCTTTTGCAGTTCTGCTTGTGTTCACTTTCCCAGAATTTCAAGTGAGGTTTGCATGATCCTCCTCTTGCATCAGACTTCTCAGAGTATAATTGACAATACTCCAATTTTTCTGCCCTTGGATTTTCTGTGGAGCAGCTTAGGTTACCGGCCTCGAACAAATCCACAACTGGTACATAATTTGATGGAGAGTTTGAGATAATGGTGATCTTTGCTGTGAAGCATTGGGAAGAACTTTTTTTTGAGGAAACGCATTGGGAAGAACTTCGTTCTGTGAGATATGGCGTCCGGGGAGGAGATGCAGATGTCACGTCACCATGGAGATTCATAGTTCCAAACATCCACATGTATTAGACAAGTTCCGGGAGCTGAAGTGGGGCGTAAAACGCATGGCCTGGGCCTGGCAGTAGGAAACTAGGATGCTGATGTATATATCCATTTACAGTTCTTGATGCATCCCATTGTCTATTATATCTATGAACAGTTTTTGCGTTCTGAAATTTCGCATCCGTGACTGAGCACCCAAACTGCTAATCACGCCGAGGCAAAGGACTAGCGGAATACATACAATAAACAAAAACGTTTTTGCGTTCTGAAATTTCGCATCCGTGAATAACTGAGTGCCCAAAATTGCAAGGTACAGTAAACAAGAGCCTACACAAAACAAAAAAAATATACAAGAGGTGAGCTCCCGGCGAGGATCGAACTCGCGACCTTTCGCTTACGAAGCGAACGCACTACCACTATGCTACGGAAGCACTTTCTGCTACGTGAAATTTAGCTCAAGAATAATAACATATATCCGTACTTTTTTTTTTGCTTCATACATATACATGTATGATTTAAAAACATCGCACAAATCACACTAAGGAAGCATAGATCAAAAAACCTTATGAAGATACGTAAAGCCCAAATCGAGCGAGAACGCTGGGGTAAAGCCACCTGTACCACGCCATTCAGCTTGCGGATTTGCCTTTTCTCTAAACTAGGAGCATACTCCGCGCATTGCTGTGGGAATTGCGGGTTAGTGGATTGTGTAGTATGTTAATGTGGATTATGCTTATTTGTCTTGCTGACGTGGACATTACAGTTGTCAAATTTTAATTGTATGTGGTAGTGCATTGTCTAGTTAGACAACTTGCACATTGAGATAAATAGTTATTGAGGTTTTGCTTAGTGGATTTTAATTAAATATGGTAGTGCATTGCTCAGGTGGATAGCTTGCATGTCTAGTGTAGTATGTTGATGTGGATTATGCTTATTTGTCTTGCTGACGTGGACATTACAGTTGTCATATGTGCTAGTGAATTTTAATTGTATGTGGTAGTGCATTGTCTAGTTAGACAACTTGCACATTGAGATAAATAGTTATTGAGATTTTGCTTAGTGAATTTTAATTGAATATGGTAGTGTATTGCTTAGGTGGATAGCTTGCATGTTTAAAGAAATACTAGTGGAGTTTAGGATTATAAGAGTTATAGATATGACGAGTTCATGGCAATGATTTCTCAAAGGCAACGCGTGTGTCTGCTTCGTGCCGGTCCTATGATCGTGGTCGCCACCGTTGACGAGCTAACGGCCTCCTGCATAAGGGCATGCATGATCCATTTCTTTCTTTCTTTTCTTGGAACATGGATGATCCACTACACTCTGCATGTGAAGGGGGAGAAGAAGCCCAACTCCACGACGAGCTTGTCCTGGGATGCGCACGACCGCAGCAAGAGGAAGACGAATATCAAGACGGTGCACGCTGTCAGGCTCATCTTCGTGGCGTGTTCGTGCGATGTAGGAGTAATGTACTTGCCAGGACATCGAGCATCTTGATCTGATCCTTTTCTGCAATCTACACGGCGAATCAACTGTTTGGTACCCCCTACATACCAAATTATAGGTTCTTCTAAAAATCTCGAAGAATTAAAGCATATTAAGTTTAACTAAAATTATAGAAAAAATTACAAAATTTTATAGCATCAAATAGATATACTATCAAATATAATTAATGAAGAACTTAATGATATTTAGTTGATATCATAAATGTTATTATCTTTATTATGATATTTTTATAATATATTTATTTGATGGTATAAAACTTTGTAAATTTTTTTATAAATTTAGTTAAACTTGAAATGCTTTGACTCTCCAAAATTCTTAGAGTGACTTGTACCGACTTCGTTGAGTTTGATAATTCTGACCTCCGTGTCACGGTGGTAGTCAGTATCACTGTTTTTTTTTGTTCTTTTTTTTGCTTCATAGAACAGATTGAATGTATTCCAACAGGGAAAAGAACAATGTTATTATCACTAATACGTGCGAACAAGACTCGTTCTACCTTGAGTGGTTAAACACGGTTGTTTATTGCAGAATTTTCTATTTACTCGATCAGTTCCCTTGGATTGTGTGAGTCCCATGGGCAAAAAAATGCAGACGTACGGATATTAGGTCCTTGATTTTGCCAGATGCAGCGTTTTCGAATGTTTTCTTTTTCTTTATTAATTAGTGGTTTTATTCAACTACTAGTATGCTCAGTTTGTTGCCGCTCCAGTTCGTTCAGATAGCATGGTCAAATTGTTGCGGATTGCCAGACATATGGCGACCTAATAGTTTAGGGTTGACGCCATCTGTTGAGAGTTGAAGGCGAGTTCACTGTTCAGACTTGAGAGATGAGAGTTGAGATTGACATCCTAAATCATGCTCGGAGGACGTAGTACGAGTACCTCCAAAATGCGCAGATGATGGCGTCATTCCTTTCAGCGACCGTAGACCTTTTCCGTTTTCCCCAGCTGTGACGCCTTGCCTCAGAGCTGTTGAGCGTACTACTACTAGAGTACTAATCTAGCTTGCTCACCAAATCTAAATTATTCAAGTAACATTCGTACTGTGGTACATAAGTACAGTGTGTAGTATATGTAAGAATTTTAGAGCATGTTCGATTGAGCTTATCAGTCGAATCTGTAAGCAATTTAACAGTGTTTTTCTCTCGCAATAAATCAGCGAACAATACTTTCAATTATGGTTTTCCATGAGTAGAACATAAATTTTGTTCCACTATCATCAACTCATTATACATCCTTACATGAGTGTGCAGGAAAATGGTACCGTTTTAGTCAATCGACTGTGTACATTTTCAATATTCTCTTAAATATTTGAGAAGGAATATCATGTTAATAAGAATGTCAATAACGGAGCTCCAAAAATCTCCCTTATACTGGTTTTCACTTACAGACATTTTGAACTTTGGTAATGGGAATTGAAACATTGTCCTACGCTCGTACCATAGAAAAACAAAACAAAACAAAAGGAAGGCCTACCTTCCCTCCAGAGCTGAAAGAGTCACACTGTTCTTTGAGTTTTGACTGTTGCCTCTTCTCTGTTCTACGTCGTTACTTCTATGGCCAAAATATAGAGGCTTATTTGGGTCAGGAAGTTTGGTGCTTCCATTCTCCAAGATGAACACAACAGAAGACATTAGTGGTCTGTCGTTTGGATTGTCCTGCACACACAAGAGCCCTATGTGGATACAGAGCAGAACTTCATCTGATATGTAGCTCTCCACAATACTTAAGTCTACCAAATTCTTTGCCTTCCTTTCCTTCCACAGGTTCCACGCCTGAATAAATCAAGTCAATTGCTAAGGTTATGGAAGTGTACAAACTTCAATTTCTACTGTTTGCAGATTCAGAAAATCTTGTACTCACATAATCGATAAGGTCTTCAAATTCCATTGTCTGATTGGTAGAGTTTATCCTCACACCACTAACAATCTCTAAAACCTTTTACTCAAAAAAAAAATCTCTAAAACCAACACACCAAAGCTATACACATCGGACTTATCGGAAAATATGCCTCGTGATGCATACTCTGGAGCCATGTAGCCACTGTTCAAATTTAACCAGGGAGAGTTTAGAGTCATCTTGAGCATGACTTAGGTGAACTAGTATGCAAATTTCAGCAAAAAATAACACTAAAAAAACTCACTATGTTCCAGCGACTCGCTTTGTATTTGCGTTCTGTTGGTTGTCACTGAACATCCTTGCTATGCCAAAGTCTGTTATCTTAGGTCTCATCTCTTCATCCAGCAAAACGTTACTCGCTTTGAGATCTCTGTGAATTATCTTCAGTCTTGAATCTTGATGGAGATATAGAAGCCCTTTAGCAACTCCTTTTATTATTTTAAACCGGGTTGGCCAATCTAGTTGTGTTTTTCTTGTAGTGCCTACAAAGGTGAAGAGCAATACTTTTTTTGTAAACAATGACTTATTTGTTTTGTTGAATTATAGAGCCACAGTGTGCTATGAAATCATACTGAAAAGTAGAGCATCTAAGCTTTTATTAGGCATGTACTCAAAAATCAACAGCTTCTCATCTCCCTCGATGCAGCAAGCAAGAAATTTGACCAAATTTCTGTGTTGTACTTTTGCAATTAGAACCACTTCATTTCTGAATTCCGCTATTCCTTGCTCAGAATCCCTGCTGAGCCTTTTGATGGCCACTTCTTGCCCATCTAACTTTGCCTTGTTATTAAAATAGAAAACGGATAATATTTTGATTTAGCATTAGTACAACCACAGGTAAAGAATGAATGAGAGCTGTGGTGAAGTTACCTTGTAAACTTTTCCAAAACCACCTTGCCCTATCATATATGATTCATGGAAGTTATCTGTCGCGGCTATGATATCTCTGAAGCTTACCACTGGAAATTTGTAGCCTTCAGTACTTCCTTGTACAAAGCCTTCAGGAGCACTCAAATCTCCCAGGACTAACATCTTGTGCTTTCCCAGTTTCTGTTTATTACCTACTTCCAAAATGTAATGAACATTTTTTTTCTTTCATGAGGACAGTATGGAATCAGGTGCTAATACTGACTTATTGAGTAGGCGTGTCTTTAACATTTCCCATACCTTTGCACTTGAAAATCCATATCAGGAGTATGCACGTCAGCAGAACGCTTGCTAAAACCAGTAATATATTCCTCGTTGTTTTCCCCATCCTTCTACCTTCAGATGGGATCACGGGAAACATAAAGTTTATGTACAGTTACAACATATATACTCAGGCAGTGTTTGTATTACAAGTATTTTTATTTCCAATTTCTTTACTGAAAACTGCTAACATGCCGAGTTCACTAATTTTCTCTTTTATCAAACCATTTTACATATTTTATTGTGATATGAAGATATAAAACATAACAAGTCTGGGAACTTAAAAATATAGTTTCATTACACAGTTGATGGTCCCATCACAGCTGCTGTAGCTGTTCTAGAATTAGCCTCTGTACCAGTGGAGATTATCACCGACTCACTGATATCATTAGTCCAGAACATGAACGTCACAAAATTTCGGTTTTATTCACCACATTAACACTGCAAGCCTTGGTTCTGCCATCAATTAGTATGTTCACATCACTCTTGGCAGATGCATCTGCTTGGATGGAAGCCTACCAGCCTTGTCGTAAACTCACAGTAGAATAGAAAACTCAGACACTCAGTCCTTATGTAGTTATATAGGTGCAAGTGTTCTGTAGTCATGGCACTGAACTATGACAACGAGCTTGCCTTATTGTGCCAGTCCTTACTGAGAGTTGGTAAACATGTTCTGCTGGAGAGAATTAGTACCTTTCTTTTCCAGGCCAGCAAGCCGGAGATACAGAATTTCGGTTCCAACGACGTTACTGTTCTTCTTCTCCGTGTCGACAAGCTCCCCTACCCACACCAGACACCTAGTGAGGTCCCCGTTGGCGCTGCTGCTCCGCTTCGCGTACGCATACGCCACGCAGGAGCAGTTGCGGCTGCACTCGGCCGCGCACTCGTCCAAGCTCCTGTTCCCAACGACCACGAACCTGTCCGGCGCTTTCATCGCCGGCAGCGCCAAGAAACCGTCCCCGTCCCCGTCACCGCATCGCAGCGCTTCCTTTCGCCGGCAGCCCTGCGAGAACCTGCCGTTGCCCCACTCCTCGGCGCTCGTCGGCTCGAAGCCGTCGAGGCACCTGCACGCCGGGGCGGCTGCGCCGGTGTTGTCGCAGTAGCCGAACGGGCCGCAGTACCCGTAGCGGCTGCAGTCGTACGGCGGCCACACGTCGATGTCGTCCCACTCCAGGGTGGTCCTGTTCCAGCTCCGGAGCACCAGCTCGCCGGAGTAGCTCATCACGTACCTCATGCGCGGGGCGCCGAGCGAGACGGAGAAGGACATGTAGGCGTCGTCCACGACGGCGAAGGAGACGACGGTGCTGATGCTCGCCACGTACTCGGTGGCGACCCTGTAGCCCGTCCACGCGCCGCTGCGCCAGAGAGTCTTCCATGAAACGAAGCGGTCGCCGCGGCTCGCTCGGACCTTCATACCGGGGAGGAACGTGTCGGTCGGGTGATCAAAACTCTGGCACAACATGGTGCCGTTCGGTGACCGGATCTCGAGGTTCCCGGTGTTCGTGAGCGTGGCTGCTGTACCAGCCGCGCCCGGCTGCTGCGATGAGCCGACGGCGACGGCGCCAGCGTTGACGTTGGTCGACCAAACGCCACCGCCGTCGGCATCGGACAAGACGAGGTTGGAGGTGTTGGTCAGTGCAAGCGTCGGGGCAGAGGAGGAAGAGCGGCCGGTGGCGCTTATTATAGGGGTGTCCCTGTTGGCGATCCACACGACGGTGAGCTTGGGGATGCCGTAGTACCATATGCCGAGGTACAGCTTCGCCGGTGTGGAGCTGGAGGAGTTGAAGAAGCCCAGCGCGAAGGTGCCGTCACTCGAAACGATGACATCGCCGGGGGAGAGCGGCTTGCCGACGACGAGCTTGTCCTGGGACGCGCACGACGGCAGCAAGAGGAAGAGGAATGACAAGACGGTGCACGCTGTCAGGCTCATCGTGGCGTGTTCGTGCAACGCAGTACCTGCCAGGACATCGATCGAGCATCTTGATCTGATCGATCGATCCTTCTCTGCACGCAGCAACGGCGACTCGTCGGATACATTTGTTTGGTAGTTCTTTGCAGACTGACTTGAGTTTGACAATTCTGGTCACCGTGTGACGTGTATCACTGATTGGACATGTTTTTTGGTTCTTCATAGATTTGACTGAATGTACTCGAACAGACAAAAAAAATTGTTATCACTAATCCGTTCGAAAATTGTGGCTGGTAAACTATTTGGTGAAACAAGACTCTTTCCACGTTCTTCAGTGAGTGGTTAAACACGGTTGTTTTATTTATTGCAGGATTTTATATTCATTTACTCCATCACCCGTATGGTCAAGCTCTCACTTCCCTTGGACTGTGCGAGTCCCATGTAAAAATGCAGGTATATTTTCATTTTGCCGGACAATGCTGCAGCGTTTTCGAATGTTTCTTTTTTTTCTCTTTATTATTAGTAGTGATTTATTCAACTAATATGCTCGGGTCTTGTTTAGTTGCCATCCAAAAACTTTTCACTCCATCCCATCAAATATTTGGACACATACACGAAGTATTAAATATAGATAAAATAAAAAAACTAATTACACAGATTAATTGAATTTTGCGAGAGGATTGTTTAAGCCTAATTAATTTATAACTAGATATTAATTGCTACAGTAACATATGTATTAATGATGGCTTAATTAGATTTAATAAATTCATCCCGCGGTTTCTTATGCAAACACCTTATGTGACACCCCTATATGATATCCGATGTGATATACAACAAGTTTTCACTCTCATAAGGGCACTCACAATGCAGACTCTATCGTAAAGTCTAAAGTTATTTATTACGTCGAACAATGTAGACTTGGAGTCTTATTTTTCTACCTCTTTCTTCAATAAATATGCTGCAACATCAGTAAAATATCATAAATAATATGTAATTAATTGTCTTAAAATATGTGATAGAGTATTGCATTGTGAGTGCCCTACTCTCCGGTTCGTTCACATAGCATGGTCAAATTGTCGAGGATTGCCACACATATGAGGACCTAATAGTTGATGGCTGACGCAATCTGTTGAGAGTTAAGGTCACTCACGATGCAGACTCTATCATAGAGTCTAAAGTTATTTATTACCTCGAACAATGTGGACTTAGAGTCTAAATAAGACTTGGAGTCTTATTTTTTCTACCTCTTTCTTCGATAAATATGCTACTACATCAGTAAAATACCATAAATAATATATAATTAATTATCTTGAACTCTGTGATAGAGTCTTACACCTTAAAGATGAGTTCACTATTCAGACATGAGAAATGATAGTTGAGACTGACATGCTAAATCATCCTCGGAGGACGTAGTACGATGCCATGTGCAGATGGCGTCATTCCTTTCAGCGATCATCGGCCTTTTCCCTATCTCCAAGCTGTTGAGCCTGTGACGAAGAGTACGATCCGCGTTCTGGCGAATGGCGACGCCAAAAGAATCCAACGAACAATATGTGCTGGAGCATTTGGTTATTCAGGAACAACTTGATCTTCAGAAATCAAGAGGCAAATGTGCAGCACTGCAAGCATATTTTTGGCCTAGTTGTTCACCGCGCAAAAAAGAGATATCTACCCCAAATTAGTTTATGGCTAGAACAGCTTGTATAATCTTGGTTTTGGCTAGAGCAGCTTGTGTAATTTTGTTTATTTCCTTTCTTTCGTTTTTTGTTTCGTAGAAACCTCAAACCTCTTCTCTCTTTTTTCTTTTTTTCTTTCTTTGTTATCTTATCTGTGTTTGGACTCATTTTTTTAATAAATTCCAGTAGGGGCGCAAGCCCCTCCTTTTCGTTTAAAAAAAAGACAACGTGTACAGCAAACAAATCGGATGAGCCGCAAATTATTTTCTAGTTATATTTTTAATTTCATAAATAATTGATTTAATATACTCTATAAATATATCTAAATATTCGATGAATCAGCAACTAAACAGTACATCACAGGTTCTTCAAGTTCTTTTGCAGAACGTGCACAGCCCAGGACAAGCACATTCCAAGTTCCAGATCCTAGCAAACACCTCCGACCTCCATTCCAACCATTCCAACTTTCCAAATTCCAAGAGAGCGAGATAGGAGTACTCTCAGGGCCATTCCAGCGACACGGTTAGACCAGGGTGAAACCCAAGCAGTAAAAAACTAGTTTTTCTAATGATCGTACACCTCGATTAGACAAGATAACAGTACTCTTATATAGCAAACTAGCCATGCCTGCACAATATTCAGAATCGACGACCAAACACAGAATCAACTGCATTCAGATCGTACACAATCGCAGGCTGAGCATAGAGCAACACAGAATCAGCATTACATAGCTTGGAGAGATGCAAACAAGAGAGCACATATTGAGGTCAGCAATTAATACCACCATCTATTTAGATCTGAGACTTAAAACAGGCATCTATTGAGATCTGAGATTGTTAAAACAGAGGCATCATAGATGCTCGTGGGTAAGTACAGACTGCAGGCTAAACATCCCATGCCATTCCAACAAGCGGTCAAGTGCCGAAGAAGCGAACACACTACCAGCTAAACTGCATCACTTCAGGGACGGACAACACTTGCGACTACCAACTCAGAGAACGAGCGGCCACTACTACTAGTCTACTGCATCTAGAAAGACAGACAGACAGCTTCCAGAGGCTAAAAGGAGCAGCAAAAGCCCGGTTAGGCCCACGACGATGAGAATTTCCCTACTGACTGCAAGCACTTGGGCAGGCGAGAGCTCCCTCCATCCGTCATCCATCACTCGTCACCCTGCAAAACCAGTTTCAAATGGACGGTGTCAGTGAGGTTTGGGATGCACAAAACAAAACCAGCAGTGGAAGGCAAGGAAGAGTCAGGACTCAGGAGGATTTGCTCTCACGAACCTCCTCGTCCTCGTCATTCACCTCAGACTTGGACTTGTCAGAATCACCAGACGCTGTGGGGCCTCCAGACTGCAACGACAGATGACGCATGACTCATAAAGTGCATCATATACAGACGAATTTCTAGGCACTGCCGAGCAATGTGAGTGGAGTGGAACATGATGTACCTGCTTGTTGTTGTAGGCGTCCATCTTCTTGGTGTACTCAACCTTGAGCTTCTCGGCCTTAGAGACGTAGGGAGCCTTCTCCTGCATTTCAGAAATCGCACAACCTCAGAGGGTGTTCCATCTCAGTACCAGTTTCAGACATAAATGGACACAAACATATGGACGAACAAAATTCTTCTATGGACGAATAGATTTCAACACCGAATTGAACAAAATAGTATCGAGTATCAACAATCCATTGAACCAAAACAGTCAGTGCCAAAGGAGGATAGCACTAGGCAGCGGCTAGTACACAGATCTGAAGTCTAAATAACCGTCTAGTATCTTAGCCACTAGTTACAATTCCAAAACATGAGGCATGGTGAAATTTGAATTGATATCATGAACAAAACGGCCCAAAATTCGAATTCAACATACGATGGAATTTGAACAGATCTAACACTGCAGCAAGTAACCACATGATATACGATATACAGATAAACACAGGGGACCCAATCCAGACGAAACTAGAGCGGGACATTCATCGTCTTCCTAAGAACAAAGCACATCGCAACGAACTGCAGTCTCAAACGATTAAAATGGGCAAGGGGAGCAAGCAAACTCACAGCATCAGACAGGGACTTCCACTTGTCACCACAAGCCTTGCCAATCTGCCATTCACAGAGACACAAACATCAGAAACGCAAGTTCCATACCAGCACACCACGAATATTCGAATCGAATGATGGAATCATGGATGAAACAACGCTTACCACAGAGACTTGCTTCACATTGGGGTGCTTCTCCTTGTAGTCCTTCCTGAACTCCTCCCTGAAAAATCCAGACCCAACCGAATCAGAACAAAATCAAAACAACGGCGGTACACAAGAGAAACGCCACAGAATATGAAACTGACATGAAGACGAAGAACGCGCTCGGAGGCCTCTTGGGCTTGTTTGGGTCCTTCTGAGCCTTGCCCTTCTTCACCGAAAGCCTTCAGCAAAAACAAACAAATCCCCGTCAAAACCAAAACCAAAAAAACAACGAGAATGGATGGAAGCGGGGGCGAAATCGGAAAGTACCTGGAGTCGCCGCCGCTGGACTTCGCCCTCGCCTTCATCTCGAGACCTACAGAACCAAATTCCAATAAAACCATCAGCAACAATCCATACCAGCAGCATCGAATTCAAAACAATTTTATCTGGATTTCCAAATCGCAGTACCTTGGGGCCGGATCGCGACGAGGGTTTGCCGGTTTGGATGTGTGCACGGAACTTGCTGCGTTGCTTTGAAGCGAGTGGAGGGGAAAGGAGGCCAGAAGGGGGCGGCTTTTAAAGGCAAGGGGCGGTGGGCATTTGCGCGGGATCTGAAATTTTTTGCCACGTCACCGATCCGAGCGCTCGCCTCCCATTGGCCGCGCGGCGCACCGCATGCTGCTGCTTTGCGCTAGGAGTACGTGATCTCTGGCTAGCCTACGGGGGCTGCTTCGTTGGCTTGGGTGGGTTTGGTGCCGCGGGCCCATGCTGTCAGTCGCTTTGTGGGTGGGGTTCGGGTTATCTTCGGCGGGAGGCGGGAGTTTCCACGGTGTGTTTTCTTCCGCCCGCGCTGTGCTTCTTCGAGGGTCAGTTCGGCCATTTCGCGCTATAGCGAAAGTGGTCGAAGTTTTCGGGCCCACGTGTCATCCGTGCTGGGAAACATGCCTTTATTGCTTGGTGGTAGTTATCCGTATGTGCTCATGACGGGCCCGCATGTCAGTGTAGATATGCTTGAGCGCACCCTGCTTTTCCACTGTACGTAACCGTGCACCGTATACGGGCCATAAAAGTAATGAGCTAGCTTGGATCGGGCCGTGATCATGATTGGGCCTTTGGTCCCAGCCTGTCCGGGGTAAACTAAAGAAGTAAAGAGTGCCCATGGCACGTGGAATACTCGAACAAATGGATCGACCATAAAACCACTAGAAATCGAACATGTTAGAGCATCTCTAACAGCTCACCAATATTTCATTCTCAAATCTTAGACCTTGTTTAGTTCGTAAAAAATTTCAAGATTTCTCGTCACATCGAATCTTTGATCGTATGCATAGAGCATTAAATATAAACGAAAATAAAAACTAACTGCATAATTTACCTGTAATTTGTGAGATGAATCTTTTGAGCCTAGTTACTCCGTGATTGGACAATGTTTGTCAAATAAAAACGAAATGCTACAGTAGCTAAAAATAAAAAATTTTGCAAACTAAACAAGGCCTTAATAGAATGATATTGGTGATTACCAATATAGCTTTTTAGACTGTTGGAGGAGATCCCTCCAACAGATCACCAATAATCTCCTCTAATACAAAAGTCCACTTGTCATATTATTTTTTTTCCTCTTCCTCACTCCAGCGCACGACCATTGTCCGCCGCTCCCCACCCATAGAGCACAAGCATGAGCACGGCCTGAGCACCCCCGCCTGTCGTGGCCTCCCCTCTCCTCCTCACGTCCGCCATGCAAGCACTTCCAACTCCTCATTTCGGATCTGACGTCCTCCTTGAGTCCTCGACATGCAGTCCTTCCTCGATTTCTTTGGCTGGACGGTCGCCACCCCTCCATGGCACCTCCACGAGCGATGGCGGCAACCACGGGCGCTCAGGCGGCAGGCAGCAAGCGGCAAGCCATGCTCGACGGCGAGCTCCGAGGTACGCACAGGCGGAAGAAAAATCCGGACAGTGACAGTTGCGCGTGCACCTATAGTATTGAGGGAGTTGCATCTTCCCCTTTATTTGAGGGGAGTTGGGCTTGTTTTTGGTGATCACCAATTTACGGGGATGGGAAGGGGGATCTGTTGGAGCTGAGATTTTGAGCCAACTCGCCCAATATGGTCGTTGGATTGGGGATAGGGGAGCTGTTGGAGATGGTCTTATGAGCTTGTTTAAGAGAGCTCTAAACTATGGAAAAATAGATCTAGAGCACTAGATTTACCGTGGAATAGCTTTACCATGGAGCTGGGCTTCCACAAACTTGTTTAGAAGAGCTCCACATCTAATGTGAACATATATGTAATCATAACAAAAACATTAAGAGGACAAAATAAGAAAGGCAAGAGAGGCATAATATATGCCCGGCCTCCACCTTCATTGATAACTACCAGGCTACTAGCCATTAGCAACGCCAATCGCGCTTGTTCGCTTATCTAAAAAATCATGTCTAAAAATACTGTTACACTGCTGGTTGGCAGAAAAATACGACTTATAAGACAAGCAAAAAGAACCACGTGGGTGAGGAATGTGTAGTGGCATCGTGAGAAGGTATGAAATCCATGTTTTCATATCACCCCTTGGAAAGCTTCATGGTTTTTTGTTTTGGTTGAACTAGAGTTGGTGGAATTAGGAGAGTTTGACTAGAAAATCATATATTTAATTGTTTTTTTAATCTAGAGCCATTAAGAGTTGTCCCAGTCAAACGCAATGGGGGAGTTTAGGCGGGTCTTAGAAAGACACTATATATTCACCACTAGCACTCAGCACTAAGTGAAGTTTAGAAATCACACATTATATATATGTACCGCTAAGTAATTGATCTCGTAGGGCATGTTTGGTAGAGGTCTATATAATTCTCATTTCATATGGAAGGTGATTCTTTGAGAAAAATTATTCTGTGGCTAAAAATGATTCTCTTTGACGATTCTTTAGCATAAACTCTTAAAATAATGATGGAGAATCACTTCACAAAATCAGGAGAACCTACTTTTTCTAGCTCTCAGCCTCCTAATTCATCTAAGAGAATCACTTCATGAAATCAACAAAGAATCATTTCTCTCTAAAAAGCTGTTTGGCAGAAATCCTGCTGCATTCAACAAAAAATGAGCTATGGGAGCTCAGCCAAACGGAACCGTAGAGGCTTCGTTAGGTGTGGGACTTAGCGATGAGTTTTTTTAATAAGAGGCCTGACTAAGAGCTGAGCCAGCCAAATAACCACGCCTATACATAAAGCCCTCAATACAGTCAAGCAAGTTACTTGCTTAATGCAAGCTTCATTTTTTTATAAAGTGGTGACAAATAGGATTGATATCATGGCAGACCATGCCATCATCATAAGTCAAACGATTCTGACGAGGGGAAGAAACGTTCTAGAAGACAAGATTGGTTCATGAATTACATTAAAAAAATAGAAGAACATTATTTTTTTTAAAAAAATAGAGTTTGAGAAAGCATATGATAAAGTAAAGTGACACATTGTGTTTCAAACACTACGAATGGAAAACATCTCTCGCACTAAGCAGAGCGTTGCCTGGGTGAAGTCCTTCATTTTGCAGTGTAGCTATAAACACAAATGACGGTAGGCTTTTTTAAAGAAAAAATAAAAGGGCCTTCAACAAGTAAACCCTATATCTAGGGATGAAAACGGTACGAATATTTTCCGACCGTATTCGAGACCGAATTCATTTAGAGAGGTTTAGATTTGTCCATATTTGAGTCCGAATAATCAACATCTGATACTGTATCCATATCCGAATTCCAAAATTGTATGTTTACGATGTCGACATCTAATCTTATCTTATCCAAAATGGATGACATTATTGTATTCGAATCTGAATTCGATAAGAAATATGAAAATAAATATGATATTGGTGATATCCGTCCATATCCGATCCTTTTTCATCTCTACCTATATCTCTTGTACCATTTAGAGTTTATATTGATGTCCGTGTATTGACCTCAATCCATATGTGTTGGAGTGGTTTGGTGTAGAATTTAAACCCATTTACACACCAAACCACACTCTAACACATGGATTGAGGTGGATACATGAACATCCAAATAAATCTTTAACATTGTAGGTTATATGCTCAATAGTTCACAGCCGTAACAAACAAGGGCCAAATATAACAAGTATATGAGTGGGGTAGTGCCGCACTTAGTTCATGACGGCTTGTCTATCCAACAATTTGCATCGATACACTCATCTTCAAAGAACATGACCTAGAAAAAAAACTCATAGCATACACTTATCGCTTTATGTGTTTCAACAAAATATCATGTCCAAAAACCATTTTTGTAGGAATTAGTTATTTTGTTCTCTAGAGATGCCAAAAGATTAAAGTATTGTTGTCATTAAATATAGGTCGACGGGATAAAACCGCATCATCCGTATGAAGTGATAACATTGCACTTTAGAGGTTGATTAGCAATAGTTTAGAGAAGGATATTATTACAAGCTTTATGAAAGAGAGCATTTAGCACAACTAAGCAATATAAACAACATTAAAGCATCTCCAAGAGTTCCCAAGATTTTTTTTTCCTAAAATCATGGAGTTTTTCAACTCGCCAAAACGTATTGGGAAGAACAAATAAGATCATCTCCACAAGACAAGACACACTTTTCTCCCTTAGATTTGGTCTAGCTCCGCCTCTGGTTGTCTATTTAAAATTGAGTGAGTTGAGTATATTTGCTGTTATGAAAAATGCACTCGCCATGCATCCAGCTCTACACATTACAGACTAGACACTCGACAAGCCTAAGCCCCGTACCACATCTAGATGAATGGAATGGTGGAGCAATCAGATCTGACCCTATAATATGTTGTGATCATGTGAAGCAAGAATCAGAATTAGATTTGGGTCTTTTTGGAAGGCTTATGGTGCCTACGATAGTCGTGAGACCACTGAGCACAGGATGATGCACAGCCAAACACGGTATGCAGCTCACCTTATTATAACATCATGGAAGAATATGCAAGGAGGGAGATGGACGGGTGTCGGGTATTTCGGACACAAATTCTTCCTCATAGCTTTGTCTTCCCTCCTTATTTTAACAGATTCACAGCTCATCTTACCTACTGGGCCCTGGCCTGGGCTTGAGGCTGGAGCCCTGGATGGAAAGCAGGAGGTGCAGCTGCGCCTGTGCTCGTGAATTGCCTCAAGACGAGTCGAGGAGAAACCCAACAGCTTACATGGTAGGAGCTGAATTTCGAATACGCAGGGTGGGCCACGGCATCTTGTAGATCCAAAAGAGCTTAGATGTGGCCAGTGGCGGACCCAGGATTTAGTGAAGACTAGGGCCAAATTCTAGCGGCCAAAATCCAAAAGCTATAACATAAAGTATAGTCTATTGAACAACACTGTGCATGTGTTCATACTTGTTGATCAATTTGAATATATTTATATACTCATATTCTAGATCTTACCACGCGAATTTTTTCAAAGAAATCCATATTTTTTAAAAAAATATTACTAAAATGTCATTACTGTAGTATATATAATAAGTATAATAACATACTCTATGTATGTATGCATACTTAGTATACATATCATCCTAAATGGTCTAGTATAATCACATACTTCTTCTATATACATTTCGTCCAGTCATATGCACCCTAAATATACAGATATAGACATAGGAGTAATTACACATTATATCACATATTAATAGTTCGCGAAATTTTTTGGTTTTTGCTACTATAGCATTTTCGTTTGTATTTGACAATTATTGTCCAAACACGAACTAACTATGCTCAAAAGATTCGTCTCGCAAATTACAGGTAATCTGTGCAATTAGTTTTTGTTTTTGTCTATATTTAATACTTCATGTATGTGTCCAAAAATTCGATGTGACGAAAATCTTGAACAATTTTAAAAACTAAACCAGGCCTCAAGAGTTGCTCCCAAAATTTTTGGGCCACGACTAGGGCCATGGCTCTAGTGGCCCTAGTCCTAGGCCCGCCCGTGGATGTGGCCCATATGGAGGCATAGACAGTAAGGTCAGTCTCAGTGGGAATTTCATCTGATTTTCATTCACATTAAATAGACTGCCATATATACGTTTTGGATGACATGACAATGTATTTAAGAAGAGAGAGAAGAAATGAGTTTCATTTAGATGAAACTCTCTTGGCACGATTACCAACTCTCTATGAGTTTTGAAATTAAATACCTATAAAACTATGGAATGAAACTCTCTATTGAGAGTGGGTGTTTCATCCAAGTTTCATTTCATTTCACATGACATGACAACTTTGAAAACAACGCTATGAAACTCTCCACTTTGAACTGTAATATAAATATCATGCTCACCTATTAATTTAATTATCTTCGGGGAAATGATATGCTATAAGGAAAAGAATGGCGCATCTAGTTCATAACAATCACCATACCTGCACCGGCACAAAACCCTAGCTGAGGGAGAATGGTTTATAGATTTATGCATGCATAACCTATTCGAGCAGTATTGAAGCGGGGTAGGGTACTTGTATAAGGATTGCACCAACTGCTTCAGCACACTTCTGAGCTTCTTTCTTCTCACCCCTGGGCCCTGGCCCCATGGTCAGATATTATGAGATGACCTTCAAAGTTCGAAGAACGAACAAGGCCTGCATGGAAACCATAAAGAAAGCATGAACTGCGGGGTTAATTAGTCTTCCGAAGAACTTTGGCGTCTTGGCCGCATCTAGGAAGAACGATTACCGGCAAAAACGAAGGATCCCAAAGAATAGCATTATTCAGATTGCGGAAGGGAGGAAAACTATTTTGCTATCCCCAACACCACCATGGCCGCCCGCCCGCCCGGGACTCGAAGCAGGCTAATGGAGGAGATCAGATTACCATATGTATCTAGATATATAGCAGCTTGCGTCAAAACTTGCCCCAAAAGCATATCACAGAACATGATGAACCGTAAGTCCGTAACCCGGCTGGCCCAAACAAATAAAAAGGAAACAGGAACCGGACCGGACGGGCGGGCATCTCGACACATCAAAAGGCCCATCTTGTTTAGTTCTAAAAAATTTTGCAAAATTTTTCAGATTTTCTGTCACATCAAATCTTTAGACGCATGCATAGAGTATTAAATATAGACAAAAATAAAAACTAATTGCACAGTTTGGTCGGAATTGACGAGACGAATCTTTTGAACCTAATAAGTTCATGAATAGACAATATTTATCAAATACAAACGAAAGTGCTACTATTCCTATTTTGCAAAAAAATTTGGAACTAAACAAGGCCCAAATGAACACGCAAGAAAAGGAGGCAAACCAGTTTAATGAATGAAGGCGTTGACACATACGCACGGGTGGTGATGATCAAATATGTAGCGTAGAAGCTCTTATATATTTGTGTGTCATGTGAGCTTTACAAAGAGAGGCCTACACAGCTCCATTGGCAGTATGTCCACCTCCAAAAGCAACACATATATCTGACGATGGGCAAGGAGGTGGACAGAATGCCAAGGAACTCTCAGTATGTAAAGCGCCCCTTTGATAAGCACGCATGACGATCCACTACTTGCTCGCTTCGAGTTCGATATCATCCGCGTGCAATATGGCTGATAGGGGACGAAGCGGATGGACGGATATCAATCGGAAGCGGAGAGGGAGTGGAGAATGAAGGTGGCGACCGGGGAGGAAGAGGACGGTGGCCGGCAGCGGAGGGGAAGGAGGCGGTGGTGGACGGCACTGCTGTGGAGGGTGCGGCGGCGGCCAGCACTGCCGGGGAGGAAGAGGGTGGCGGCGGGTCCAAGTTGAGCAGAGCACAGGAGGAGGAGGAGGAGGAGATAGAGGACGACCCATGGAGCGACGGGCCGGGGAAGAAGACTGGGCTCTGTCACTCCGTGGCCAGTTGAGGAGGGACTTGTATTGACGGAGTGGTCCGTGTGGAGAGTCCATGACAGGTTGGTGAGACAAATCAGCAGCGACAGTGATTCTCAATTGAATGCAGATTTCAGCAGGCGTGCACTGCACGATCCATCATGCATGCACATGCACATGCACTACGATCCCTTGCGTTTATATGGCTGGATTTGATTCCAGATTTCAGCAGGGGGATCCGATGGATGGATGGTGCCTGCCTACTGTCGCCTACGACCAGGTAGCTGCAGAGTGCAGACAAGGTGTCGTCGAGGTCGCGCGATCGGATGCGAATTCATCCATGGATCGATATCGATGTGGAGGTGGTGGGTGTGGGTCAGAGAGGGACCGTCCGGGTGCATGATGAGTGACGACGGTACATACATCGGGCAGGGATTTGGAGCAGCAGCGTGTTCGTGTTCCTGCTGGCGCGCCTCGCCGTGCTTCCTCTCTTGCGCGCGCCAGCAGCGCAGTTTTGTGTTCCTGCGGGCCGCTCGGTCACCACACCACCGTCTCTTTATCGACACTACTGTTTCATCGGGTATCCTAAGAAGCGGGCGGCCATATAATGCACTTCTACTGTCGCCGACGCAGATGCTTGGACGATGGATCCGATCCGAACAGGAGATCTCTGCTTCCTTTTGGGTACCATGACTGCTATCACAGTGAACGAGCATATGCATGGTTTCTTCTTGATGCTAATCTGGCAACGGATCACTGCACAGCGCTGACAGCTCTTTTGCCTAGCTACGTACTACCGCCGTGCCGTGACCTCACAGAGGCAACTGCAGCAATGAAAGCCATCATGGCGAAGCGCTCCTCATCTGCCATCAGCTCCTCGGCACCACAGCGAAATCAGGGTACCCGGCCGGTACCCCCAGCCGTCACCCGACCATCATTTCCAAGCCAAGGGCCGGCGATGCACTGATCGATCTCCAGCGGCCGCTCTCTCTTCTCTACCGGCCAGCCGTCCGATGCCCGGTAGTTTAACCATGGGCGGACGCATGGCGATACCGAGCGGAGGATCGGATGGAGAGGAGCAAGCTGCAAGCGCCGAGCGGTTGCCGATTGCTGTGCCGTCTGCCGTGGCCGTAGTTCTGCTATGCATGCCCAGTACAGTACTGACACGTGCCGCACCGGCCACTGCCCGGCGTTAGTGACCAACGGTCCCAAGTGTATGATTGCGGCTGCCCGGTCGTCTGCGGTCTGCGTACAGCATTCATTCATGCCTGTGCTGCTTCCTTCCTGCTTGCCTGCTTTGACCGGATCGGAGTACATGGTTTTGTATTTTTTTGAATCAAAATTGCAAAAAAAAATGTTTAAAATTTGATAGAGTAAGCAACTTTTTGGGCCAATGTTGGAAATAGAGTGTCCACCAATGGATGCCTTGCGGATTCTGATTGAATGAGGAATTTTCTGCTTGCTTTTTTTTTTCTTAAAGAATGCAAACAAGTTTGGAAGAATTGTACGCTTAATTGTGATGAATGCGACAAACAAATAGACATTTGTTGTGTTTCGGGATTAAGGAAGCAGGGGTGCACGGTGGATATTGTTTCTTCTGTCAAGATAAATATTGACATAACTGTAAGTTTTGCTTGCACAATTGAAGAATGGAGCACCTACCGCATTATATGTTAGCATGATTTTGCTCTATGTTTAAGGAAAAACGATGAATGGAACATCAAATCCCTGTGGATAGGCAACCAAATGTTTCGAACTTTTAGCATTGCACCGATTGAGGTCATGACACATGTGCTCTGCGTAGGCTGTGCACTTCATTTGGCTTCAGGTGATGACCAGTTGACCGCTCATGTAAAACCAAGTACTTAGTACTTACTGTGTGGTCTCACACTCTCATCAGCTCCTCATCTGACCAAATGAATGGATGCATAAGACCACATGTTTTCATTGATTATGGAAGCTTTCGATTACATCTCCTAGTTTTTTGCTCCTAGTAATCTTGTAGAGAGACATTACTACTTTTTATGTCACTGTAACGTTTGAATTGTAAACTTTCTTGACTGAAGAAGGCAAAACTAGTCTCTGCGAACATTAAAAAAAAACTAGTCTCTGCCTCTCTGGGGGGGGGGGGGGGGGGGCAAAGGGGAGTCACAGTTCAGGAGGCAAAGAAAGATCATGCATAATACTTGTATATGCTATCATCTTTCTTCATGTCACTGTAAGCTTTGTTGACTGAATGAGCAAACTATTCTCTAAAGTCTAATAATCGCGCGGAACAAGTTAAAATAGCCTGGTTCTCATGTGAGAACAGTGAATGGATTATGGATCCATTGATCGATTGTCTAATTTATGTTCGACGTCTACATTACTACCTGTATCTGAGTACTGCCGAATTCGGCAATGATCCACAGTGTATATGATAAATTCTTTTGTTTCTTTGAATGCCGTCGTAAGCAGTCTTGACTGAAACGGATGGAACAGTCTCTGAAGCGTTGAGCAGGTTTTATGTTATCGTTTTCTATGTAATCGTTTCTTTACATGGTGCTATTTTGATCCCAAAATTGTGAAACCTCTATCGATGCTAAATGTAGTTTATGACAGGAGGAGGATGTCTTAATAATTTATTTGAACAGCCTGGAGCACCACCTGCCATCACCATGCAGACCGTGTTTACCGCATACTGTCCGACAGAGGAAGCCCGGCCACAGCCACAAGCGGCACCTCCTCTGCACCACCATCGCTGACGCTGACCAACTCCTCCAACCTCATCCTGTCCGACGCCAGCGGCCGTGTTCTCTGGACGACCAACGTCACCGGTACCGTCTCGGGTTCAGCAGCCACGGCGGTGCTTCTCAACACCGGCAACCTCGTCATCCGATCCCCGAACGGAACCACCGCATGGCAGAGCTTCGATCACCCGGGCGACACGTTCCTCCCCGGCATGAAGATCCGGGTCACAGGTACAGGTCTCGCGACGGCGAGCTCCTCGTTTCTTGGAAAGGCGCTGACGTCCCCTCGCCGGGGAGCTTCAGCTTCGGCTTGGACCCGGGCACGCTCATGCAGACCTTCATCTGGAACGGGACGCGTCCCATGGCGCGCACCGTCCCGTGGACGGGCTACGCGACCATCAGTGGCCACTGGCCAGTTCCAGGTGAACTCCAGCTCCAGCGTCGTCATGGTTTCCCTGGCGGTCGTCAGAACCGGGCAAGAGATGTATTTAGCCTACAGCCTCCCCGACGGCAGCGCGCACGCGCACACCAGGTTCGTGTTGACTTACTCCGGCGAATACCAGCTCCAGAGCTGGGGATCGTCGGACTGGGCTGTCGTCGGCAAGTGGCCGGCCAACGCGTGCGACTTCTACGGCCAGTGTGGCCCGTATGGTTACTGCGACGGCACGGTGAGTGCTCCGATGACGACTCCGACGTGCAAGTGCCTCGATGGTTTCGAGCCGGCGAGCCTGGAAGAATGGAGCAGGGGCAGGTTTTCCCAGGGGTGCCGGCGGAAGGAGGCTCTGCCTCTGCGGTGTGGCCACGGCGGTTTCGTGGCCTTGCCGGGGATAAAACCGCCGGACAAGTTCGTGGTCGTCGAGAACCGGACCTCCGAGGAATGCGCCATGGAGTGCACCAAGAACTGCTCCTGCATGGCGTACGCCTATGCCAATTTGAGCAGCAGAGGCACGATGGGCGGGATGAGGTGTATGGTGTGGGCCGGGGAGTTGATTGACACAGAGAGGGTGGGTGATACTGCTGGCAGTGACACGCTCTACCTCCGGACTGCAGACTTGGATGCTGGTGTCATGGTGTGCTATTCATATATATATATATATATATATATATATATATATATATAAACTTAACTTGATCCTTGCATTGGTTATCTGTGCTACATTATTCATGCATAGAATTTTCCCTGCAATGGTTTTGCACAGTAACGAGGCCAAAGACAATCTCGCTGTAAAGATTGTGCTTCGTGCAGTTTTGTTAAGTGGCATTCTGATACTCACAGCAGGCACTTCCCTTGCTTGGTTCAAGTTCAAAGGTCAGGGGAATTGGTTTTTGCACTACTATTCTACTACATTATTACTGTCACCTAGGGAAAAAAGAAGAATAACAAACGCTCATGACATTTTGGAAGCAGGTAAAAAACAAAAAGAGGGAAAGCACAAGACGTTGTCCATCCTTGGAAACCTGAATACTTCAGAGTACTCTGGAGAAAGAAATCCTACTGAAGGCTTTGTATTTCCAACTGTAAGCTTCCAAGATATCACAGCTGTGACAAATAATTTCGACAGATCATTTATCATTGGACAAGGAGGTTTTGGCAAAGTTTACAAGGTAATTGATGTCTTAATTCATTTTTCACTTCAATTTACAAGGCGAAACTAGATGGCCGAGAAGTTGCCATCAAAAGGCTCAGCAGGGATTCCGCACAAGGAATAGCGGAATTCAGAAATGAAGTTGTTTTAATTGCCAAACTGCAGCACAGAAATTTGGTTAGCTTTATCAGTTGCTGCATCGAGGGAGATGAAAAGCTTCTGGTCTTTGAGTACATGCCTAACAAAAGCTTAGATGCTCTCCTTTTCAGTATGATCTAACAGCAGCACATTACAGCTTCATGTTTCAACATAACCGATTGATCAGTACTTATGGGATATAGTTGCCTTTATTTGTAGGCAGTATGAAGAAGTTAGAGCTAGATTGGCCAACACGGTTCAACATAATCAAAGGAGTTGCTAAAGGGCTTCTATACCTCCATCAAGATTCAAGGCTGAGGATAATTCACAGAGATCTCAAAGCAAGCAATGTTTTGCTGGATAAGAAGTTGAGACCCAAGATAGCAGACTTTGGTATGGCAAGGATGTTTAGTGACAACCAACATGACGCAAACACGAAGAGAGTCGTTGCAACATAGTGAGTAGTTCTTCTTTTTTTCTGAAATTACCACAAAGTTAACTTAATTCACAGAAAAACACCTCCATTATTCTTCATGGTAAAACATTTGCAGCGGCTACATGGCTCCTGAATATGCAATGAGAGGCATATTTTCTGTCAAGTCTGATGTGTATAGCTTTGGTGTATTGATGTTGGAAATCATAAGTGGTGTGAAGATAAGCTCAACTGATCAGACAATAGACTTCGAAAACCTTATAGTATATGTGAGTATAAGCTTTTCTGAATTTTGCAAGAATTTTATAAAGATTCCACAACCTCAATTAATGTGTTGTTTTATATCCAGGCATGAAATCTGTGGAAGAAAGGGCAGGCAAAGGATTTGATAGACTCAAGTATGATGGAGAGCTGCATACCTAATGAAGCTTTGCTTTGCATCCACATAGGCCTTCTATGTGTGCAGGATAACCCCAACGATAGGCCACTTATGTCATCTGTGGTGTTCATCTTGGAGAATGGAAATAGCACACTCGCCATTCCAAATAAACCTGCATATTTTGCGCATACTAATAACATAGTAAAACAGGTAAGAGGTACTACTCAAAACTCAAAGAACAGTGTAACTCTTTCAACTTTAGAGGGAAGGTAGACCGTTTTTTCCACATATATGACAATCATTTGATAAAGAAACACTTGGGTTATGTAAATCTGCAATGCTAATGCGATCAAATTTGGCATACTAGCTAATGTTACATTGGGCCTGATTTGAGTATCGCGCAAGTTTGCAGAAGACTCACATGCATGCTAATGCAGCCAACCAGCGCGTTTCTCAAATCTCAATCAATCTTATCCGTTCCAAAAAAAAATACAAAATAGACAATATAACACTTTCGTTTGTATTTGTTAAATTTGTCCAATTATGGACTAACTAGACTCAAAAGATTCGTCTCTCAAATTATAGGTAAACTGTACAATTAATTATTTTTTTAATCTATATTTAATGTTCTGCCGTAAATTTCAATATGACGGGAAATTCGAAAAAAATGCAATTTTTTTTTGGAAACTAAACAAGGCCAAGGCCTAAGCAAAGCACTCTGACGTCATTGCTTGTACGACCAAGTCTAACTGCAACAATTCCTAATCGATCGAAAATATAATTTGGCCGGACACTTATCCCCACCCATGTTCACAACATGATCATCTAACTTCGCCTTGTAAATTGAAGCGGTTAAATGTCCATTCAGCTCTAAAATTTTATAGTTCAATATTTTTATTTGAAATCATTTATAGACTTAAACATTTAATATTATAAAGTCAATATAAAAAGATAATACCATTCACTTGGTCATAAGCGATTGTGCTAGAGTGGTAGGAGAGGCTTGTGTGTGGGAAGAAGTTCTGAGTTTGAATACGAGGAACCGCACATGTGAGACTTGCGACCACGACACGGATTTCTTTAGAAATTAAAAAGACATCTACAAATTGATTTCTAGTGGTGGTCAGAAATGTGGTCTACTTCTCAAAATCAATTTTTAGAAGTGGTTGCATACCCAACCCTATAAACCTTTGGTTTCTAGACATCCTTGAGTAGAGCGTAGAGGCGGTTTGCTGCAAACCTAATCTGACTACCTCTAAATACTTTGTACTCCCTCCGTCCCAAATTATAAGTCATTCCAAGAATCTTATAAAGTCAAAAAATTTCAAATTTGACCAAATTTATATAGCAAAATAATAACATTTTTGGTATCAACTAAGTATCATTAGATTCTTTGTTACTTATATTTTCATAGTGTACCTATTTTATGACATAAATCTTTATATTTCTCTCTATATTTTTGGTCAAACTTAAAAATGCTTTTACTCTCTAAAATTCTTTGAATGACTTATAATTTGGAACGGAGGGAGTATAGCAGTGCTACAAGTCAACCGCTGTAACTACTGTAGCTTGTACGGTGCCACAAACGACAACACGGAGTCTCCTTGGATGCTGGCGAAAGAGGTGTTAAGACAAGCTAGCAACGTTCATCATGGACAGGCTCGTGAATGAAGAAGAAAGTTTCAACATAATGATTAAAGAGGTGAAACATACTAGAAGAAAGTTTCAACATTCATTGTAATATATACATCATTGTAATATTTGTTTTACAAAATCTTGATGGATGTGTGATGCTTTAAATATCTAGTACAGTAACCATACAGTAGGAAATAAAAAGTATTACACAAAAAAATAAAAATTAATCAATAAACTAGAATATGAGAAAATTAGATAACTGTCGGGTCTAAACCTAAAGTTGACAGTGTTATTCAAACAATCACTGCCGACTGCGACAGTGATGTAAGGATATCGGTTGCATTGCAAGTCAAAAATGTTACTCAACAAATCACTGTCAGTTCTAATCCTAACCCAACAGTGATCTTAAGGCCATCACTGGCGGTTTAGGAATATAACCAATAGTGTTGTCTAATTCCCTTTTATTTGTATCGCACTCTTAGGACATGTTTGATACAAGCAGGGTTAATTGTTAGATAGCTAATATTAGCTATAGCGCATCCAAACAGAAAGAATAATAATAAGTGTTCTATTATTTGTTAGCCAATTAGCTAGCTAACTCTAGCTAATTTGAGCTAATTTTTAGACTCAACTAAGTAGCGCCAGTGCTGCAAACATGCCCTTATTCTATTGCCCATCAAACCGTTGGGTCTAGTTTATTTGTTCAAGGATCACATATTTCCTTAATTGTGTTGATCATCCAGCCGTTGACCGAATGTCCGACGCTTTTCTTTCTTCACCGCTGGACTATCACCTATGAAATTGCATCGTGCTCTCAGCCCACCGGACGAACTGTGAATTGTCAGGCGCTCTCATTTTCATAAGATGCGGATTGTCTGGCCAGTTTATTTCTTCTATTTTCTTGATATCTTCAGCGTTTTCTTTAATTTTGACGCCACCTGTTTCCTTGCATCCATAGTATCAAAGTGAACATATCTAATGCATCTTTCACTACACATGTTAGTCCGCACTGATCAGTCGCCATCATGATCATCAAAACCATGATAAAATTAGGCATTTCAGTCCAAACACCTTACATCCCGGTTACTAAACTCTGACTAGATCGTACACATTGTATACTATTTCAAGAAAGAAGAAAGATACTCCCACTATCCTATTAAAAGTGTCATTTTTAATTTTCAGACTCCTTATTTGACCATTTATCTTATTCAAAAAATTTATAAATATTACTTATTTTGTTATGACTTATTTTTGTCAATAAAAATATTTTAACAATGATTTCTTTATTTTACTATTTGCATAAAAATAAATAAGATAAAAGTTTAAAAATAAAAAACGACACTCTCAATGAAACAGAGGGAGTAAGTACTGCATCCAACTGGCACACTTTCCTTGTTATTGTATTCCGTACTTTCTGTCACTATGACAACGCCATTCTAATTAACTAACCAGTTCGACGTCGACAGCTCAAATGTCAACCATAAGGCTAGTTTTAATAGAGTTTTATGCATATTAAATATGTTAATGTGACACTGTATTAATAAAGAGATAGATGATAAGAGTTTTATAGGAGTAAAGAGAGTTTCATCCCTCTTCTCCACTGTTTCCAAAATATGATTATGTTAAAAACTGTGTCATGAAACTTGCATTGAGGATGAGATACGTTTGAGTCCATAAAAAAAAATGAACCACCTTTTGTCATCAATGCCAAAATTAAAAAGAAAAAAAAGTAAATAAATAGAAGAAATAGACCAAGGTCTTGTTTACTTCCACCCAAAAACCCAAAATTTTTCAAGATTCCCCGTCACATCGAATCTCTAGACATATGCATGGAGTATTAAATATACACGAAAATAAAGACTAATTACACAGTTTGGTCGAAATTGACGAGACGAATCTTTTGAGCCTAGTTAGTCCACGATTGAACAATAATTACCACAAACAAACGAAAGTGCTACAGTATCACGAAATTATTTCGTTGAGGAACTAAACACGGCCCAAGTCTGGGATGCAGATCCGTGTGCTAGCTACTCCGTAGTCCGTACGAGCCAGCATATTAGCATATCGTCGTCTCTTCGAATTCAGCTCGTCAACGTGTTGCAAAGGAAGGTGCTCGATGTCTTGGCTAGATATCAGCTACGCCACCACTGTCCTCCTGCTGCTGGCATCACCGTGTGCCACCGATGATCGGCTCGTCCCCGGCAAGCCGCTCTCCCCTGGCGCCACCATCGTGTCCGACGGCGGCAGCTTCGCCCTGGGCTTCTTCTCCCCCACCAACTCGTCGTCGACCCCGGACAAACTGTACCTCGGCATATGGTACAACGACATCCCCGGCCGTCTCACCGTCGTGTGGGTCGCCAACAGAGAAACCCCCGTCACTGCTTCGCCACCGGCGTCGCTGTCCCTGACCAACGCCTCCAACCTCGTCCTGTCCGGCGCCGACGGCCGTGTTCTTTGGACGACGACTGACGTCGCCGGTGCAGGTGCGGCGGCGGCCACCAGCAATACCGCCGCGGCGGTGCTTCTGAACACCGGCAACCTCGTCATCCGGTCTCCGAACGGCGCCACCTTGTGGCAGAGCTTCGACCACCCAGCCGACTCCTTCCTCCCCGGCATGAAGATTCGGGTCAACTACAAGACGCGCGCCGGCAACCGGCTGGTGTCGTGGAGAAGCCCCGACGACCCGTCGCCGGGGGTCTTCTCCTACGGCGGCGACCCGGACACGTTCCTTCAGATCTTCATCTGGAACGGGACGCGTCCGATCATGCGCAGCGCGCCATGGGATGGGGAGCCAGTCACTGCGGGCTTGGTTCGCCTGAGCACCACCAGCGTCATCTTCTACCAGACCGTCGTGAGCACCCAGGAGGAAATCTACCTGACCTTCAGCGTCTCGGACGGCGCCGACCACACCAGGTACGTGCTCACCGACTCCGGCGAGCTCCTCTTCCAGAGCTGGAACAGCAGCTCGTCGGCATGGGACGTCTTGGGTGGTTCGAGCGATCCTGGGTGCAACCTGTACGGCTACTGTGGCCCGAACGGCTACTGCGACAACACGGAGTCTCCCCGTAGCAGGTGCAAGTGCCTCGACGGGTTCGAGCCGGTGGCGGGCTTAGAGGATTGGAACAGCGGCAGGTTCTCTCAGGGGTGCCGGCGAAAGGAGGAGCTGCGGCGGTGCGGCGGCGACCGTTTCTTGGCCTTGCCGGGGATGCAGTCGCCGGACAAGTTTGTGCACGTGGAGAACCGGACCTTGCAGGAGTGTGCAGAGGAGTGCACCAGGAACTGTTCGTGCGTGGCGTATGCGTATGCCAATCTGAGCACTAGCAGAAACAAGGGGGACCTGACGAGGTGCTTGGTGTGGGCTGGCGAGTTGATCGACACATGGAAGTCTGATACAGACACTTTGTACCTCCGGATCGCAGGCTTGGATGCAGGTGTGCAGCGAGTTTTTTGTCTAATGTTTCTCTGTTGAGTGTTGACTAAACTTTGAAAGCCCATTGAATTTGGGGAACGCTTGGGGTTTTTTTTTTCTTCAAAAAAGATGTTTTTGTTTGTTTGTTTCAAACATATTTTGAAATGGAAGGACGACTCCATGCACACACAGCTGCTTCATAGGATCGTTGAGGAGACACAGGCATGGGTGAGGGTGGGGCACATACATACAGTCGCTTAGGTAGGGTTTATGACATATCTCGTCCTAGTTACCTAGGCCAGAATAAGCTGACTACAGATCTTCCCACTTGCTTTGTGCCAGTAAGCACCGAAGATAGTCATATAATGTGTTTTTATTGAATAGATGACAATAGATTTCTTGCCTACAGCTTAAATCTTATTTTCTTAGTTAATGCTTGACTAGTACTACTGTTAGTTAGAATCTCTTTTCAGATATTGGGATTATGACCTTATTGGGCGCTTTAACTAGTCTTTGATCAATTGTCAATTGCACTATATATATGCAAGCACAAAGCTCTGAACTGACTTCTAAAAAATAGGTACGAGGGCCAAGAGCAACATAGTCAAGATTGTGGTACCTACAGTTTTATTAAGTG
The DNA here is from genome assembly GCF_000003195.3 of Sorghum bicolor. Taxonomy (NCBI): domain Eukaryota; kingdom Viridiplantae; phylum Streptophyta; class Magnoliopsida; order Poales; family Poaceae; genus Sorghum; species Sorghum bicolor. The sequence continues at coordinate 66,819,685 of NC_012871.2, read as the reverse complement.
GCATTCTGATACTCACAGGCATTTCCCTTGCATGGTTCAAGTTGTTCAAAGGTACAACCCAGCATAGCTGTATTCTTTTGCGTGCCTATTTTACTCTTCGATTCCAAGGACTGGTTATACAATATTGAGCAGGTAAAATAAGCTACGGGGCAAAGCGTAGGAAGCTAATTTTCGATGGCAGGACATCGGATGAACTTGAAGGAAACCATGCCCAAGACTCTGAATTCCTCTCTGTTAGGTTTGAGGATATCGTGGCTGCAACGCGCAATTTTTCAGAAGCATGTAAGATTGGGCAGGGGGGGTTTGGTAAAGTTTATAAGGTAATTACTCAATTTAACCTTATTTTCATATAATTAGTTCTAACCATATAATTACCATTCACTTGATGTTAATTTGAATTATGTATATCTTTCCAATCTTACTACTATTAATTGGAGGCAGTGGCCCATCGGAGCATCCAAATTAATCCTCATGGGAGCACTAGAAAAAAGGGCAAATAGTAGAAATTCTCACAAAATAAAAAGACATCAACTCGATAGGCTCTAATTAAATCTGTTCTGTTATAAAAAAAATTACTCATATTCCCCACTATAAAAAATAACATAATATTGCCGCATAAATCTTTATCTAAATTATCTAAACATACCATTATAAAAGATAATCAAGTAACCTCTAGATTTGTTTCTAAGTTACCCACCCACGGCAATCAAATAACCACCTAAAATTGCATCTAAATTACCCACCTATATCATTATAATAGATAATGTGAGGTGTCTTACTCCTCATACCTATACTATTATAGTAAATAATGTAAGGAGGTGTCTCACTCCTCATTTTTTGTTTGGCTAGTGGGAATGAGTTAATTCATAATCACATCAATGCTCACAAGGTAATATTTAGCATAAGCATGAGAAATAAAGTCATTTGGTCAAATTTGAGAGACGAACTCATGATGCACTGTCTCATATAAGTGTAGGTGGTTACTCAAATCAAATAAATAACCCTTTGCATCTCTTCTAAATAAAAGAGCTCCGCCATTCTTAAGATCAATAAACTCTCAAGTTTAGTTCAAAACTACCATCATCTACTATTATGAAATAGATAAACAATCATAAACTAACATATGTCTCTAAATTACTAACCTCAACAACTATTAACTAATACTATATAAAAGAGCAGTTCAAAAGTAAAGTGCCTTTTATGGGCCACCACAAAGTATATATATGCATGCATGAGCAATAAATATATATTTTGATGGTTTGGCAATCATCCAAAATGTTCCTTTTGTGAATTACACACATTACTAACAACTTATTTTAAGTTATACTAATACTCCGTGATAATAATTTCTTTGTAAAATATTACCTTCATGGATAAATTTACTCATAGTTTAATTTTAAGCACTCTACTTTTATAAAAGTACTAATACACACATAATTCTTTGACAGAGGAAATTGAACATTTGGGGTTTCAATAAACATATAGCGAGAGCACAAAAAGGTGTGTTGCGTAAAGGAAAAAGTATAATATGGATGAAAAAATATAGAAGAGTTGGTAAAGTGTAATAACCGAATAGAAATACTAGAATATATATGGATATTATATTGAAAAATAAACAAAGAGAGATAAAGTGTGCGCCCTTTGGTTAGTTGTAGGTACTAATATTATCCACAAATTCTAATATGTATATCTAGTGACATTGTTTTTAGCTTGTGCACGAGCATAGGTTGGTGGAATAGTTTCATTGAATTGTCTACATGGTGAACTCAAAAATAAGTTTCTCTCCTTACTTTTGGTGAAGGCGATGCTAAGTGGCCATGAAGTTGCTATCAAAAGGTTAAGCAAGGATTCTGAGCAAGGATCAAAGGAATTCAGGAATGAAGTCATTCTGATTGCTAAACTGCAACATAGAAATTTGGTTCGACTCCTTGGTTGTAGCATTGACATTGATGAGAAAGTTCTAATTTACGAATACTTGCCTAATGGAAGTTTAGATGCTACCCTTTTTGGTATGTGTCACATCATAAACTCTTATATATATATCATATAGCAACTAAAAATACATATTGACTTACTTTAATTGTGACACAGATAATTCAAGAAAAATGTTATTGGATTGGCCAATCCGATTTAATATAATCAAAGGGGTTGCAAGAGGACTTCTCTACCTCAACCAAGATTCAAGATTGACTATAATTCATAGAGATCTCAAGGCTGCTAATGTTTTGTTAGATGGACAAATGAGACCAAAGATAGCAGACTTCGGCATGGCAAGGATATTCAATGATAGCCAAGAAGATGCAAACACTCATCGTGTTGTTGGAACATAGTAAGTAATTATTTCAATAAATATAATTCACTTTAACTTCTATCTAGTAATTTGAGGACTTTAAATGATCAACTAGTGGTTACATGGCCCCGGAGTATGCAATGGAAGGTGTCTTCTCGATCAAGACAGATGTCTATAGCTTTGGTGTTCTACTCTTAGAGGTTGTTACTGGTATAAGAAGAAGCTCCATTAGTAGCACCATGGGTTTTCAAAACCTAATAATCTATGTGAGTATATGTCTTTTCTGAAGTTATAAAATAAAGTAAGAGTCTAGAGGCTCTAGCTTACTGTAGATCTAAATAATTGTTTTGGTTGTTTTAGGCCTGGAATATGTGGAAAGAGGGGAAGGCAAGAGATTTGGTAGACCCATCTATTATGGATACTTGTTTGCTAGATGAAGTCTTGCTTTGCAGTCATGTGGGACTCTTATGTGTTCAGGAAAACCCAGTTGACAGGCCACTTATGTCATCTATTGTCTATAGTCTAGAGAATGCAAGCATAGCATTGCCACCACCCAACAATCCTGGGCACTATGGACAGAGGAGTGGTGATATGAGGCAAATAAGGGATGAAGACAACTCCATGAATTCTCTTACTATCACAACAATAGAGGGACGATAGTCCTATTTCGATGTACATGAACATGTTCAAGATATTGTTGAACATATGTCTATCAATATTAGTGGTTTGGAAGTATTTTCTTTTCTAATTTTAAGTTTCATATATGGCTACCTTACTATTACTAGTTAGAGACTCTTCTTGGACGTTTCGTGTGAATTATCATTGATGGGACATCCTAAGAAAATAGAAATCATAGAAAAAAATATACATGCATCAATTAGTAGACCATAATCATTATTGATAATAATAGACACCACTACAACAGACTATTCTAATTTCTGAAAAATACCTACATTTGCCACTATAAAAAAATAACTAAAAGATACCCCCGACCTCCATCTTCATCTAGATTACTCACACTCGTCGTTATGAAAACTTACCTTTACTTTGATTGCCTCTTTTTGGAGCTACCATATGAATTGTTAAGAGATGGGCTAGGAAAAGAGATAAATCATAGAATTCCCAAAAGAGAGAGAATATTCAGCTACCATTTGGTAAACTCCAATAATAATAATAATAATAATAATAATTAATAGCCATTAGACCTATTCTGATTAAAAAAGCATCTCCGATGTAATGAAAAATCACTTAAATAACCCCCTAATAAATCTTAATATGGGAATTGCTCACATCTACTACCTCCATAAAATAACCTCGTGCATCTTCATCTAAGTAATTCACCTATAGTATCATACGTGAAAAATAATATGAACTAACCTCCAAATTGCATCAAATTACCGAATTATATCATTATTACAATTACCTAAACAAGCACCCTAAGTCAGCATCTAAATTACCTATCGTAACACACAAATCTGCCAGTACTCCATAGATTACATTTCAAATATAACTATGTGTATCTAAATATGAAGGAACTACATTAATGAAATAAGTTAATGTATGCCAAGATGTTGGAACTACCTTAATAAATTATATATGCCAAGATGTTGCAAGCCACAAGCCTTAACTCTTACAAGTGTCGTCGCGCCATCTAGGTGTTTATCGGATTTAGGATAGATAGTCGTACTATTAAGAGGTGATCTCTAAAATCGAATCAATTATCTATCTACATGACACTAGTTTTGATGTGGTGCCATGTGGATCCATGTAAAATCTTGTAAGAGTGTGAAATTGATGGCACGAGTAGTTGTAGCCAAAACTGATCTTAGAATACCTTGGTTCGGTATATAGTTTAATTAAGGTGTTTGATTTGAGGAATTGGTTAGTCCAACATCTTCTCACTTTTTATATATTTTTTGTTTGCTTCCTGGAATGAAATAATTTAATGTATCATTACCTCATTTTGCACACATTAATATTTAGTACTAGTATCTCAGGAATGTAGTCATTTCACCAAATATAAAGAATATACTCATGATGCACCATTTCATATAGAATAGTTTGCTTCCTCAAATCAAACAAATATGTTCACCGAGGTTTGGAGCAGTGTCTTGGAAATGAAATGACAAAGGAGTAGCTCGATTTGTGACTTGTCAGCAGCTATTATTGGATTTGAGAATGGCACGCGAGGAACCGTGCTTCCACTCCAACGTCGCATCCGGTCGGTCATGCCTGCCTGCTTCGTTCTAAAGTAGAATTTCAGTGTGGTTGTTGGTGTTGGCGAAGATTTCATTGCGCGCATGACACATGCATGCTGAGAAGATTGGTCCTTTGTTTTTTGTAACCAAGGATTGGAGCGTGTCTGTTTATTTTCTTTGCTGTCCTGGTTTCGTGACCTTCACTTCTCTAGGCAATAACATCATGCTTTGGAAGAACAGTGCAAGTCCTACACGCTGCTTGAATATCTTAGCATATGTACAGCAGAAACCGTGGTTACTCAACAAGAGTTGTTCTCCGCTCCAATTCGGTCGCCGCATCGTGCCCCCAGTCACGTCCCAACAAGAGTTCAACGCAGTTGTTGATGACGATTTCGTTGTGACACATGCACACAAGAATAGTCCGCGCGCGCGCCATTCATTTCGTCACCTGCCACTACACCGCCATGGTCGTCCATGTCCCAAGCGTCCGTCTGACACCTAGTACTGCCCAAGTGTCAAGCTCCGAACTTCTCTGAAGCTCCCAACGCCTCCGAGGAGGTCCGCAGTTTCAATCGTCGTACCATCATCACTTGCGGGCCCAATCTCAAGGTAGGAGTATTTCATTTGTCACTACCTTGCTGGATCGTAGTGCCAACAGCCAAGACAAATAAAAGCACATGGCTGCACCTGCACCTTAAACTAATGCACCCCTACCGAATGACCCGAACCTGTGAACCATGGAGTGGTCACGTTCCACCTGCATCACAGTCACAGCCGCCGCCGTGCTCCTCCTCCTCTTGCCGCGCTTCTGCTCACCGGCCGGCGACAAGTTAACCCAAGGGGAGTCGCTGACGCCCGGCGAGACCATCGTGTCCGACGGCGGCGCCTTCGTGCTGGGCTTCTTCGCCCCCTCCAACGCCACGCCGGGCAGGCAGTACGTCGGCATATGGTACAACAACATCCCCGTGCAGACGGTGGTGTGGGTCGCCAACCGGGACGCGCCGGTCACCGTCGACGAGCGTTCCGGCAATAACTCCTCGTCGTCTGCGCCGCCGCCGCCGTCGCTTGCGCTGGCCAACGACACCACCACCACCAACATCGTCTTGTCCGACGCCGCGGGCCGCGTCGTTTGGACCACGAACGTCGTCACTGCCGCCACGACCACCACGAGCTCAGGTGGTTCGACGACGGCCGTGCTCCTCAACTCCGGCAACCTCGTCCTCCGGTCCCCGAACGGCACCACGCTGTGGCAGAGCTTCGACCACCCGACGGACACGTTCATCCCGGACATGAAGGTCGGGCTGCGCTACCGGACGCACGACGGCGCGCGCATCGTGTCGTGGAGGGGCCCCGGCGACCCGTCGCCGGGGACCTTCTCGTACGGCATGGACCCGAGCACGTCGCTGCAGATGCTGGTGTGGAACGGGACGCGCGCCTACTGGCGCAGCTCGGCCTGGACGGGGTACATGACCGTCAGCAGGTACCACGCCACCACCGGCACGGTCATCTACGTGGCCGTCGTCGACGGCGAGGAGGAGATATACATGACCTTCTACGTCAACGACGGCGCGCCGCCCACGCGGTACGTGGTCACCGGCGACGGCAGGTTCCAGCTCCTGAGCTGGAACCGCAACGCGTCCGCGTGGACCACGCTCGAGTCCTGGCCGTCGCGCTCCTGCAGCCCCTACGGCAGCTGCGGCGCCTACGGCTACTGCGACAACACGCTGCCCGTGGCCACGTGCAAGTGCCTCGACGGCTTCGAGCCGGCGAGCCAGGCGGAGTGGAGCGGCGGCGTGTTCTCCGCAGGCTGCCGCCGGAGCCAAGCGCTGGCACCCTGCGGCGAGGGGGATGCGTTCTTGGCGATGCCCAACATGAAGGTGCCGGACAAGTTCGTGCTCCTGGGGAACATGAGCTCCGGCGACGAGTGCGCGGCGGAGTGCCGCCGGAACTGCTCCTGCGTGGCGTACGCGTACGCCAACCTGCGCAGCAGCAGCGCCAAGGGCGACATCGCGCGGTGTCTGGTGTGGACCGGTGAACTCGTCGACACGCAGATGATCGGCGTGCTCTGGGGCATCACTGCTGAGACGCTCCACCTCCGCGTTCCAGCAGGAATCACAGGTTCAATTTTCGTTTCTACTCCATTATGCGTTATTCTTTTCTTTTCCCGATTATTAGACACGGCACACGGTTTTCAAAATAAAAAACATTTCCCACCCCCATGTCATTGTTTCGAAATAGGAATATATTTTCCGGAGGGCAGCGTCTTCTTGCAATTGCTCACCAAACTTACCCAGTTATTTGTGTAGGCACAAAGACAAGGTCAAAAATTGTGAGAATTCTACTACCGGTGTTGGCAAGCATTTTTATGCTTTCGTGCATTTTACTTGTTTGGTTTTGCAAGACAAGAGGTACATTGATATATTTCTCTTTTTTTTTGTAAACATATATGTTATCACAAGATAAATGCTACTCACATTTTACCAAAAGAAAAAAAAGATAAATGCTAGTCACATCTTTTTTTTTCAGATAAGAAAAGAAGCAATGAAAGTGAGAAGAAGTTGGTTCCCGGTAGTAGCGTGCGAACATCAAGTGAGCTTGCAGAACGAACCCCTAACCCTAATGAAGATCTCGAATTCCCTTCCATGCAATTCAGTGATATCGTCGCGGCGACGAATAACTTCTCGAGAGCATGTATGATCGGGCGTGGAGGTTTTGGGAAAGTTTACAAGGTAACATCACGTTCTCTGCCGCGTATATATCCTTTTCCAAATCTGAACTCACGAACTGAGAATGGTACTCAGGAGTCAACACTCAGTTATTGTTCTACTATTCTGAAGGGGACATTATTAGGTGGTCGCGAGGTCGCTGTCAAGAGGCTCAGCAAGGATTCTGAACAAGGAATAGAGGAATTCAAGAACGAAGCTACCTTGATCTCCAAACTGCAGCACCGGAACCTGGTCCGGCTTCTCGGTTGCTGCACACAGGGAGCCGAGAGGGTGCTGGTGTATGAGTACTTGGCCAATAAAGGCCTAGATGCAATCCTTTTCGGTATGTTACACTCATCATCATAACTGAAGATGCTAAAACGTCACCACTGAAGCAGCAAACATGATTCCCCCGTGTGGTTATCGTTGTTCATTGCAGACAGCGAAAGGAAATCACTGCTGGATTGGCCAACAAGATTGGGGATAATCAAGGGGGTGGCTAGGGGGCTCCTGTATCTTCATCAAGATTCAAGACTGACAGTGATACACAGGGACCTCAAAGCGAGCAATGTTCTGTTGGATGCAGAGATGAGACCTAAGATAGCGGACTTCGGTATGGCCAAGATCTTCGGCGACAACCAGCAGAAGGCGAACACTAGGCGGGTTGTTGGGACATAGTAAGTAACAGTAGCACAGATGGAAATATTCCTTAAAATGTTGTCTTTTCAAATTTCAACGTTGATTTATGCATGTGATTGTTGGGCTTGGTTTCTGTCTGACTGACGACTCTGAATTTTCTGATGGTGTTGCTAGTGGCTACATAGCTCCTGAATACCAAACCGAGGGCGTCTTCTCTGTCAAGTCTGACGTCTATAGCTTTGGCGTTTTGGTCCTGGAGATTGTAAGTGGCATCAGAATAAGCTCTACCGATAACATCAACGGATCTCCGGGCCTTGTAGCATATGTAAGTATATACTCCTAATTCCTAAACATATAGTACAAACATTAGTTTCTGAATTTGTCAGGACATTATGCATGAAACACTTGAACTGCACTGCAGTGATTTCTCTTATCATTATCTGAATCTTTTTCAGGCATGGAAGCTATGGAACGAAGGGAACGCATGGGACTTGGTGGACTCGTCCGTCGCGGAGAGCTGTGCCCTCGACGAAGCCTTGCTGTGCGTCCACGTGGGGCTCCTGTGCGTCCAGGACGACGCGAACGGCAGGCCGCTCATGTCGTCCGTGGTGTCCATCCTGGAGAACGGGAGCGTGTCTCTGCCGGCGCCGGAACAGCCGGCGTACTTCGCGGAGAGGAATTGTAATAAGTCACTAGAAGGAGACGATGTGCAGACCTCCAGGAACTCCATGACCATGACTGTCCTTCAGGGACGGTAGTCAACAGAGCAGCATTGACCTTTTTTCTTCAGAGAGAGGGGCGTTTTGTCCCCGTGCAATGATTTTTGACATGGGTACGTAGGGTCTCCCAATATATTGGCCCAACTTGCACTTCGACGGGATGGGCTATGACGAGCTTTTTTCTCTTTACTTTGGGGCGTGAATCTTCATGGGCCATAAATCTTTTGCGCCCCAGCAATTAGGCCCGTTCTCCATCGCCGTCCACGCCGACATGATCATCATCGCTGTTCGACAGGTGTTCTGCCGCATCCGCTGTTCGACAGGTGTTAGGGTGTAGCGGCGGCCCCTGCTACAGTTGCTTTCTGGCATTCTCGTATAAGAATCGGACGCCTTCGACATGTTCAACAGAATGCTCAAGCCGTTCCCCTTGCCCCTCCCTCGCTTTGCGTCCAGCGCCAGCGGTCCACCGGCCGCGCCGCCAGTTTACACCACGCCGGCCACTTGTCCGCGAATGCCGGCAGGCGATAGCGGGTTGCGTCATTGCTGCTGCAGACGATTGGCGGCGACTGTGTCTCGGAGCTCAGACCTCACTAGCAGGAGGCCAGGAGGAGCGCAAGCAACAATCTCATCCCCTGATCCCATCCTTGGAGTCTGCTTCAAAAACCTTACCTTATAGATTTCAATCTGGCACTAACACGATGGACTGGCCCGAACACGACACTAAAAAGCACGATTCGGACACGACACGGTCTGGTGGTAGTGTCGTACCTGGGCCGTAACTTCGGACCGCAGCGCCGGCACGACGCTAGCTCGATTATTTTCATCGTTGATACTTTGAGGATAGATCATGACGCCGTACCTATCGGCACGGCACGACACGGTTAAAGACCCATAGTGTCGTGCCTGGGTCGAGAGTTTAACACGATGATCCGAGACGGCACGGTACGATAGGATATATTGCCGTATAGTGCTAGGGTCGGGCCGTCCATTTAGGGCAACCACAATGTATATAGACTAAGTAGTCCTATGAGCAGCTTTTGTGTCAGTAAACAATAGCTATTGTTGTCTTCACAATGTTTCAGTCAACAACTAATAGTCCATAAAGTGGATCCCATATAAGATAAAAAATATTTTTCTTTACAATCCTGTGTAAAGCCAAGAAAGAGAGAGTGAGGAGTGAGAAAAAGTAACATTTTTTATTCTCTATGGGTAGTCCATAATCTTATGGATACCTTTTACTATGGACTCTTTTATGGACTGGTCTAACAGTGTTTTTATCTGATAGCAAATATTTTAATCCTATGGACTATCTTATGGTACACATTGTGATTGCTCTTAGCCAAGTATACCCTACCTCAGTAGGATGTTGAGCTATCCGTTTAGATTATTCCATTCAGGCTGCATTTGGTTTCTCAAAGAAAGCGTGTGCGCCATACTAGTAGAGAAAAGATAGCAGTACACTATTTAACTTTCCAGATTAATGCTAACGCAAGCACCATCTGTTTACAAAATTAACCTAGGCAAATATTGAAATATATTGTGACTAAAAATGAAGTCACTCTATCTCCCCCTGTCAAACTTACGTAGGAAATGTTGGACGGTAGAAAGAAGGTGGCGTCATGGCCTCTAGGACAACCTCCCGTGCATCTTTTGTGGAAGTCTGGTTTCTGTGCCTTAGTTTTTTTCGCGCTACAGAATCTGGTGAACATCTAGGAGATGTACCATGGAGTGGTGAATCAGCAGTAGGAAACGTTTGCCCAAGACCATCCGTCGAGGTTTTGATTTACTTGTGTTGCTAGGCAGTTGGATCCTCTGGAAAGAGCGGAATGCACGTACTTTCGACAGAGAAACAAGCCAACCGATTACACTTCTTCAGACCATTCTTCAAAAAGTGTCATTGTGGATAGCTAGGGGTTTCAGGGCTCTGGGAGCTGTTGACACCCTTCGTGTTTAGAGTTGTCGGAGTTAGTCACTTTTCATGTTTTAATGTAATCTCAACTCTTAACTTTCTGTGAGCTTGGTGTGTTTTGGTAATCTTTGGATTACCGTGGGTTGTACTTGACCTATCCTGTTCTTGTTAATGAAATATATGCCACTGATATTAGTAGATGCTATTAGCTGACGATGTATCCAAAATTTGATGTTATTAGTTATAAGGCCTTATTTGGTTTCTTTAACTAAATTTTAGTCAGCTAAAATTATTTTAGATATTTTTTAGTGACTAGTAGGACTAAACTATTTTAATTTTTTTAGTTATTGTATTCAGAACTTTAGCTATTAAAGTGAGTAAAGTTTAGTTGGATAAAATTTAGCAGGGGTTGCACTTGCACCCGGAGAATTACCTGGAGTTCTGTACCCGACTATGTAGCCAGGTATCGACTAAGCAGGCAATATTATTCCCCATGGTGGAACATCTTTCGGCAGGTACTCCTTTATGGTGCAACATTTTTTATTGACTAGCAACGGTTAACCATTCTACGTAGAGAAAATGAATGTTCTAGTAAAAAAAATAAAAGGAGTGAGGCAACATCACTGTCATCCATTTATTTATTTATTTATTTATTTATTTATTTTTTAATAAAAAAGGAAAATATTCTCAGTTTCTCATCGTCTAAACTCTAAAGCTTTCATATCCTTTTACCTCTCAAAAGGACGGAGATGCTTCATGGGCTTCTTCTTCTGTTTTCCTTCTACTAGGGCTGAATCTTTACGCGCCTCAAACTTTGCACTGCGTAACGGGTTGGACCGTGTACGCTTGCAAGTTGCTGCTCAGTCAGATTTGGGAGCACTCTCGCCTAGCATAGTCGCCTGATTCCTCGCGGACCGCGGGGCATGTCCTCGATATGACCATATCCGACCAATCCAGAGACCAGAGATCAAAGGTTCGACCGTCGCTCGCCGGACGCCAATGTAGGGAAGGTGAGAATCTGAGCGATTGAGAGCAAGCCGTGTACCCACGTTCGTTCTCTTCGTGCCCACAGCAACTTTCAGCTAATCTTCCTCCTCGCTTGTGGTCGCTGAACGCCTTCCATGTGTTCGGCAGAATGCCTGAGCCGTTGCCACTCCTGCACCTGCACCAGTTTACACCAGCAGGCACCAGCCGCTTGTCCCTGCATGGCAGCAAGCGCTATCTGCTTACACGATTGGTGCTGCCTTCTGCAGGTGATCGATGACAACCTTGGGTCAGTGATAATCAACAATTGCATCCCCTGCCTGGCTGTCCCCCATACTAGGTAGATTTTTGTTTTGCAAACTTTATGCTTTCTGTATTATCTAAATGGGATCTTTCTTGATATATCTGTTTGATTATCACCAGGCATTCAGTTTTCCATACAAAACCGTTTGCACCATTCTAGTTGGAAAAAGATAGCGGCATACTTGTATCACCTCCAGATTACTGCTAAAAGCAATTATATATTGCGTTAAAAAAAGAAATTATATATTCACACTTCAAGAATTAACCTAGACAAATATTTTGTGACTAAAAATAAAAACAATTACTCTATCTCCCCTCTATGACTGTAAGAGTCACTGTGTTCTTAGAGGTCAGAATATTCTCTTGCATTTGCTTCATATCACAATTTCTCTGTGCAAAATATGCAGGGTGGTTTGGCGCTGGTAGTGTTGTGTATCCATTCTCCAAGTTGAACACAACAGAAGACATGAATGGCCTATCTTCAGGGTTTTCCTGTACACACAAAAGCCCGATATGGATGCAAAGTGAAGCTTCATCTTGTAAGCAGTTCTCATCAATGCATTCATCTATCAAATCTTTTGCCTTCCCTTCCTTCCAAAGGCTCCATGCCTGAAACAGTCACATCACACGTTGATATTGTATAAAAAAATATTCCAAGCTCTTTACTCTGTGAAATAATGAGATTTGCTTAATAGACTATTAGGTTTGGGTAATTCGGTATGCGATCCACATAGCTTATCTTTATGCCACTTACAACCTCCAATACTAACACACCAAAGCTATAGACATCAGATTTCGCAGAGAAAATGCCCTCCATTGCATACTCAGGAGCCATGTAACCACTGGTAAGAACATTTCATTTTAAAAAATTATGGACATGGTTTTGGTAAATCTTATATTTAATTTGCAATATATAGTACTTACTATGTCCCAACAATTCGTCTCGTATTTGCATTTTCCTGGTTGTCACCAAAGATTCTTGCCATTCCGAAGTCTGCTATCTTGGGTCTCATCTCTGCATCTAGTAAAATATTGCTGGCTTTGAGATCTCTGTGAACTATTGTTAGTCTGGAATCATGATGGAGGTAGAGAAGTCCCCTTGCAACTCCTTTGATAATTTTGAATCTTATTGGCCAATCAAGTCTTGCATTTCTTTCCTGGTCTGCAAAACAACAATTGTCATATATGTTAAAAATGCAAATATATAATTGTTAAATTTTATGTTAAACTTCTGGTAAATGTCAATAGAACATACTAAAAATCATAGCATCTAAGCTTCTATTGGGCAAGTACTCATAAATCAGCAGCTTTTCATCTCCCTCAACACAGCAACCAAGAAGTCGAACTAGGTTTCTGTGTTGTAGCTTGGCAATTAGAATAACTTCATTCCTGAACTCCTGTATTCCTTGATCTGAGTCCCTACTAAGTCTTTTAATAGCAACCTCTTGACCACCTTCTAGTGCGCCCTATATAAGATTATCAAAGAAAAGTAAGATTGTGATAACTCATGCAGTGTACCTGATTCAATGATTAAACTAGGAAAAACAAAGAAGAAGAACTACAATGAAAATTACCTTATAAACTTTGCCAAAACCTCCTTGTCCAATCATAAATGTAGGGGAAAAATTGTTTGTTGCAACAAGAACATCTTGGAATTTCAGGAATGGAAGTTCAAAATCACGGGAAGTGTTTCTTTCTCGAATTTCATCTGAAGTGGTCAAACCCCTATGCATTAGTTTGGTATGATTTGCTGCATCCTTTCCCCTTCCTGCTCCGAAAAGTTGGTGACTATTTGTTTTTAAGTTACTGCTATTAGTATGTAGAAGTAGATTAGAAAACATACCTCTGAACTTGCAGATCCATACAAGTAAAATGGAAGTTAGAAGAATAGCACTAATAAATATTGGTAGCACGATTTTTGTTGCATTTGTTTTTGTCCTTTTACCTGCAAATGCAATGAAAATTCATGTCATATGCCTACAGAGTTCTGTCCGCGAACAGCCAAACAGGTGCAATAATGTTCTGACATTACACGTATAGTACCCTTTTCACTGAAAAATGTGTAGTAGTGAACATTGTACCAATAGCTAAATCATTGAGAGAGAAAAGTGCACCTCAGCTCAGCATCTATTGCAGGTACTTGCTACACATATTTTACTGCAATGTGCGTAGATTGTGAGTACGTGCAAATTAGTTGCCACTGTCATACTACATGCCTCGCCATGACCCTGATGCATGCTCTTTAGACCAGGTAGATTAACATTACCGAGCTTCCAAGAAATTCTGGTCGACAATATAATAGATAGTTTTGTTATTTTGATATAAGACTAGTGTTTATGGTATCTGCATACTTGGGATTTGGGAAAGAAACCTAAGTACTGAGTTTAAAGAGATAACATGTTGAAAATACACTTCCACAAGGGGGAATGCCACCCATAGCCATCCAATCAATTCATATTGGGTGGCTTCAGAGGGGCGCACCCACATGGGAACTTCCGATTTAGAAATTCTCCTCATATGAAATGGTACCTGACATATTTGCCACCCGGAGATACAGCGTCTCTTCAGCTTCAGCACCAGCAGTGTTAAAGAAATAACTTGACATCATACCTATCTTCTGCGTGTCAACTAACTGATCTCCAATCCACACCAGGCACCTTGTCACATCAGCGTTGGACTCACTGCTGTTCAAGTTTGCATATGCATATGCCAGACAAGAGCAATTGCTGCTGCACTCTGCCACACACTCCACAAGGGTCCTTTTCCTGATGCGAACAAACTTGTCAGGTACCTTCATGCCCGGCATCGCCAAGAAGCCATCACTGCAGCGTAGTGGGTCCTTTCGCCGGCAACCTTGTGAGAACTTGCCGCTGCTCCATTCTCCCTCGTCCGTAGGCTGAAACCCATCAAGGCACTTGCAAGCTGGGGTTGCCTCTGTGTAGTCACAGTAACCAGAGGGTCCACAGTAGGCATACCTGCTACACTCACTACTGTCCGGCCATGTTATGTGCACTGTCCAATCATCTGATAAATTCCTATTCCAACCAAGTAGTTCCATCCTGCCTGAGTAGCTCATCACAGCCCGCATAGGTGGGGCACCTTCGGACATGGTGAAGACGATGGAAATCTCATCGACAGTGTCAACATATGCTAGGTACATCAAACTGCTGGTGTTCAGCTGGTAGACTTGACTGGAGATCGTGTAGCCTGTCCATACAGAACTGCGCCATAGCGGACGGGAGCCATTCCAGATGAAGGGTTGCACGAACAAGTCTGTCTCCACACCGAAAGAGAAGGTACCCGTCGAGGGGTCTTCGGGGTCCTTCCAAGAAACAAGCCGGTTTCCTTCATCCGTCTTGTGGCTCCTCCATATCTTCATGCCAGGGAGTAGCGTGTCAGTTGGGTGGTCAAAGCTCTGCCATAAAATCTTGCCGCTTGGTGACCGTAGGACGAGATTGCCTGTGTTCATAAGCACCAATCCAGTAGTACTATTCGACCTCGGAGCAGTGGTCGTGTTGGTTGTCCACAGAACACGGCCGTTGGCATCGGACAAGACAAGGTTAGAATTGTTGGTCAGAACAAGCGAAGGAGTTGAGGAGGAGATGGCCGGAGTTGCCCGGTTTGCAACCCACACCACAGTGAACCGGGGGATGTTGTTGTACCATATGCCAAGGTAGAGCTTCTCTGGAGTGGAATTGGATGGGGCGAAGAAGCCAAAGGCGAATTCACCACCATCAGATATGATGGTGGTGCCGGGCAACAGCGGCTTGTCAGGGACAAGACGGTCATCCGAAGTGCACAAGGCTGCGAATAGGAGGAGAGCTGCAATGTAGAGCGAAATGGAACTCATGAATGCCATAGACTTCAACGGTTTACACCTAAACGCACACGGTAGAGAAGGTTTGCAGAGGCGCCCCCTACATATATACAGTATGAATGTGGAATGGTGTAAGTTCCTACCGCATGCTTGGTCTGCACGCAAAATGCAAAACAATCCGGGTTTCTCATGGACTTGTATGTAATGAGTTCAAACATTCTAGTAGTCAAAATGTGTTGGTTGTTGAGATGTATACATCGAAAGGATTGTTAATTACCAAGGTGTTATATTTTTTAGGGATTATAGGATTGTTACCTTAGCTTGATGTGTTATGTACTACGATGCATGGATGCATCATTGCATCTAGAATTGTGAAAATGAAGTGGTTCATTCGTCTGGAAGAAACCACATTGCCGCCTTTAATCAAAATTTACTAAATTCATTCCGGCCATCACCATCAATGAATGTAGGTTGCTGTAGAATGTATGTGGTCAAACTTTTCAACAAGTTAACTGCTTTGTAGCTTCCTAAACTTGAGTATGTAGTATATGTTATGTTTAGCTGATGCATGGCTATGACACAAGCTTGTCAGCTTGTGTAGTGCAGCTTGGCCTTGTTTGCTTGGCTCAATATATAGTTTTTTTTTAGAAAAGAGAATATATTGATATCCCAGCTTCTGCATTGATCAATGCATATGGCTATTCATTATTACAAAACAATTAATAATGCAGACCAGAGCAGTGCAAAAAATGTGGTCCAAAGTTTCGGTCACCCACCTGAATTTATTCATCATCAAATGGATTGATTTACAATGCCTCACGGAAGAGGGTTTTTGTTTGTAGGTGAAGGAAGGCTCATAGAATCTACATTACAGAACCAAAGAAAATGCACTGTTGGTCTATCAAAGCTCTAGAGGCCACCGGCAACCTGTATCGCCACAGGTTAGCTTCCGCTTTGCAGGATGATAGAACTTGCTGTAGGGTGAGAGCTTCATTCCTGAAAATAACTATGTTCCTGCATTTCCAAAGTTGCCAACAGCAGACAGCCAAGAACATTGGGAACTAAACTTCAGGAATTGCAGCAGGCCTGGCAGTTAGAACAAGGTCGCCGATCGGTTAGTCCAGGGCCAATGCTATGCCAAGCCTTGCCCAGAACGCAGCAGCGAAATGACATCCGAAGATGATATGCTCTGGAGTTTCATCTTCACATTGACAGATTTCACAGATAGGAGAGTCCACTATGTGTTTGCGGTGGAGGTTAGAACGACGCTGGATCCTTTTTCTGCAGAAGCCAGATGAAGAACTTCACTCTTGGAGAATGAGGTCCAAAGTTAGGCATCCTAACAAACAATTTTAGTCCTATTTACTATGTATTCCCTCTGTTGTAAATTATAATTCACTTTAGCTTTGTTCTAATTCAAAGCTCTTTAATTTTGACCAATTTTATAGAAAATGCACCCGCGCTTATAACATCTAATTAATTTCATAAAAAATCTCCATGTATTATGTTTGAACAGTATTTTTTATTCAAATTATAGATACTAACATTTTTTTTCTTAAAAAATTGGTTAGGCAAGTTTGACTTGGGTCAAGATTGAAGTGAATTATATAATTTAATTTAAAATAGAGGGAAGCTAAGTAATTGCCGTTTGGGCAGTTACCAGTTATCATGCAAGGTCACCGCGAACACTGCCGAGGAGACCTTCCCTGGGATGACTTCTTCACCGATCGAGATATTAGACGGTAAGTTCATATTATATGTAACCAAAGTTGAGACTGCTAGTTCAGATCAAAGAAGACTGTTTCCTTCCCTATAGCCCTCGAGTTGTACTCAACAACCGGCCCTAGAATTCTATAGGTGGACTGAAGTATCTCAGCAGGTGAGTTTCAGCTTTTACTTTTTTAACATAGAACATCATTGACAGTGAGGCAAGAAAACGGGAGCGGACCAAAGTCTTTGTTGGTGCTGATGCCTCGGCTCTATCCAGATTAGGCTGCGATCACGTAGACGTAGGGCGTGATTGGTACCATTACCATTTATATCTAGCTGAGACAGGTCTATGGACGCAGCGTCTGCGTGTTTAATTAACTGAATAGTAGTCTGAGTTTGTCTCTCTACATATTAAGGTACCCCCGAGGCTAGCTCGGTAGAAATGAATATTTTCTCTGTTTCTATAGGGAATTGGCAAGTTATTTCTAGTGGGACTGGCTTGCTAGACGTTTATGATGCATGCGAAGGACTACGGCCTGTTTGGTTGCTTAGCCAGGCAAGCTTGCCTGATCAGGCAGCAATCCAGGTCATCGATTTTGAGATTCCAGGATCTGTTGCCTAGCATGAGAGCAGCATCTAAACAGGCCCAGCCACAACGTGCTGTCAGTGACTGATAATCAACCGGATTCCCTTTCTGTCAAAAGAAAAAAAAACGGATTCCCTTCAACTGCAACCAAACACTCTCTCCGTTTAAAAAAGGATGTAAATCTTGCTGCCGAAGACTCAAACAATTTTAAATTTAACTATATTTATAGATAATAGTGTCAATATTCATATATTTAAATCGATTCGTGAACTTGTGATTTTGTACTCCTCACAAAGTGAGACTTCCATTCTTTTTGGGGCAGAGGGGGAGTAGGTCCCTGTTGCGCCTCGGTACGAAGCCAATTATAACCCAGTATAGTACCGTTAAGGACCCATATATCTGGAAATTCCACTTGGAATGTAGACTTGAGTGAGACCGAAGAATACACCAGAGACAAAATCTGCTGCACCTTTTACAGTCTGGTTTTTCATATCAACAGCTACCACTGATGCCTTTTTGTCCAGGAATTTGTGTTTGTCCATGATGTAAACAACATCGTCATCGTGCAAGCTGATAGCAGGAAAGCCTGCGTGCCGTCCCTTCAGCACTGGTTCTTTGAGTACAGTGCCTTCCTGCAGATTAGGGGGCACACGAGAAGATGTTGGGTCACTGCAAACTTTGATCCTGCAGCCCTCCTCCCACTCTGTCTCCGTACGAGAAACCTTCATCCTCGATGTAGCTCCCTCCCAACCTTCCTCTAGGTCTAGTCCAACGTAGAGGCACATCTCGAAGTACATGATGTAGCCTCCGACGACATTGATGTCTCGAACATGCAGAGGTGAACCTCCGCGCAGTGTGGGCACACGCGGCGACGGCAATGGGATGTATTGAAGAATTTGGCTGTCCTGGAGTAAGTCACAGATGAGGATGCCATTCCACAGATCAACCCAAGCCACCAAACCCGCCATTGAACCTTGTTCCCCTCCGATGGAGATAATTTTGCTGGCATAGGTGTAGTTCTTTGCTGCTTCCGGTGAATCAATATGCATCAATCTCTTGCTCCATGAGTTGGTCTCCGAGGTGTACAGGTGTAGATCGTACTGCCCGATGGTGAAGGTCCAGCACAGTATGGTGATGAAGAACATACCGCGGCGGCGGAAGCGCAGGAGGCCGACGCTGCTGTCCGGGATGGAGAGATAGCGGGGCATGGCGACGAGCCTGAGCGTTGGCTTGGTGCCGGCCTCATAGACGAAGTAGTCACTGCCCGTAGAGTTGTTGGAGTTGTAGTTTGGATGGCAGATGGGGACGCGGAGCAGGGCGAGGTCCTTCTCCGTGGCGACGATCGCGGGATGGTCGTCGATCTCCAGGCCAGCTGGGCTGTGGACGGAGAAGTAGGACGCGCGTGGAGGGTGGGCCACCCAGAAGGTCACCTCGATGCGCCTGCCGCCCTTGGTGAAGGCGCCGGCGGTGGTGCCGTTGGTACGGTCGCTGATGTAGCCGATCGGATCGAAGAGGATGGAGTCCGGAAGGGGATCAATATCCTCGGGGTACATAGGCGGGGGAATCAGGATATTGGCAGGGAACATGTCGTGCTTGGACGCCGGATCATCGGGAGGACAGTGATCGTCTTCCATGGATGTTGGAGAGGAGGAGATCGATGTGGTAGGGATTTCTCGGCTGGGCGGTGGCGGCTGAAGCAGGAACTCTAACGAGAGTACGAGACATGCGTGTGAATAGGCCTGATGAGAGATGCATGTGAATAAGAAATACTCAGCTCCATCTGAAAAAAGAAACTATAAATCTCGTTTCTGAAAAATCAAACAATTCTAAATTTAGATCTCGAAATTTATATCTTCAAATAAACTAATTTAAATATATATTTTATAATTAATCTATACATATCATGCATTAATAAATATTGATTGCTTTTATATACATTTAGGTAAAATTCAGAATTATTTAACTCTAGGATAAACTCTATGCATACAATTGCTTTTATGTGTGGAGTGAATTAGGAGAAGCTACTTTGTTTAGCTCTCAGCCTCCAAGTTTATTTCAGAGAATCACTTCTCACTAAGAAACTATTTTGCAGAGCTTCTCCTAGATTCAGTCTAGAAGTTGCTTTAAGAGCTCTGCCAAACAGACTCTAGTATATCCACTGTGTGAGCTTTTATCAAACTCTTTGATTTTGTATGGATTATGGCCCTGTCTAGATCTCCTAATAAAAAGGAGAATGGGGTGAAAATGAGAATATGATCTAAACACTTGTATTTTAGAATCCAACTATCTACCCTAAACCTAGTATTCAGAGATTTTCACTAAATGCAATAATCACTATAAGAATAAGATTCAAAACACCCATCATTTGTATCCAGATTCTATATATCTAGAATCAGAATTTCACTATGAAAATAATATCCAAACAAGCCCCATATATACCTGGGAGCTTCACATTGTAATTCTCAACAATCAAAGAATAATTCCTCTGACATTGTATCATTTGTTCTTTTTACATGTATCTATCGTGTTGTTCATGAGAGACAAAGAGTTAAAGGTTCTAACCACAGGTAACATGGCACATACATGGTACACACTAGAACATTGTGACACGAGATCATTTGAGACACAAAATTGTATAGAGATTTCAAAGAAATAAGTGCATTTTCATGATAAATGTTTCATAAAAAAACACATATTCCAAAGGGACCTTATAGTGCTGGTCTACTGGAGATGATAGAGCAGTGCTGGTTTCATCGGTGCCAACTGCCAACAGGTGGCGGCTTGCTGGCCTCGGTTGGGTGGACACAATCCAACAAAACGATGGTAGGAACAGGTTATGATGTTGTTTGTATCTTGTGGGAAAAAAAAACTCGAATTGGGAGAGAATATAGCATGTACCCCCCTGAGCATTCGCATTAAGTTAGAGGTTACACAGGTGATCTCAAAGAAGGGGACAAGGGGCATGACAGGGTCATGAGTTAATTATGAACAGTTGCTTATTGTGTGAATTTAAGCATTGCATTCATGTGTATATCTTTCATTTTCATCGATAGTTTCTGTTTATCCAAGCACTTATGCTTGCAAAATTCCTAGAGCTAGGAAGTACTATAAAAACAGCAGAAAGCATCGCAGACGAACAAATTAATGGATGACCTTAATCTGACAAATCAATAATTAACCACCGGGAAACAAAACCACAACTACTATTGCACAAGCATCGTTCGTCTTAGTGTACAACGCCAACTCATCATCATCTCGACTTGCCCCCTGAAATGCAACGTGAAACAAGAGACACACATGCAGCTAACTTGCAGCATCAATCAATCCACGTACGCCCTCTCCGAAAAGACAATGGAGTTGCATAACCAACTGAGCAGCTGATGAGCTTAGTTGCCGGGGACGAAGTTGGTGGCGTAGGCCCAGGCGTTGTTGTTGACTGGGTCAGCCAGGTGGTCAGCGAGGTTCTCGAGCGGGCCCTTGCCGGTGACGATGGCCTGGACGAAGAAGCCGAACATGGAGAACATGGCGAGGCGGCCGTTCTTGAGCTCCTTCACCTTGAGCTCGGCGAAGGCCTCGGGGTCGTCGGCCAGGCCGAGGGGGTCGAAGCTGCCGCCTGGGTAGAGCGGGTCGACGACCTCGCCGAGCGGCCCGCCGGCAACGCGGTAGCCCTCGACGGCGCCCATGAGCACGACCTGGACGGCCCAGATGGCGAGGATGCTCTGCGCGTGGATCAGGCTGGGGTTGCCCAGGTAGTCCAGGCCGCCCTCGCTGAAGATCTGGGAGCCGGCCTTGAACCAGACGGCCTCGCCGAACTTGACGCCGTTGCGGGCGAGCAGCTCGGGGAAGACGCAGCCGAGCGCGCCCAGCATGGCCCAGCGGGAGTGGATCACCTCCAGCTCGATCTGAAAAAACTGTAAATCTCGTTTCTGAAAAAACAAACAATTCTAAATTTAAATCTTAAAAATTTATATCTTCAAATAAACTAATTTAAAAATATATATAATTAATCTATACATATCGTACATTAATAAATATTGATTGCTTTTATATACATTTAGGTAAAATTCAGAATTATTTAACTCTAGGATATACTCTATGCATACAATTGCTTTTATGTGTGGAGTGAATTAGGATAAGCTACTTTGTTTAGCTCTTAGCCTCCAAGTTTATTTCAGAGAATCACTTCTCACTAAGAAACTATTTTGCAGAGCTCCTTCTAGATTTAGTCTAGAAGTTGCTCTACGAGCTCTACCAAATAGACCCTAATATGTCCATTGTAGATTCAATCTAGAAGTTGCTCTAGGAGCTCTACCAAATAGATCCTAATATGTCCATTGTGTGAGCTCTTATCAAACTCTTTGATTTTGTCTGGATTACGGCCCTGTCTAGATCTCTGAAAGGATCAAAATGTTCAAGAGGGAAGGTGAATTGGCCTTCTCTAAAAATTTAAGCAACCTATAAGCTCTAATTTCACCCCTTGTGCCTAATGTGACTAAAAAGCTACCGGATAAAAGTTTTGCAACATAGTTCCAATCCTATTCTAGCATGACAATTCTAAAAATGTAAAAACACAAAGTAAATGCTAGAAAGTAAAGGAGTAGTGGAAGAAAATGCTCGGCGATGTTTTGTCGAGGTATCGGAGAGTCGCCACTCTCCACTAGTCCTCGTTGGAGCACCCGCGCAAGGGTCTTGCTCCCCCTTGGTCCGCGCAAGTACCAAGTGCTCTCTACGGGCTGATTCTTCGACACGCCGTTGCGGTGAATCGCCCATAACCGCTCACAAGCTTGACACGAGCCACCCACAAGAACTCCGGATGGTCTTCGTGCCTCCAATCACCACCGAACCGTCTATGTAATGGCGATCACCAAAAGTAACAAGCAAAGAACTCTCACTTGACCCAAACAAGGCTCTTGAGAGTGGTGGATGCCACTAGTACACACCCATACTGTACAGGCGGCTGGAAACCCATTTCTACTGGCGTTTTTCAGCACCGCCTGCGCTGGAGGCTAGTAGAAATGGGACATTTCTACATGCGGTAACTAAGAACCGCCTGTAAAAATAAATTTCTACAGGCGGTTTAGTTATGTGAACCGCCTGTAGAAATGTTTTTACAGAAAATAGAAAAATCGACTTTTAAAAATAGAAAAAAAAGATCACCCTCGCGCATACCCTCCTCTACCACTCCACCTATCACTCACTTGTGTCTATATTAGAGTTTAGTTCACCACATACTATCACAAACCGAGCATATATTGATTATTTGAGGCCCTAAACGGATTCCAATGGAAAAGTTGTCAACTATAAAGTTTCATAACTTTTTAAGATCTACAACTTTTATATTTAAAGTTTTTCCATCCGAGGTCATTTACAAAATTTGAATTTCAAATTTAAGAAATTCAAACGTTGTTTTCGACGACAAGATGATGTCAAATGAAAAAATTATCAACTACAAAGTTTCATAACTTTTCGAGATCTACAACTTTCATGTTGACAGTTTTTTCAAACAAGATCATTTGAAAAACTCAAAAAATTTAATTTCAAATTATTTCTAGAGGCGGCTTTCTTAACAAACTGCCTGTAGAAATATGATTTTTACAGGCGGTTTCTTAGGAGAACCGCCTGTAGAAATACATGATTTCTACAGGCGGTTTTGTTAGGAAAACCGCCTGTAGAAATATGATTTTTAGTGGCGGTTCATTAGGACAACCGCCTGTAGAAATGCATGATTTCTACAGGCGGTTCAGTTAAACCGCCTGTGAAAATGCATCTTCACAGGCGGTTCGTGGTTCTGACACCGCCCTTTTTACACCACAGCCGCGTGATAACTACAACCGCCTGTAGTATAGAAAGGGCGCGTCGGCGTTGTACTCTTTTCTACTAGTGTGCACACTTGACTCTTGAAATTCTACTAGAGAAGGATTCTCATAAGAAATCTCTCAAATCTCAATCCTCTCTAGGATCTTGCTTCTCTCTTGCTCCACAAGGTGATTCTCAACTGAACAAATAGGCAAGAGACCTCCCATGGACGAGGTAAAGGAGTATAAATACACCCCACGAAGTCCAGGGATCGGCCAACCGTTTTACACTGAAAACGGGGTCATCGGACGCTGTTGATGTTGCACCGGACGCTCCGCACCGAGCGTCCGGTGATACCTCAACGGCTAACTGTACTGTCTCTGACAGGTCACCGGATGCTACTTCCCAGCGTCCAGTGCTACCGTCCGGTGCTCCGAGGAAGTTTACAACCTCTCTGAGTTTAAGACCAGACGCTACCCGGCGAGTCCGGTGCTAGCGTCCGGTGCTCGGGGGAAGTTTACAACTTCTCTGAGTTTAGGAGCGGATGCTACCCGGTGAGTCCGGTGCTAACGTCCGGTGCCTAACCCTAGGCACCGAGCACTCTAACGGCTAAAGGACCTCACCGGACGCACTCACAGAGCGTCCGGTGCAGCGTCCGGTGCCTACTTAGGCACCCAAACTTCGTCGAAACGCGATCGTTCCAAAATGAAGTTTGTTCCTCTCGATCTAAGGACTATCTCTGAGCTGCCTAGTGCTAGGTTACCAAGTGTGCACCACACTTAAACCTAAAGCCTTGCCTAAGTCAAGCTACTAGATCAAAGCCCCTCTTAATAGTACGGTCAAAGGAAAACAAAGTCCTAAACTACTCTAAGTGCCCTTCTTCACCATATGACACTTAGACCTAGTCTATTCTTGATGATGTCCATCCATCCTTTGAAAACCGAAACGATTTCCACTATTAAGTAGGCATGTACGTCCCTATTCATCGAGTACCTATTACTATGACCTCACTAATGACTTTGCCTCTGCAAAACACACGTTAGTCACAGTAATCAACATTGTCATTAATCACCGAAACCATTAGGGGCCTAGATGCTCTTTCAATCTCCTAATAATTAAAAAGGAGAATGGGGGTGAAAATGAGAATATGATCCAAACACTTGTGTTTTAGAATCCAACTATCTACCCTAAACCTAGTATTTGGAGATTTTCACTATGAAAATGCAAGAATCGCTATAAAAATAAGATTCAAAACACCACTCATTTGTATTCAGATTCTATATTCAGTATATTCAGTATCTTGAATCCAGAATTTCACTATGAGAATAAAATCCAAACAAGCCCTATATATATATATGTGGGAGCTTCACATTGTAATTATCAACAATCAAAGAATAAATTATAATTCCTCTGACTATTCTACACCAAACTGTTATACTGAGCAAAATTAAGTATCGTTCAGTATTCGTGTTTCAGTATTATTCAGTATTTCGTGGTCCTAGGTGTTAGACAAGATGATATTGAACACTCTCCAGTATTGCTTAGTATTTTTTTCTACTCAGTTTTAACTTGCGGTGCAATATTCTACATAGAGTGTGTGTGTGTGTATATATTCGTGGTAGACCCTTAGCATGCTCATGGTGCGACAAATGAAGAAGCCGTCGAGCACCTAGGTCGTGTTCTCGGCAAGCCACGGCCCACGGGCTTCCTGCTCGTGCTCGGGCAGAGCGCCGACGTTGCGTACGGCCCGGAGTGGAGCTATAAGAGGCGACATGGAGTCTAGACGTAGGCTTGATGATCTGGTGGGCGGATTGCCGGGTTCAGGTCTTCAGGAAGACGTACACCAAACAGCTGATGGTGGAGTAGGCGGCATGTGGGCGCGCATGAAGCAACCGGGCAGTCACAGCATGGGCTGAACGAGTTCGCATGAAGATCGAGTTGCTTTCTCGGCTATGACACTGTCACCTGGTATCGCTCATCGGCTATGGAGACGAGCCCGCACAAGTACATGCATCATGCATGTCAAGGGTGATGGAGCAGGCAGTTCTGGAAAATTTGCTTAGAAGAGTCGTTTGGTCGGAAACTCGGAATTGGGAGTCGAAGGATGGAGGTAAAGTTGCAGCGTGTCACCGGATCTCGTCCCACAGACCTCCACCATCAGTCCATCACCATCAGACAAACAGTGCGGAGTTGGGCTCCTCCAGGGATGCAAGACCGGTTAACCGCAAATCTATTATAAATAATATAATATGCTTAGATTTTATGGGTTTATAAATAATTTATAAAAATTATCTTGAAATTTACATTTACAGATTCACGATCAACCCGTCCTACATCCGCTCCTCGCGCAGCCAGGCATTCCCCCACCGAGCGCCCGAGCCAACTCCGACGCGTCCTAGACAGAGTCCAATAGGAGCACAGCGCAAGTCCGCAACGGGTCTTTTGGTTGGCTTGTCCGCGTCGAGCCGTCGAACCACCATTGGGCTAGGGTTTAAGGGAAAAAAAAAAGCATCTCGCGCTCTCCGCGGCGTGTCCAGCTCCCACCCCCGCCGTCTCCATCTCTCTCCCCGGCCCTCTCCATCTTGCCCCCTCCTCTCCGCCATGGGGGACAAGAAAGTCGCGTCGGGCTTGGGGATTAGGGAGGGCGAGGGCTCGCGTGTTGCCTCCGAAGCGGTCACAAAGGTAGTACCATTGACGGGCTCGGGCTCGGGCTCGGACTCGGGCTCGGGCTCGGCGGAGGCATCGGCATCGGCATCGGCGGTGGCCGAGGTCTCCGTCCAGGCGGCGCCGGCGGTGGCCGAGGTCCCCGGCGTGGGGAACGACCCGCCATCCGCAGACGATCTGATTTCGAAAAGACTCCGAGCCATACGAAAGAAGATCAAATATGCGACTTCCATTGAGGAGATGAGTGCTGCAGGAAAGGCTATAAACGAAGATCAGAAGAAAAAGATGGAACTAAAGCCAGCGTTCAAAATGGTAGAAGAAGAACTGAATAACATCTCGCTGATGCTTTCTTCAGGAAAGCTCCTCTCACCAGGCCTCCAACAGAGGACACAATCACCACCACCCCAAGCCATCACCAAGGATGTCAAGGTGCCTCCGCCCCTAGGCCCCGATCAGGCCTCTACCGTGAATGTCACTGGGTCGACATCCACTGCACAGGACCCAGTCCCTCCTCTCAGCAAGGTGGAACAGGTAAAATTACGCCCTGTAGCTCCTAGATTTTATAACTGTATTCGCATGCCACCTGCTACCAATTGCACATAGAAAATTATTGAAGTTCTGAAAATTTTCTTCGGAATTCATCAAGATGTTGCTCTATGTGATGGCAAGGCTTTTCGGTAGCTATTAGGTGCTGTGACATTATTTGGTTGTTACCTTGTAGCAATTCCATCTAGAAGTTTTATTAAAATTCTACAAATTTCCTTCGGAATTCATGAAGAGGTGGCTCTGTTCTAACGTTTTTATGGTTCATGGAAGCAATTACATATAGAAATTTATCAAAAATCTGGTTTCTTTTTTCTTCCAAATCTTTGTGTGACAAGGCTTTTCATTAGTTGTGCGAGGTGCCTCCGCCCCTAGGCCCCGATCAGGCCTCTACCGTGAATGTCACTGGGTCGACATCCACTGCACAGGACCCAGTTGACCCAGTCCCTCCTCTCAGCAAGGTGGAACAGGTAAAATTACGCCCTGTAGCTCCTAGATTTTATAACTGTATTTGCATGCCACCTGCTACCAATTGCACATAGAAAATTATTGAAGTTCTGAAAATTTTCTTCGGAATTCATCAAGATGTTGCTCTATGTGATGGCAAGGCTTTTCGGTAGCTATTAGGTGCTGTGACATTATTTGGTTGTTACCTTGTAGCAATTCCATCTAGAAGTTTTATTAAAATTCTACAAATTTCCTTCGGAATTCATGAAGAGGTGGCTCTGTTCTAACGTTTTTATGGTTCATGGAAGCAATTACATATAGAAATTTATCAAAAATCTGGTTTCTTTTTTCTTCCAAATCTTTGTGTGACAAGGCTTTTCATTAGTTGTGCGTACCTCCCTCCCCACCCACCACCACCACACACACATCCAGTTGCATTGATTTGTATCCTTCTAATTTGTGGATTTATGGTGTCCAGTGGCATGAAAAACTAAAGGGAGGTAAGGTTCTTGATTATAAGCAAGTTACAATGGCACAAGGAGATGTGGAAGTGGCAAAACACTTCGGGAACTTTTTGGCTAAGTACGTATAATTCTTTCACATGTGCATTCTGTACATAGTCTAAAAATTCCTTAACAAGCATTATATGTGACTCTTATTTCTTGCTTACTATAAATATTATTATGTCCAGTTTCCCTGCTGGAGCACCAAAACCCTATTACCACTGCCAGTTGGCTGCGATGGTTGAAGGTTCTGGATCTAATGTTCTACTTGTGCCATATGAACACCTTGGAAGATACTCAAGGAACCTTGCTATGGGAGTGTGCAGCCATTATAAGAGGTGAGATTTACTGTCTCACATTCTTTTTGCCAGTTCATTCCATTGGGTGCTCAAGAATTCAATTTATTGTGCAATAGGTTAAAGAAACATTTAACTAGAGCTGCAAGAAAATATATGGTGGAGTCCTTTCCACAGGAACCAGAATTAGCCAAGAAACTCACTCTAAAGTTTTTGGAGCTCCCAATGAGGTAACTGCCCTAAGTACTGTTTAATATATGTGGGTCTGATGTTACCACTTTAGCTTAACGAGTATGGTATGAATAATTTTTTTTAAAAAAAATATGTGCATGCAGTCATCAAACGTTTGAACTGTTTCTTGATTCCATCACTCTGGTAAAAGAAATGAAAGTCTTTGGCGAGAAGCGTTCCACAGCAATACCGACTCCAGCTGCCTGCTCCATGCTACAGAAAATACTCTGGGAAATGACAAAAAACCATATGAGAGGTTTTTCCTGGGACGGAGAATTTGGAATTTCAGACATTGAGGTCTTCAATGGAAGAAGTTTTCTGTTTTGCAAATCTCCGCAAAGGATTGCTGGCCGAGATAAGTTGTTAAGAGCAGCTAGAAAAGATTTCTTGCGTTTTGCAGAGTCTATTCTATCAAAGTTGCCTTCCAAGAAGTACTTCATTCCCTTCTTTATGGAATTTGATACGATGCTAAGAAAAATGAAGCAGTTTCCTTCTTTCTATTCTGATCCTCACTTGGTGGAGAATCTACGTGATTTAGTATGCCATCACCCTTTCCTGAAACCTCCAGTGGTCACAGCAAGTTTCCTGTCAGGTCTACACAATGCCTTGTGTTCTTATGACGAAGGTGATGAGGATGCAGTATTCAAGATAAATCTGGAGAAGGACAGATCTCAAATTTTCGGATGGATGAGGAAGATAGAAAGTTCAGGTAACTCTATGCTTGTTGAAGTGTTCGGGTTCAAGAATAAGAAGGCTGAAGAGAATCAACGCACAGAGTTACGCATTCTAAAGGGTGAAGTGCTGGAGTCGGAAGAGTATGATAAATATCTACACACAGGACCCTATGTAGACAATCTGGAGTCCTTCATAGAATTCATGAGACACCTATTTGAGCACGCCAGGGATAGGACCAAGGAGAAGAGAAGGGCACTTCTGGGCCATG
Organism: Sorghum bicolor; assembly: GCF_000003195.3. Taxonomy (NCBI): domain Eukaryota; kingdom Viridiplantae; phylum Streptophyta; class Magnoliopsida; order Poales; family Poaceae; genus Sorghum; species Sorghum bicolor. Next base: position 66,790,402 of record NC_012871.2, on the reverse strand, counting down.
ATGGAAGAATCGCCGATTCAAATCAAAAGCCGCGGAAGCAGTACATGAATTCACTCGAAGAGACTATGCTTGCTGCTTCCATGTATGTGGGGTCATATATTGTGCGGGTCTTCACCACTCTAGCTACAACTGATTCCTTCAAAGGAATGTAAGTCCATTCAATTATGTTTTGTGCTTTTCTATACTAGCTTCTGTGTGGAGGGCATTCCAACAATGAGATATTGTTTTGTAGGGTTCTTGCATTCTGGAATGCATATAAAAATTCTTCAAGCTGGTAGACTCCCACAGCCCTAAGCTCCTGCTGCATGCTTTGTCCTTAGCAAATGTGTACTTGTAATTGTCTAATTTTTAATAACATTTGTTTACCTGTATTGTAGCCCATCAAATTTCTTGGAGGATCCAATGTTAGAGCAATCATTACTCTTGCAGCAAGAGGAGGATGTGAGTCAAAGAATTTTCTTTGCATGGAGAAATACATTTGTGCCAAAATACATTTTTGCCAAGTGATATCAACTTTGATCTGATATGATTTTGATTTTGTTTTCGATTCTCATTCTCAGGCTTAGGCTCCTCGTATCTCAAGAATCAAGATGAAGAGGGGCTTCCTTTATGAAGCAGGAGTTGTTCTTTGGTGTCTGCGTACCTGCAAAATCCCTGAAGTCTGCATCATGAAAAACTCGCATGATAGTTATGCAGCTTAAATTTAAATGTGTTTGTGTGATTGAACTTAGATTCTCTGTATCGTGGATTAATGTTTGTTGTGTTTGTGTGTGAGAACCTACTATGATTGTGACTTGTGAGATACTCAAACTCAGGTTTGTAAGTGTTTCATGTGTTTTGTGTGTGATTTCTAGATCATTGTGATGTGACTGAACTTTATTATGTGTTATCCTGCCTATCTTGCAAGTGCCAGAATCAATGTTTATTTGTGTAAGTACATCTAATCGGAATTACCCGAATATCTCTTTTCAACTTGCTGCGAGGATTGCCTCTAACCAGAAGAGAAACTGAGAGGAGCAAGTTAAAAGGCCTGAGAAGGTATGCATTTCTGTGATGCAGCATTGATGTAATTGTTTTAGCTCTTTAACTGCATTAGTATCTTGTGGTTTTCTGCATTTCTTTTTCTTCCTGTTCATACAAGTTGGTGAGCATTTTTTCTAAGTAACTGCAGTTAGTATACAGAATGGAAAGCATACCTTTAAACCTGCAAACCCATATTACATTTGTCCTTTCACCTGAAACCAGTGCATATCTTTATTCATATAATAGCACCAAGTTTAATATCATACTACTGCAGACCTCAACCTTCAAACAGCCAAACAAGTGTACAATCTTATGTTACACAATAGTACCTTCTTTGTTAATATAATAACCAATAGGAATTAGATGCCACCTTAAGTAGGTGTTGTATGAGAAATTATGATCAGAAGAAAATAAGAAACATATTTGATGTGTTCTTGATACAAATACATTGCTGCAATATGCATGAAGCCATACGATGATCAGCATATGATTGTAGGGTGAGGCAAATTTAAAACTAGTTGCCACTGTCATGCATGATTTCTATTATCTTCTATTTTTACCAAAATTGACATGATCTTGGTTATTTTACAGTGCAGATAAAATTAATAGTAACAAGTTGCAGGTCAAGTCTCATTGGTCAACATATATTTCTTTTTTCATGGAAAACTAGTGCTATAATATCAGCATTTTAGGCAAGCGACCTGAATATTAAGATGATGGTGATAGGGGTGACATGATGGGGAGACTGTAAGGGGACGATGCCACAAGTGGGGATGCTGAGGCACGCCTCCCTTGTGTAACCTCTGATATAGAAGTTATATGAAATGGTACCTGACATACTTAACTCGGAGAGTCTTGACTGTCAGCACCAGCAGTACTATACGAAATGGTACCTATCACATGCGTGTCAATTAGCTGCTGATCACCAATCCACACAGGGCACCTACTTGGATCAGCATCCTTCGATATGCTGCTATTCATGTTTGCATATGCGGTAGGCCACACATGAACAATTATTTCTGCATTGTGCCTCACACTCCTTAAGGACTTCCTTCCTGATGCGCACAAATTTGTCAGGCACCTGCATACCTATCATCTGGCAATGCCAAGAAATTCGGCTTATCAGTCACAATAAATCAGCCAACAATATTTTCTGTCTTGACCAAACGAATAAGGCGCCCCACATTGCAGTGCTTTCTTTCATCGGCAGCCCTGTTTGAAGCTGCCAGCATTCCATTCTCCAATCTACCCCATCCACAGGCTCAAACCCTTGAAAGCACTTGCAGGTTGGGGTAGTCTCTGTGTTGTCACTGTATCCAGACAACCCTTAGTAGCCGTACCTGCTACACTTGTAGTCAGGCCACGCTGTTAGTACTGTCCAATCTGATGGATCCCTGTTCCAACTAAACACTTTAACCTGCCAGAGTAGCTCATCAAAAAACAAGGCGGTAGTCGACCATGGTCCATGACTGGTCTAAGAAACAAGGCGGTTGCCATCGTGCGTATTGTAGCTCCTCCACATATTTCATGCCTGGAGCTGTGCCCTGTTCGGAAGAACTGCTACTGATCCAGTAGCATTCGAACCACGCCTCTATTCCAAAATAATTATCGTTTTCGCTTCGCAAAAAATAACCGTCATCCTTGTTTCCCAAAAAATAACTTTAATTAAATATATATTAAAAGATATTAATATTTATGTTACATAATAAGTATCATTAAAAAGATCTTTAAATCTAATTTTTTAACAAATTTATTTACAGATATAAATATTGCATGTATTTTCTACAAATCAAATCAAACATACAAACCCCAAACAAAGTTTAATTTGATATAGAGGGAGTATGGTATAAGCCACTTTTCCACCGGCCTACATCGGCCAAGACAAGATTCGAGGTGTTAGAAAAAATCTAAGGAGCTGAGGAGATGCATATATAAAGGATAAATATAGATAGTCACAACTAATCCTTGCCCACACGAGCAATTTCCTGGGCATCCCATTTTTTAAAATAACTGCAACCCAATTTTTTTTGCAACACACATCTCGATGTTAAGTGTTTTAGTACATCCATGACTGCTGTTTGAATCATTTCCATAACATGCCTGTAGACCATATATAAATGCCGTCACCACTGCCCTATCTCACAGAACCATACATTACATAAATGCAGTTGATCAACGCCATCGGCGCCCTCTTCTCCAAGCCTCACCTTACATAAATGCAGTTGATCAACGCCATCGGCGCCCTCTTCTCCAAGCCTCACCCTCTTCAGGAACCGCTTGCTTCCCTTTTGCAATTCCGTTCTTGCTTGTTTCAGCATCATTCTCTTCGCTTCTATCCAGTAAAATAGCATATGTTAGTCTAAAAAACAGCTTTAGGGCAAAAACAACGGATCATAAACAACTTTCCACCATCATCATCTAAGAATGGCCACAAAGCAGCACGCCCACAAATAAAACAATTATCAACCAATTGCAGTCCTAGAATACGAGTTAGATTACATGGTTATATAGCCTTTGCTCCGCCAGTCAAACTAGCTAAAGTTTTTCAGCTTAAGTAGTGTTCCTTGGAAATTATCTTAAATCCGATGAATAAAATGAAATCTCGCAAGGAAAGCAAGACCAACTACCACATGTATGCTCCAGAACACACTGTTGCTTTTTAGGTGCATATTTTGCATCATGTAACCAGCCTAGTAAATATTTGAACAGGGTGAACTGCAGAAACTATGGTTGGAAATCGACCAAAAGAATAGTATGATTGCATCCAAGATTTTCTAACAAATGAATTAATGAAAATGAGAATCTTATTGGACCATTGGTCAGGCATCGATGCATTACTCTGCAGTAATAACGTACTACAAATATAAACAACTGTACAGCATAAATAACTCAAAGTCAAAGATGAAATTTTGAAAGGACTTTTCTGCCAATACAAGCATGCTCATTTACCATAATTTAGTTTGTTATTATTAAGCAGTTCCAAACACTTGACCTTGTTAACAAAGGCTAGGATCCTAGAAAACTCAAGCCTAAGACCACAAACATATAACAATGTTACCACAACACATAATTACCTGGTAGAGGACCAAAGACCCATATATCTGGAAATTCCACTTGGAATGTAGGCTTGAGTGAGACCGAAGAATACACCAGAGACAAAATCTGCTGCACCTTTTACAGTCTGGTTTTTCATATCAACAGCTACCACTGATGCCTTTTTGTCCAGGAATTTGTGTTTGTCCATGATGTAAACAACATCGTCATCGTGCAAGCTGATAGCAGGAAAGCCTGCGTGCCGTCCCTTCAGCACTGGTTCTTTGAGTACAGTGCCTTCCTGCAGATTAGGGGGCACTCGAGAAGATGTTGGGTCACTGCAAACTTTGATCCTGCAGCCCTCCTCCCACTCTGTCTCCGTACGAGAAACCTTCATCCTCGATGTAGCTCCCTCCCAACCTTCCTCTAGGTCTAGTCCAACGTAGAGGCACATCTCGAAGTACATGATGTAGCCTCCGACGACATTGATGTCTCGAACATGCAGAGGTGAACCTCTGCGCAGTGTGGGCACACGCGGCGACGGCAATGGGATGTATTGAAGAATTTGGCTGTCCTGGAGTAAGTCACAGATGAGGATGCCATTCCACAGATCAACCCAAGCCACCAAACCCGCCATTGAACCTTGTTCCCCTCCGATGGAGATAACTTTGCTGGCATAGGTGTAGTTCTTTGCTGCTTCCGGTGAATCAATATACATCAATCTTTTGCTCCATGACTTAGTCTTGGAGCTGTACAGGTGGAGATCGTACTGCCCAATGGTGAAGGTCCAACACAGTATGGCGATTAAGAACATACCGCGTCGGCGGAAGCGCAGGAGGCCGACGTTGCTGTCCGGGATGGAGAGATAGGGGGGCATGGCGATGAGCTTGAGCCTTGGCTGCTTGCGCTTGGTGCCGGCCTCATAGACGAAGTAGTCACTGTCCGTAGAGTTGAAGTTGTAGTTTGGATGGCAGAAGGGGACGCGGAGCAGGGCGAGGTCCTTCTCCGTGGTGACGATCGCGGGATGGTCGCCGATCTCCAGGCCAGCTGGGGTGCGGACGGAGAAGTAGGACGCGCGTGGAGGGTGGGCCACCCAGAATGTCACCTCGATGCGCCTGCCGCCCTTAATCAAGGCGCCGGCGGTGGTGTGGTTGGTGCGGTCGCTGATGTAGCCGATCGGATCGAAGAGGATGGAGTCCGGAAGGGGATCAATATCCTCGGGGTACATAGGCGGGGGAATCAGGATATTGGCAGGGAACATGTCGTGCTTGGACGCCGGATCATCGGGAGGACAGTGATCGTCTCCCATGGATGTTGGAGGAGGGGATCGATGTTAGAGGTAGGGGGATTTCGCTCCTCGGACGGATGCGGGCGGTGGCGGCTGAAGCACAAAACCCTAATGAGAGATGCGTGTGAATCAATATATATAGCGAATGTAAAACTCTGGGTCTGGGTGTATCCAAATTTCCACCTTGGGTCGGGCCTCGCCATGGCCTTGTTGGACTGAGTAAGTTCTAATGGGCTTGTTGGACTCAGTAAAAAAGGGCTTTGCTGGACCAATTCGATTGAAATTTTTTTTACCGAATTACTATTCATCTATCGGGTGTTACTCTATCTCTTAATCAAACAGATTCGCGCTATTTTTGCGCTGACAGTTCTCAAACTGTTTAGCTATGTCATCCGGCTCAAACTTGTTCATCTGTGTCACCCTAAACTCTAAACTTTCAAATCGATCATTTAGAACCTCGAATTTGTTTGGTTGTATTATCTAGATCTCGTTTAAGTCCTCAAACTTGTTCAGTTGTGTCATTTTATGACTAAACATTATAAACTTATAAAATCAATATATATTTATAAAATTATCTAAAATTTATAAATCTAATCTTGTTAGACTTTTAGTAACATTTACTTTAAATTAGAGGAATGATATGAGGCAAATAAGGGATGAAAACAACTCCATAAATTCCCTTACTATCACAACAATAGAGGGACGATAGTCCTATTTCGATGTACATGAACATGGTTCAAGATATTGTTGAACATATGACAATCACTATTTAGTACTAGTATTAGGAATGTAATCATTTCACCAAATATAAAAGAATAGACTCATGATGCACCATTTCATATATTTGCTCCCTCAAATCAAACACTGTATATGTTCACCGAGGTTTGGAGCAGTGTCTTGGAAATGAAATGACAAAGGAGTAGCTCGATTTGTGACTTGTCAGCAGCTATTGGATTTGAGAATGGCACGCGAGGAACCGTGCTTCCACTCCAACGTCGCATCCGGTCGGTCATGCCTGCCTGCTTCGTTCTAAAGTAGAATTTCAGTGTGGTTGTTGGTGTTGGCGAAGATTTCATTGCGCGCATGACACATGCATGCTGAGAAGATTGGTCCTTTGTTTTTTGTAACCAAGGATTGGAGCGTGTCTTGTTTATTTTCTTTGCTGTCCTGGTTTCGTGACCTTCACTTCTCTAGGCAATAACATCATGCTTTGGAAGAACAGTGCAAAGTCTACGCGCTGCTTGAATAGTTGAATATCTTATAGCATATATACAGCAGAAACCGTGGTTTCTCAACGAGAGTTGTTCTCCGCTCCAATTCGGTCACCGCATCGTGCCCAGTCACCTCCCAACGAGAGTTCAACGCAGTTGTTGACGACGATTTCGTTGTGACACATGCACACAAGAATAGTCCGCGCACCACCCGTTTCTTGGGCCCTGTTTAGTTCCTGGAATATTTTACAAAATTGTTAAAATTCTCCATCTTATCAAATCTAATTGTACAGTTTGTCTGTGAGACGAATCTTTTAAACCTAATCTGTAATTGTGATCGGATAATAATTATCAAATACAAACGAAAGTGTTATAATAACACTTTGCAAAAATTTTCACCAAACTTTGTTCACCTCATCACCTCCCACTACGCCGCCATGGTCCATGTCAACACATTTTTTTATTAGTGTAAATTAATGATTTTTATTTATATTAAAAGAGAAATATAACCATGTTGTGATATATATACTTATTAATATCATCTAGATAATAAAATCATACTCCATCTATTCTAAATTATAAGTCATCTTAAAAAATTTGGAGAGTCAAAGTATCTCAAATTTGACCAAATTTATATGATAAGATCATAATATTTATGATACCAACTAAGTACCATTAGGTTCTTCATTAATTATGTTTTTTTGTAGTATATCTATTTGCGACATAAATCTTTATAATTCTTTATATAATTTTGGTCAAACTTGAGATACTTTGATTCTCAAAAATTCTTAGAATAATTTATAATTTGGGATGAAGGAAGTACAAATAACTAGATAATACAATGAAGCACCTTAGAAAAACTGAGACACAGATCTTAAAGTTTACGAAATTATCTCAAACATCTTGCTATTAATGGTTTATCGTCTACCACCAAAATAATAACACATTTGATCTTAAAATACATATAGCTAGATGGTCACCAGTTATACTCAATTTTGATTAGTTGAATTTTTTAGTTGCCCCCCTATACATAATTTCTGGCTCCGCAAGTGCGTCTGACGACAACTGCCCAAGTGTCAGGCTCCCAACGCTTCCGAGGGAGAGGTCCGCAGTTTCAATCGTCGTGCCATCATCACTTGCCGGCCCAATCTCAAGGTAGGAGTATTTCATTTGTCACTACCTTGCTGGATCGTAGTGCCAACAGCCAAGACAAATAAAAGCACATGGCTGCACCTGCACCTTAAACTAATGCACCCCTACCGGATGACCTGATGAACCTGTGTGTGAACCAGGTCACGTTCCACCTGCATCACAGTCACAGCCGCCGCCGTGCTCCTCCTCCTCTTGCCGCGCTTCTGCTCACCGGCCGGGGACAAGTTAACCCAAGGGGAGTCGCTGACACCGGTGAGACCATCGGACACGGCGGCGCCTTCGTGCTGGGCTTCTTCACCCCTTCCAACGCCACGCCGGGTGGGCAGTACGTCGGCATATGGTACAACAACATCCCCGTACAGACGGTGGTGTGGGTCGCCAACTGGGACGCGCCGGTCATCGTCGACGAGCGTTCCGGCAATAACTCCTCGTCGTCTACGCTGCCGCCGCCGTCGCTTGCGCTGGCCAACGACACCACCACCACCAACATCGTCTTGTCCGACGCCGCAGGCCGCGTCGTTTGGACCACGAACGTCGTCACTGCCGCCACGACTACCACGTGTTAGACTCTTTGGATCGTTCTAGGTGTAGATTAGTGGGTATTTACTTTATGTTTAGGATAAACAACTTGGAATCGCATAGATCCGGGGAGGAAGAGATAGATCCGGGGAGAAAGAGAGAATAGGACGGTGAACCATACCTTCGTGTCGGTAGAGAAGCTCGTGGTCGGGGCAGTGGCGGCGGCGGCGGACTTCCTGTCGCTGGCAGTGCCTCCCCTCGATCGGTCTAGGGTTAGGTGTGGCTAGCGGCACTATTGCGATGAACCTCGTCCTTTGTGCCCTAGCCCCCATCCTCTCTTTATACACTACGCGACGGGGGCCCACCAGCCCATAGAGGAATGAATGTCCCCGATCAGGACGTGGTCAAGGGTCCGGCCCAGTCTTTGGACTTGGGCCGGTAGAGATCAACCTAACATTCTCCCCCTTGATCTCAACTTTTACTTTAACTTTTAAACTTTGACTTTAACACTTTTCCTTTTACTCGTTCCATCACAGATGAGTGCATAGAGCATGTTTCATCATCACGGTCTTTCGCCGATAGACTTGACAGCTACAATGTATGTCTCTGATCTGAAACAGTAACTTTAACTTTGGGCCCTTTGTTGTCCGGAAATCATAGGCTTTACCATAAACCCATGTCGACTATGCGTTCTTTGAACACACTGGGTGGTAAGCCTTTGGTAGGTGGATCCGTGAGCACTCGCTCAATACTTTTAATATGATTCCAGACTGCCTCCATTACAACGTGTAACTTTGTGTCAATGTGTTTGGCAACACACTTGACTCGTTGTCATAGGAGTGAAATACTTGAATGGTTATTGCTGTTGACAACCATTATCGATTCCGGGTATAGGTTTTCTTAACCATTTCGCCTGCCTTTTAAGCCTCACAATGAACTATACTATAGGTATGCATTCGTGATGGCACCATAACTGTTTCTTTGGAGCTTTTCCACAATAAAACTCCAATTTCGAGCGTTAGCTACTATGTGGGTTTCACCAAACGTCTCGCCTAAATTTAAACATTTGTACTCACAACTATTTGAGAGTACTTGTTCTTTCTTAGTCACCATGAGGCCTATAAGTCCTTGCGTCATTGCAAGACACTCTCAATTCCATTCCAGTGATCTATGTCTGGATTGGACTTTTGCCAAAACATCCCGGATATATATACTATGTCAGGGTAAGATTTTATCCATACACTTAAAAAGCTTCCAACAGCTGAAGCACATTGGACGTCCATCTGTTCTTTCTTACACTTTTCAAAACTCTTACCCTTGACCATAGGATCAGGCGTACATTTATATATATATATATTTGCATGCTATATTTCTTTAGAACCTTTTCCAAGCATGCATTGCAACATCTTTAATACCCCTTTCTTTTATCTCGGCAAGTTCCAGTTTCTAAAACGGAAGACACTTTACCGAGATTATACTTATTGAAACTTGAGGACAATAACTTCTTCTTTACTTTAGACCAACATTACTACTAGTAAGTAAGATGTCGTCCACAGATGGGATCAGGAAAATTTCCATTTTTAGACTTTGCATAACTGCTATTGTCCTTCTCATTATCTTTAAAACCCAAACTTTTCTCATTGACTTTTTAACTTTCAATACTATTATCTAGAGCTTTGCTCTAAATCATAAATAGATTACTTTAGGTGGCATCTCTTATGTGTTGGGTATTCTTAACATCATTACCAAAAGTAGACTAAGTTCTCTAAATCTAGCAACGGTGCCAAAAATGGCAAACCTATCCCTCACACCACTTAAGCCAAGTTGTCATCCCCAGCATGACATGAGAGACGCGGTATTGAAATATGCAATTGCTCTTCTAAATAAATAATGAATGGGATCTGCAAGCGCACAGATTAATACCGATGCAGCATTTTAACCGGGAAGTATTCCAGGTATCGTTATTTATATTTTTACCACTGGGAAGGGATTAGCAATCATCACTAATGATTACAGAATAGAATATGAGATTGAGTATCTATCATTGCATGTATAATTGAGAACATTATATCTAACTCTTCATACAGGGATAAGTGTCACATAAAAGATATATGAAATAATAATAGTGACAAGGATAACTAATCTGATCTAGCCACATAATAAATATGATAAGCACCTCAATTAGATACTCTAGAAAGTCATTAGCATGGTATTAGAACGAACTACAAGAATATTCCCTAAGTTATTCTCAACTATATAGTCTAGCATATCATAGTTAGTGCAAGCATACTTAGCAATCATTGCGATACAAGACTACGCCCATGCATAGTGATATTAGCAAGGAATATGAGAAACATAGCAATCACTCCCCTGTAATAATGTTGCTCTGCCAGCCCAATACACGAGAGGGGGACTATATAAGAATCAATGAAGCTGTCACTATCACGAACCACCCCACGATCTGGCATATTGGGTACAATCGCAGATAAATACGGTATAAGCACCATGCCTACACAATATCTATCATTTACCCATGGATCCGATGGATAAACGCTATACGATCCTAAGCATGTATATAGATCGAATCTAACTAAGCCAAGTACATAACTATGATAAACTAAGAACAATATAATCTTGAATATAAGCAAGTAGAGCAAAGTCATAAGCAATATATTGAAGTAGAACAAAGTCATATTCATAATATTGAAGAACAAAGATAATTAGAAAGCAATTAGAAGCACAATTAGAGAATTACCAAGAATCCTCTTGACAGATCCGGAAACCAATCGAAGATTGACTCCTTCTAGTTCTAATCCTATGTAGCTATGCTAATCTAGATATCTAATTGATGTGGTGGCTCTAATCTTGATCAGAGGCTTCTTCTCCCTTGATGGAACAATGAATTAGGGTTGAGAGGCTCTCTCCTCCAGGGGCCAGGGGGTCTGGTTTTATAGTCCCTTCAAGTGAATACAGGCCCTTGGATCAAACCGACATAGATTGTCTGGTTTAGATTCATCCTTTAGGTCGGTGGAGATCTCCCACAAAGCAGAGTCCTGATTGGACTCCTGGAGGGGGCGGGCGCCCAGTAGGACAGGGCGGGCGCCCTGTCTCTGGCCCCGTTTCGCCTCCGCTTCGGTCTCGTGGCTTCTGGAGTCTTCTAGATGTAAGATAATTGCGCAGCACGTTAATACCTTTACGTAATCCTGTCATGTGGGCTTTTCTTCCATATTTCTTGATAACCCCCTGCAGAAATAGACAAACACCAAAACTCGTGGAATTCTGTCAAATAAAACCCTAAGTCTAGATCTTGATTTCATTTGGATCCTTTTCTTTATTTATTTGATAATTAAATTTGATACTTAAGGACCGTCAACAAACTCCCCCAAGCTTACCTCTTGCTCGTCCCTGAGCAAGGATAGACTCAGCTATGGATCATAAGTTGTTGCAATATATTTAAAAATTGACGGTACACATGCTTTTAAATAAGATCTCATCTGTGAGTTAGAGTAAACTGTCAAGACTTAAAACTTACTTACTTTACCTTCACCATGGGACTTGTAACTGTCACTTCTGTCTTGAGTGGTTAAAAGATAGAACAGTCTAGCCAAGTGCCATGTCTCTTATTCTTGATCAGCTATAGCTCTGGGGTTTTTGCAGATTTTCAAATAAAACTCAGAGATTCCTTGTATGATTCTCTCAGATCTCTCTTTTGTGGTATTTTTGGATCCTTACCAAGGCAGTGATGGTATATGCCTTCTCTCAAGATATGTGGTATTTGTGGTATGAGGCATAGTGACATTGCCTTCTCTCTCACCCTACTCTAATAAGGCTTTAATATCTGGAGTTCATAGGTGGGAGATAAAGTATACATACTTACAAGACATTTATTGCATAGTCAAACCATGGATCCAAAGAAACAAATCAATAAGTCAAATCAAGATGTGCATGTGTGGTGAATGAATGGTGTATGGTGATAATGATGATAACAATGGTGAAAACAATGGTGGTGGAAGTCTAATTCTACTTTGCTCTTTTGAGGGGGATACATACCTTCCTTGCTTTCTGAGATTTTATGAGGAGAATGAGATGCTCTTATTTTTTTTTCTCAGGTGGGTATCCTGTACCCCTAATTCTACTGTCGGACACTTGTCCATTTTTACCTCTCGTCTCACTCTTTTTCTTTTCTTTCGAGGTTCCGAGCACTTGCTCCTTTTTATTTCCTCGTATTTTTTTTTATTTTAAAGAGCACTCATCTCTTGAGATAATATAGCAAGTGGTAGTAGCAAGATAACTTGAGCATTTATTTCACAAGGGAAAAACACAGATGTTTTTGGCTATTCTCTCCCGAATTAGGAGTAGAATATTTTTAGGTGATTCTGGAGATGGAAATGGATGGATATATGTGGATGGTACTTCTGGAGTAGAAGTAGCATATATATGAGTGAACGTGCAAGTGAAATCTTGATTTAACCACATGACAAGCTCCTAAGGGTCTACACAGCTTGACCACACTCAATGCTCATAAGCAGTAAATAATAAATGTGTGGCTCAAAGTCTAACAAGCATGTATATATGGATGTGGTAGGAATTTAAACTCTCATCATACAGGAACTCATCATGCAACATTTTAAAGATTTTCAAAAATAAAATTCTCTAGAATTCTAGCATCTCTAGGAATAGATAAACAGCAGCTCAACCTTCCCATATCGTATCCGTTAACAACTTAAACTTGAGATCAAGTTTTCATCCCACAAGTTTAGGTCTTAGAGCAAGCTTTAAATTATAACAGTTATATCTAAACTTGAGAGAGAACTTAAAATGTGCAAATTAGGCAGAGCAACTATTCATCATATCCATGCTTGAGTTTTATTTAGATACAGATTAGCATAGCCACTTTATTTATTTATTAAACACACTAAGCAAAAGACAAATATATATAGAAGCATGAAATCTTTATTTGGTTTTCTATAGTTTATGTGTATTTTAATATTCTAAAATAATATAAGTATAAAGATAGATAGATAGAAATACTTATCGAGATAAATGGGGGTGCTCTCCCCCAAGCTGAATTTTGACGTAATTTCTCTTGATGTAGCTAGCAGGTGGCAGAGGTGTATTTGAAAGTCAGCAGCATTCTGACAGCGATTAGAATGTCCTCCGTCTGCTAGTCTTCTTGATTCTTAAATTCTGTGGAGCTCAAATAGACAACAAAGCTTGTGGAACTGATTAAGTGTTAGCATAAATATCTAGCCTTTATTATCTTGAGACTCCTTAATAATTGTTACTCCCTGTTTTTATATTTTTGTTTTATAAAGCAGAAAAATATTTATTTTATTTTTATTCCACCACAGTGAATGTACTTATGGGTTTTATGCCACTCGTTTACTCACATGGGGCTTACTGTTTTTCACATTTTTATTTTCTTTTTAAGATAGTATGAACATGTTTAACTAAGTAAACTATTTGAAATAATTGAAAGGGAAATGATAACTACCAAGTTTACCTCTTGGCAAGGCGTTCGGTGTTTTTAAGTCCTCCGAACGGGACTCTCCATTTTCTTAATCGTCCTGAGGTTCGTTGGGTGGCGTAGTCGGTACTTCCGGCAGCGCCTCCTCTTCTTGTATAGTTATCTTCATTTTCCATACCTGACTCGGTGCTTCAATCTCCTCTGGATAATTCTGTTTAAACTCTATGTCTTCTGACCTTACAACTTCTCCTTCATAGTCTGCCCATCCGTCCTTGATGATCTGCCTCTTCTGGTTGCGGTTGTGTCTCTTTCTGACCTGCTTAGATTCTTCAATGATATAGTCAGGGTCAGTAAAATAACGGCGTACCTTCTCTGAGGGGAAGTGCATATGGACTTCTCCAGTTCCAATGTAGATAATTGCTTTAACGGTGCTGAGGAACGGTCTTCCAAGGATGATGGGTGGATCATACTCGTCTTCTCCCATGTCAACAACTTGAAAGTCTGTGTAGACAAAGTGATCGTCTATTTTGACTGGGACATCAGATACTATTCCTTGAACTTCTCGAAATGTCTGATCTGCCATCTGGAGCTGAATGTATGTTGGTCTTAGGGGCATGGTCCCGAACAAGAGCCGATAGGTGACTGCGGCCATTATGTTGACGCCCGATCCGGTGTCACAAATTGTCTTGTAGAAGTTGTATCCATTTATGGAGCAGTAAATGCTTGGCATTCCTGGGTCGTCCTTCTTGGTCAAAAACGGTGACTTAAGTTGGTGATCTTGGCCTCCATGAACTACAGTGACCATCTTAGCTGACTCGGTCCACACTTGCTTGTTCCTGTTCCTCCTGTTGGTCCTCTTCCTTGATTCACGTCTGGATTGATCTTGAATTTGTGTAGTCTTGTTCTTGAAGAAAAATGTCTCCTTCTTCCCTTTGACGTAGAAACTGATCTTGGCAGCACTGGCGTAGATGATAGCTCCCGTGGTGTTCAAGAATGGCCTTCCTAGGATGATAGGTGCTCTCTCATCATTTCCGGTCTCTACCACTACGAAGTCTGCTGGGGCATATAAGGTACCAACTCGGACACAAAGGTTCTTCACTATTACTTTTGGGAAAGGTATCGTCTGATCTGCAAACTGCAAACACATGGTTGTTTCTTGTAAGTGCATTCGCCCCCTGTGTGGGTTTTGATAATTAATGACAATCAAATTAGGAACTAACATGTCTATCAAGTGTAATCTACAGGTGTTAGTTCATTGATGGAATCAAACAAACACATTTGGTGAATCACAGCACCCCCAAAATTTCTTCATATAAGCAACGTTTCAACTCAAAAAGCTACCTAGTTTTATTTTCTTGTTTGAGTTATAGGAAACGCCGCACTATCAAGAGGGATGCAAATTGAGTCGGTAAGATGAGGATAAAGGTGCTCAGGTCAACTTAGGTCTTGCTTTTGAGAGACACACTTGCACACACGAACTTCTAGAAAGTTTCTTCTCTACCAGGGTGAGCCGGTAGTACCGACCCTCAGGGCCGGTGGTACCGGCAGTGCCAGCTCTACTCCTGAGTTTTGCGAGAAAATGAACTACCGGTAGTACCGGGCTTTGACCGGTGGTACCGGCTACCGCCGGTAGTACCGGTGAAACGCCGGTAGTACCGGCAGGCAAAAATCCCGCAGAACTCATGTTTTGCGAGATTTTGCACTGTCGGTGGTACCGGCCTTCTACCGGTAGTACCGGCGCTGGCCGGTAGTACCGGTAGGCCTTTTTCTCGCATCTTTCTCAGCTTTCTCACGTTTAGATCTGGGGGAGCCGGTGGTACTGGTGTTTGCACTAGTAGTACCGGCCAGTGTTCTGTACTCTAGTATAAATAGCTCTCTCCTCTTTTCTAACCGTTGGCTTGCTCATTCTAGCTACTCCACATCTGAGAAAACAGTCTCCAAGCTTTGGCTCACCAACTCTCTCTCCCTCTTGCTCCTAGACTTCATTTCTTGAGAGATTCGAGCTAGAGAAGTGAGATTAGAGAGTTGGGAGCATCGATCTGTGACTTGAGCACTCCGTTCCTCGTCTTGCCGGTTTGGTTTGTGTTCGTTACTCTTGGGTTCTTGGAACCCTAGCCGGCTAGGCGTTCTTCGTGGTTGCCCGTGTTGATTCATTTGTGAGGGCACCCCGAAGTGTTTGTATTACCCCTTGATTCTTAGTGGAAACATCAGGCCAACCTTTGTGGTTGCTTGAGGAGGAGACCTAAGTGGTCAGACCTTCGTGGTCACCTCAACAACGGGGACGTAGGAACTCCTTAGTGGAGATTGCCGAACCTCGGGAAAAATACCTTGTCCTGCTGTGGAGGTAGCTTCGACTACCCTTGTTTGTGTTCTTGGTGTTCCTCTCTCTTTTCTCTTTTCCACAGGTAAACAAGGGTCGATCTACGGTGTGGAGAAGAACTAAGCTAAGGAGACTTCAACAACATCTTCTTCTACACCTAGGAAAGTGGGGTAAAACTCAGATCTGAAATCTAAGCCCTTTACACTCTGATTTCGTAGCTGTCTTAGGAAGTCGGTAGCACCAGCAGTTTGCGTCGGTACTACTGGCTGTGTGACACCAGTAGTACCGGCCCAAACTGTCGGTAGTACCGACAGACATTTGACTTCCACAACTTGAGTTTTTGAGTTTCAGGTTTTAAGATACGCCTATTCACCCCCCCTCTAGGCCAATTAGATCCTTTCAATTGGTATCAAAGCTAGGTTCCTCGTTCAAACGCTTCACCGCGTGAGGAATAATATTGGCCAAGATGGATCCAACAACTCAACAACAAATCGTTGAGCAAATCACAGCACAGATCACAGCATCCCTGCAGCTGCAGCAGAAAGAGCAGATGAAGAAAATGCAAGAAGAGCTAAACAAGATGAAAGAACTCCTAGGTAAAAGGGGTCTTGAGTCGGATGGAGAAGGTGGAAATGAAGATGCTAGCAAAGGGTCAAAGACCTACAACAACACTGGGTTTGATTACAGTAGCTCAAGCAAGAATCCAACATTACCGATGATCAATCCTGGAAAGCTACCTCAATTTGATGGTATTAGGTATACCGATTGGGCTCATAGAATGAAGTTGCATCTCATTGACGCAAGATGCTGGGAAGTAGTGGATATTGGAGTAAATCCACCGCAAAATCCAAGTGAGTGGACTTCCGAAGATGAGAGAGATTTTCACCTCAATGCAACAGCTGCCACCCTGATTCTGCAATGTCTCACTCCGGAAGACAACAACAAAGTAAATGGTATGGTAAATGCTGTCGACGAAAGCTAGTCGGCAGTCTACCTTGGGGTATACCCACGGTAGTAGTTTATCGGTAGACGGTGCGCAAACTACAAACTCGATGGTGACGCAAGACACGGACAAGCTTTTTATCCAGGTTCGGCCGCCGAGTTGGCGTAATACCTACGTCCTGCGTCTGGTTGTATTGGATTGTGTTGAGAGAATAAATCTGTCCTAGAGGGGTCCCTTGCCCCTCCTTATATAGTCCGGAGGGCAAGGTTACAGATCTGGAAACTAATCCTAGTCGGTTACAATTGCCATAGATAGTTCGATATCAATTCCTATTCTAACCGACTAGAATCCTGCTTGATCTTCACGGCTTGTTCCCTTGCACTAAACTCCAAGCTGTCAGATCAAGCTTTGAGCTTGTCTCGTAATGGGCCAAGTCTCCTGGCCCAAGTCTAGCCGTAAGGGTATAGGGGTTTATACCCCCACAGCTAGTCCCCGAGCACCATGTATTGTGAAGTAACACGCCATCTTGAGCTTCTTCGACCAATGAAAATTTGACATCTTCAATCAGCATGAAATTCACCCAGACAGTTGCGACGGTATTTCGACCAACTCAAAAGACAGTTGATCAACATTGACATCGAAGAAGCAGGTTGTTCGAAGAATGCATGGTGCTCTTAATTAAAAAAGATTTCTTTCCTGATGAAGTGTGCCCACTTTACTTTTCTGATAAGTATAGACCTCAGAAAAGCAAACATATTCACCGCAAGGTGAAGTGTGCCCACTTAGTCCCCGAGCCTGGTAGTAGGTGACGTAGGCACGTGGTGCCAGGGTCTAAAAAGAAAAGTCATCAAAGAAATTCTGAAACTGAGATGCATCGCCAGATGCATCGTACCGATGTAGTCCCCGAGCTTGCTGGAAGGCGAAGTATGAGCCTTGTAGCAAGATCTAAAAAATTGAATTTACCAGTCCCCGAGCATATCATGCTCGTATGCAATTGAATAGACTAATCGACCAGTCCCCGAGCATATAACGCTCGATGGTCGGTACAGTCCCCGAGTTCTCAAATTGGTGGGCTGGTCGACCAGTCCCCGAGCGTATAGTGGTCGGTGGTCGGTGCAGTCCCCAAGCTCTTAATTTGGTGAGCTGGTCGACCAGTCCCCGAGCGTCAAGTGCTCGGTAGTCGGTGCAGTCCTTCAGATCCGAGTTAATAGACTGGGCGACCAGTTCCCGAGCATCAAGTGCTCGGTGGTCGATGCAGTCCCCAGATTGTTGACTCTCTGCCACATTTGTCTTCTTATTTTTGAAAAGATCTTTCCAGTTAAAGTTGACGTGACGAGGCCTCCTGACGGGGTGTCAGATGGATGCATGAAAAGTTGTGCCTGGCAACTGTGCGGCCACCCTTTGCATGGTTTGAGAAAGGGAACCATCAATTGGTACGAAAACTCCGCCGTATTAACTGTTTATAATCATTGAAAACCGAAACGCCGCATCCACCGCATGGCCCGCCCACTTCCCGAGAATACGGGAAGTGGGGGAGGTGGAGTTGCGGGTTATAAGGGCTCGACAGATCCGCCTGTACTACTTACCCTGCCATTGCCTTCAAGCCTTCCACCTTTGCCTCCTTCAATCACCCATATCTTCATAACTCAAGCCCACTTCCTCACCTCCAATGGCGAAGAGCGATTCCAAGAAGAGGGCCGAACTGATGGCCAAGGAATGGAAGAAATCCCGCAGCACCGCCAAGTCCCTCGGTGACCTCGTCGACATGAGGCTCCTGCACAGCTCGGAACTCGGCGGCTGGAGAGCGCCGGAAGGAGAAAGCTTCCCCGACCCCCGTGCCGGTGAGATCGTCGTGTTCGAAGATTTCATTAAAAGGGGCTTTGGGGTTCCTGTTCATCCTTTTCTTCAAGGTCTCCTTTTGTATTATGAGATCGGGATTTGCAATCTGCACCCGAACTCAATTCTCCTCATCTCCACTTTTATCCATCTGTGCGAGGCCTATGTTGGCATAGAGCCGCACTTCGATCTCTTTCGTTATCTTTTCTGCTTAAGGAAGAAGGGAGCAGTTGGAGGCTCCAAGATTGCAGGTGGAGTATACCTCAATCTTCGGGACGGGATGAAGAACCGGTACCTGAGCTGCCCATGGAATACCTCTCTTACCGAGTGGTATAAGAAATGGTTCTACATTAGGGAAGAGCCGGGCAGCTCCACGTTCTGTGACGTAGGGTACATCCCCGAGAAGAGGATCAGTTGGACCGACCGCCCAGAATTCGACGGACAAGTAGCAAGCTTGATGAAGCTGATCGACTGGTCGCGCTTGGACGGGCTAGGGGTGGTCGGCAACTTTGTTTGCCGCCGGGTGATGCCCTGCCAGAAGAGGGTGCACTCGGCGTACGAGTACGCCGGAAGCCAGGACCCGACTAGGATGAGGCCTGAGGTCCTGGAGAAGGAAGAGGTGCAGCAGTTGTTGAACGAATTGTTCAACTTTGCTGACGGGGGCTTCATCCGTGGTAGTGATCGGGTGCAAGCTTTCAAGCTGGGACGACCGGCCCCTAAGGTGATGTCCTTTACTTGACTGTGACTCCTTAGCATTAGTTATATCATCGGATGCTGACTTGTCCGTATTTCTCTTTGTAGATCGGAGATGTAGACAGGTACGCAGTGTATGTATCACTGGCGCCTGGGATGGAGGATCCCGCAAGGGAGGATCCGCCGATAGAGGACGCTGCACGGTGTGATCGGTACACCAGCAGTGAAGAGGACCAGGCCCGTCCCATCCCGACCACCGAGGAGAGGGTGGCGGGGAAAAGGCCAATGGCGATAGATCCTTCGCCTGCGACGACGCTGCCAGCGGAGAGCAGCCAAGCACCGAAGCGCCATCGGCTCGTCCGGATTACCGACGACGACGACGAAGAGGAGGAAGCCGCACCGTCGCTAGTCCGACGGCCTCGTAGCCGTCTAGACAGTGCGCCGACCACCACTGGTCGGGTGGCCAGCGATCCTCCTTCGCCGCGCGTTACAGAGACGGGAACCCAAGCACCAACCGCCCGGGCTCGGAGGAGGTTCACCACGACCCACCGTCGATCGGATCTGTAAGTGTTCGACTTACGTATTTTGGCGTTTTTTTTGCTGAAAATGCTGCTTTGATTTTTAGCGCGGCGTCGGATGTCAACCCCGACCACGCCGCCGGACAAAAGGCGGCCGAGCCTGCTTATGCTGCTGGAGACGCGGCGCCGCAGACAACGGATCAGCCTGCGGCGGCAGCTGCTGCTACAGGCATCGAGGGAGAGTCTGCTCCGGCGAGTGCCGCGGCGAGCATTCCGCCGAGGGATGGGGAGGCAGGAAGGACCCCTCCCCCGAGTACTATTGCGGAGGAGGGGAGCAGAGTCCCGACTCCTCCGGCCGAAGAAGGGGGGATGCCGACACCGCACCGAGCAGGGGCTTCTTCACCCGTGGGCTCCCCTGGCCCATACCAGGGACCAGTGATGCCCTCGACCGCAGCCTGAGGCAGTGCGGCGAACGAGGAGCCCCAGGAGGCCTCCGATGACGACGTGGAGGAGGTACAGGGTCGTCCCCGTGATGGTCGTCAGCACATCTATGTGTGGCGCCAGCGCGGGGACCACTTTATTGGTCACGAGGAGCTCGCGGAGACGGAGGAGGCCGCGAGGGTAGAGCGCGCGGCTAAGCGCCTCGTGGACGAGGTTAAGGTAGGTAATCCTGTGTGTTGCTTGGATAATCTTTGTGCAGTGTTCCCATATTCGACATGTGTTCTTCTTTGTTTTGCAGGGCGCAATGAAAACGGCGAAGTACCGGAAACGGTGCTTTGACCAGATCGAAGGGATCGTGGCCGAGAATAAGGCCTTGTCCGCGGAGGTAGACCGGCTGCAGTCGGAGGTTGGGGAGAAGGTAGCCGAGAAGAGCGCTGTCTCGAGCTTACCCGACGCTTAGCCGACCAGTATCGGCTGCGAGAAGGTTAGTCTCGAACATTTGGGCGGCTGTGTGCGACCGCGTTATTTGAATTTGCTAATCTGGGAATTATTCGTGCAGACATGGAGGAGGAGGTCGCGCGTCTTCGGCAGGAGAAAGAGCAGCTCAGCCAAGAGCTTGCCGGGGCGCTGGAGGCCGGACGCCGAGCAGGGGAGGAGCTGAGCCGAAAGGACCAGGAGTTGTCTGGTAATACGCACCGCCTCCGTTAGTCGTCGTTTATCATTTTTTTTATTTTTGACACACTGAATCTAACATCTTGCTTGTCTTGCAGTGCTCAAGGTGAACGCCAAGAAGCACCTAAACGAGCTGGTCAGGGATCGGGACTCCTGGAAGGTCAACTGTTGTAAGATCTGGAAAGGAGTGTCCCCGGTCCTGGACTTGATCAGCCCCGAGCTCCCGGAGAGCCAGCCCCGCGTGCCGAAATTGACGCCAGTTGAAAAGGCGCAACGGGCGTGGGACTGGCTTCAACAGTTCGTGAAGGACGCTGGGGAGTTTGCTGGTGCGCACATCCTTAGCATGGTGCGCGCCCACTACCCCCTGGTCGATTTGACCAGGCTGGAGAAGGGGTACCCCAAGGAGGTCGGCCCGCAGGAGGCGGACGAGCTTCGGGGTGGTCTGCTGGGCTTGTCGTCGACGGTGATCGGCGACATCAACCTGTGCGGAACGGCCACTCCCCCCGACCAGCCAGGTTCAGACAGGTCGGCCAGGGAGCTATCGGGCGCGTCTATTGCGGGAGATGGGCGGTCGACGCCTGCGGTCTCGACCAGCCAGGCGCCGGTGGCCCCGACCCCTTCGTCCGGGCAGCAAGGCCAGGCGGGTGATCAGCCCGAGCAGTAGGCCAGTAGGATAGTCTGTAGGAGTAGACTAGTGTCCGCCCGTCAGGGTGTTTATTGTAAACTTTGTATGTAAAGTTTGTAATAAAGTTTTGAATTTGTCATGACTACTATTTTGAGCGCTGTGAAGTTGTCGGAGTGACGTGTCACTGTGCTTGTTTCATGGTCGTTAAGATTTTCCGTCGCAGAGGATATTGTTGTTCTTCGTCGAAAACTCTGCGTGTAAACAAAGTATAGCCAAAAAAGAAAAAACTTTTATTACTGCCAACTATAAGAGACTTACAAGCAAAAGTTACTGGAATTTATGGATAAAATCGGCGCAGTTTGTCTATATGCCAGGAGTTAGGCACGCGTGTTCCGTCTGGATGCGCCAATCTGTAGGATGTAGGTCGTGTGACTTCGGCGACCATAAAGGGTCCTTCCCAGGGAGTGGATAGCTTGTGCATTCCTTCTTGGTTTGTTTTCCACCTAAGTACCAGATCGCCGACCATGAAGGAACGGTCCTTGACGTTCCTGTTGTGGTATCGCCTGACGGCCGCGAGATACTTTGCTGTTCGGAGACAAGAATTCAAACGCTTTTCCTCCATGCAGTTGATTTCGAGCTCTCTGGCGCTGTCGGCTGTTAACTGGTTGAAGTTTTCGATCCTAGGAGAACCGAAGGTTATGTCAGACGGCAGGACTGCCTCAGTGCCGTAAACCATGAAGTAGGGGGACACCCCTGTGTTCCGACTGGTCTGAGTTCGGAGGCCCCAGACCACAGCCGGTAACTCTTTCATCCATCGACCGGGTGCTCTGTCGTTCTCGGCATACAGCCGTTTCTTTAGGGCGTCAATGATCATTCCGTTTGCGCGCTCAACTTGACCATTTGCCCGTGGGTGAGCTACTGACACATATTTTATGACTATGCCCCTGTCATCGCAGAAGTCCCAAAAAGTGGTGCCAGTGAACTGAGTACCCAGGTCGGTGATTATGCTGTTCGGGATGCCGAATCTATGTATGATTTGACTGAGAAACTCCACAGCCTTCTCGGAGGTTGCTTTGACCAGAGGCATGTATTCGATCCACTTGGAGAACTTGTCGATTAACACGAAAACAAACTTGAAGTTGCCGGGAGCTGGTTTAAAAGGCCCAATCATGTCAAGCCCCCAGCAGGCAAAGGGCCAGGATGACGGAATGGTTTGAATTTCATGAGCAGGTACGTGTGTCCTTTTAGCGAAGAACTGACATCCCTCGCAGTGTCGGACCAGTTTTTCTGCGTCACATACCGCGGTTGGCCAATAAAAACCTGCTCGGAAGGCTTTCCCGACCAGCGTTCTGGATGCGGCGTGATTGCCGCAAGATCCGGCATGTATGTCTTCTAGGAGCTTGATACCATCATCTTGGGATATGCATTTGAGCAGTACTTCGGAACTTGCGTTTTTTCGCATGAGTTTGCCGTCGACCAGGATGTAGTTTTTTGACCGTCGAATGAGGCGCTCGTTCTCTGTTTTGTCCTGAAAGCCTGACCCGTCCAATATATACTTGATGAACGGGGTACGCCAATCACGACCACTGGTTGTCGGATCGACATCGTCTATGAGCATTGCCTCAGCGAGTTGCTTTTCGACTGGGCCGGAACCTACGCTTGGCTCGTGGATGTCCTGGACGAAAATACCCCGCGGTATCTGGGCCCGAGATGACCCTAACTTTGACAACGCATCTGCTGCCTGGTTCTTATCCCGGACCACGTGGATGTACTCTATGCCGTAGAAGTTGGTTTCCCATTTGCGAATTTCTTTGCAGTAGAGATCCATCTTCTCGTGGGTTGCATCCCACTCCTTGTTGAGCTGGTTGATAACCAAAGCAGAGTCGCCATGGACGTAGAGGCGCTTGACTCCCAGCTCGACGGCTAGCCTTATGCCGTGCAGGCATGCTTCATATTCGGCGACGTTGTTTGACGCCGGAAAGAGGATCCTAAGGACGTAACGTAGTTTGTCCTTGTTAGGCGACACGAACAGTATCCCAGCGCCGGCACCGTTGATGTTCAAGGATCCGTCAAAGAACATTGACCAGTGGTCGGAGACATCGGGAACGGGAGGTTCGTTAAGATCCGTCCACTCAGCAATGAAATCGACCAAGGCCTGAGACTTAACTGTGGTGCGGCTCTGGAACTCCAGGGAAAATGGGCATAACTCCATCGCCCATTTTACGATTCTGCCGTTGGCATCTTTATTGCGCAGAATGTCCCCGAGAGGGAAACTGGTGGTCACCAAGACTCGATGGCCGTCGAAGTAGTGTTTCAGCTTTCTTGACGTTATTAGGATGGCGTATATGAGCTTCTGTATTTGTGGGTACCTGGCCTTGGACTCGTTTAAGACCTCACTTATGAAGTAAACGGGTCTCTGGACCTTATAGGCATGACCTGGTTCATCTCGCTCGACCACTATTGCTGTGGAAACAACCCTGTCGGTTGCAGCAATGTAAAGGAGTAGGTCTTCATCGGGCTGAGGCGCTGTAAGGACAGGTGGCGAAGTGAGAAAAGTCTTGAGCTGAGTGAATGCGGCGTCGGCTTCCTCTGTCCAAGAAAATTTTTCCGACGCTTTCAAGAGTTTGAAGAAGGGGAGGCCTTTTTCCCCTAGTCTTGAGATGAAGCGACTGAGGGCGGCCATACATCCGGTGAGCTTCTGAATATCCTTGTCATTCTTGGGTGGCCGCATGTCGAGTACTGCTTTTAGTTTTGAAGGGTTTGGTCGTATGCCGTCACGACTGACAACGTTGCCGAGCAGTAGACCAGAAGGAACACCAAAGATGCACTTTTTGGGGTTAAGCTTCCACTTGAACCTATTAAGCGCTTTGAAGGTTCGGTCTAAGTTGTTGATTAGGGTGCTCGCGTCCCTTGTTTTTACGACCACGTCGTCGACATAGGCCTCGACGAGGTCATCACGAATCTCATCGTGGAGGCACTTCTGGATAGCCCGTTGATAAGTGGCTCCGGCGTTTTTGAGTCCGAAGGACATGGTCGTGTAACAGTATGCGCCAAAGGGAGTAATGAAGGATGTTTTTATCTGATCGTCTTCCTTTAGCGAGATCTGGTGATAACCAGAGTAGCAATCCAGAAAAGAGAGGAGTTCGCATCCGGCCGTTGAGTCGACCACCTCGTCAATGCGAGGGAGACCAAAAGGATCTTTAGGGCAGTGTTTATTGAGATCAGTGTAATCAACGCACATTCTCCATTCATTATTCTTTTTGCGTACAAGAACCGGATTGGCGAGCCAATGGGGATGATACACTTCTTTTATGAATCCGGCTGCTAGAAGCCGTGTTATTTCTGTCCTGATAGCCTCCTTTTTGTCACGAGCGAACCGTCGCAGCTTTTGCTTAATTGGTCTTGCGGTCTTCGAGACATTTAAGGAGTGCTCGATCAGGTTTCGTGGGACGCCGGGCATGTCTGCGGGTTTCCATGCGAAAATGCTCATGTTGTCCCTTAGAAACCTGACGAGCGCGTCTTCCTATTTTGGATCCAGATTGGCCCCGATGAGGGCCGTCTTCTCAGGGCTGCCGTCGACCAGCTGTACTTCTTTGTGCTCCTTGGATTTTGAATTCTTCCTGGCTGTCTCCTGCTCGGGTAATTGGAGCTGGTGGGGGGTAGCTGCGCGGCTTGGGTCGCTGTTTCTGCCATGCGGATTGAGAGGTCTATTGCTTCAGTGATCTTGAAGCTCTCTTCTTTGCAGGTATACGCGGTGTAGACATTGCCTCTGACGGTTAGGACGCCCTTCTCCGTAGGCATCTTAAGGACCAGGTAAGAGTAGTGCGGGACTGCCATGAACCTTGTCAGCGATGGTCGGCCCAGTATAGCGTGGTAGGTCCCGTCGAAGTCCGCGACCACGAAGTTGATGAATTCTGTCCGAAAGTGGTCGGGTGTGCCGAATTGGACAGGCAATGTTATCTGTCCGAGGGGCACTGAACTCTGTCCTGGCAAAACCCCCCAGAATTGGGCATCGTAGGGTTTTAGCTGTGCAGGAGATATCTTGAGAGCGGGCAGGCTGTTGCGGAAGAGGATGTCGATGGAGCTTCCCCCGTCCACGAGCACGCGCTCGAATCTGATCCTGTTGATGCAAGGGTCCAGGATCAGAGGGAAACGACCTGGCTCTGGGATAGCGGCCCACTGGTCCTTCCTGCTGAATGAGATCTCCCTGTGCGACCACGAGGGGAATTTTGGGTCTGCGATCAGCCCGTCCGTGCTGTCTATGTTAAGGCAGGCTCTCTCTAAAAGCTTTCTTTCTCGCTTAGATTCGATGGAGACCTTGCCCCCAAAGATGGAGTGGACCACGTCAGTGGGGCTGACGTATTGGTGTCGGGGGTCCCTATCTTGGTCTTCATCCTCGTCTTCGTGGTGGTGCTCGTCTCGCTTGCCATTTTTCTTAGCGGAGTTGTCTTGGGCGGCCTGCCGTGTATAGATGCTTTTGAGGACGCGACACTCTTCCATGGTATGATTAGACTTTGGATGTAGTTGGCACGGTCCCTTCAACGTTTTGTTGTAGTCTTCTTGGTAGTCCCGCCGCCCGTTGGGACGCTTTACCGTATTTACTTCGTGATCGTAGTCGCGGGGGCGCTTTCCTCTGAAATCGTCGCGGTTGTCGCGTCGCCGATCCCAACCTTCTCTGTGATCGCGGTTGTCGGGGCGGCGGTGGTTCCTGTTGTCGAAGCGACCGCGACCGTCATCTCGCCGGGGAGGCTGGTCGGGACCTCTCGCATCGTCTCGGATTAGTTTTTCTGCGTCGTCGGCGTCGGCGTAATTTTTGGCTGTGGCGAGGAGCTCTGCCACCGTTGTTGGCCGTTTACGCAACAACTTGTTCCTTAGCACCTCATGGAAATGCAGGCCCTTGATAAAGGCAGAGATGGCCTCGTCGTGGGAAATCTTCGGGATCTTAAGGCGCATATCCGAGAATCGTCGGATGTAATCGCGAAGAGGTTCGTTCTTCCTGTCCCTTATCCTTTCGAGGTCATACTTGTTTCCAGGCTGCTCGTATGTGGCGATGAAGTTGTCGATGAAAGCCTGGCGTAGCTCTCCCCAAGAGTCGAAGGAGTCCTCGGGCAAGCCAAGAAGCCACTGATGACCAGCCTGGTCGAGTACTACGGGGAAGTAGTTGGCCATGACGTGCTCATCTCCCGCTGCTGATCGGACGGCGATTTCATAGAGAGTGATCCAGTTCGCTGGATTTTCCTTGCCATCGTATTTTTTAAGTTTTTCGAGCTTGAAATTGCGGGGCCATACGACCTGGCGGAGGTGTGAGGAGAACTGTCTTAGGCCCGGAGGGCCGTGCATTGCATCGTACTTGATACGGCGCAGGTTTTCGTGGACTGCTCTCTCTGTGGCGCGCCTGTTGATGCGGTCCCGGGCATCTTTGGGAGGGATGTTGTGCCGGAGATCCCTGTGCTGGTTTACTTCTTGACCGCGTCTGCGGTTCTGCTCGCGGTGACCGTCAGTGTCCCGATCACCATCGTCACGCCGTGAATCTTTTCGACGGTTGTCGGGAGAGCGGCTGCGGTGACACCTGCTGGGAGGCGGTGAAGTCCGGCTACGATTAGTCTGGTCGGAGGTGGCTTCCGTGTAAGAGACGTCCTGGACTCTCTTGAGCAGAGTGGCTGTCTGTCCCATTGCGGCGATCAGGTGTGCTCGGATGCTGGTCCGGACTCCCTGGCACTCAGGGGTATCAGGGAGCCGGTCTAGGTTAGCCATGGCGACAGCCACGTTAGCACTTGGCGTCTTGTAGACTGGCTGATCCCCGACCATGTCAAAAGCGTCGTTAAGATTGTGCGGTGGAATTTGCTGTTGCTCGTCTGCACGTCGACGGGCGCGATCGGCGTTGCGCTGCTCGCGGAGTTGCCTCTGCTCATCTGTTTCTCCATCTACGACCGACTCGTCGGCGCTGACGTTGAAAACAATATCTCCTCGCCGGGGGGGGGGGGAATACCGGAAAACGAGGGAAACCCGGAGGGTGTGAAGACAAATCCAGGTCGTAGTCCTCGTCTTCGGTGTTTATAACTTCGGTGGGGACGGAACCGATGCTAGAGTT
This sequence comes from Sorghum bicolor, assembly GCF_000003195.3. Lineage (NCBI taxonomy): Eukaryota > Viridiplantae > Streptophyta > Magnoliopsida > Poales > Poaceae > Sorghum > Sorghum bicolor. The sequence goes on along the minus strand of NC_012871.2, from coordinate 66,762,570 downwards.
GGTGCTGGAAGCCTGGCCGTCCCGTAGTTCTTGGACTGTCACCATGTTGACGTAGTGACGACCGTTCCTTTTTGGCGGCCAACCCGCTTTGCTGAAAACGGATTGGATGTGCCGCGAGTAGAGAGAGGCCGAGTTGTTCAGGCCGCAAGGATAGTCTCCCTTCTTGAGCTTGACAGATCGTCCCGAGGGAGTTGAGGTTATCGTCAGAGACGTGCCCAGCCGTTCGTGTGTAACGACACGAGTTGGCCGACGGGATTTGAAAAAACCCGTTGGAGCAGCTTGATCAAGCTGACGCAGGATTCCGTCCACTAGTTGGGAAGCTTCGAGTAGCTTGGAATCAGCGCGATCGAGCGCTTGGAGAAGGTCCGAGCAGTCGATCTTCTTTCCCTTGTAGAGCGGGAGCGGTGGTCGGGCGCTCGGTTCCGCCACGCGAGTGGTCGGAGACGACGTGTTCTCAGATTGGATCTGAGTTTCTTTCGGAGCCGTGGTTGTGAGGCCGCCGCTGCGCGTCGTCCACGTGATCTGGCCGACGGTGAACGTGAGGCCTTCAGGCACGGCCGCGGAAGCTGGGATCGTGACCATCTTGTTCGCCGAAGAAGTTGCACGCACACCCCCTACCTGGCGCGCCACTGTCGACGAAAGCTAGTCGGCAGTCTACCTTGGGGTATACCCACGGTAGTAGTTTATCGGTAGACGGTGCGCAAACTACGAACTCGATGGTGACGCAAGACACGGACAAGCTTTTTATCCAGGTTCGGCCGCCGAGTTGGCGTAATACCTACGTCCTGCGTCTGGTTGTATTGGATTGTGTTGAGAGAATAAATCTGTCCTAGAGGGGTCCCTTGCCCCTCCTTATATAGTCCGGAGGGCAAGGTTACAGATCTGGAAACTAATCCTAGTCGGTTACAATTGCCATAGATAGTTCGATATCAATTCCTATTCTAACCGACTAGAATCCTGCTTGATCTTCACGGCTTGTTCCCTTGCACTAAACTCCAAGCTGTCAGATCAAGCTTTGAGCTTGTCTCGTAATGGGCCAAGTCTCCTGGCCCAAGTCTAGCCGTAAGGGTATAGGGGTTTATACCCCCACAAATGCTAAGCAGATTTGGGATACCTTGAAAGTGTCATTTGAAGGAGACAAGAGTGTAAGAGTAGGGAACATTGAGCTCCTGCAAAGTAAGATTGAGAACTTTTGTATACTTGAGGGAGAAACAACAAAAGCCATGTTTGATAGGTTTATGTCATTGATCAATCAAATTAGAGCACTTGGAGCAACAACATGGGATGACAACTCTGCAGCAAGAAAGATTTGTAGAGTGTATAGACAAAGAAACAACATGCTTGCATCCGTCATCATGGAGAAAGACAACTATCACACTATGACACCTCAAGAAATGCTTGCAAAGTTGATGCATCATGAAGTCTTGGATGATGAAGCAAAAGAAGCCTTAAATCAAAGGAAGAACATAGCACTCACAGCTTCACATGCAAGTGAGTCAAGCCATTGCAACAAAGGATGTTGTGAGCATAAGCACAAAGATGATGATGATCTTGATGAAGAACAAGCTATGCTAGTGGGAAACTATAAGAACTATCTGAGAATGAAGAAAGATAAGATGAGAAGATATGGAGGAAGCAAGCCATATAGGAAGAGGTTTTGCTATGAGTGTGGTGACACCGGCCATCTTGCAGCAGATTGTCCCAATAAAGGAAAGAAGTCAAGGTACACCAAACAAAATGACAAGAAGTACAAAGACAAGAAGAAAGGAGAAGCTCACCTCGGGCAAGAATGGCAATCGGACAGTGACAGTGATGATGATGACAATGAGAAGAAGAGTGTAGCTGCCATCGCAGTACAAGAAGGATCCTCCCCAAACAAGATCCTCACCAACGTTGCCTCATCAACAGCACTTATCTCCGACACCCATTCATCGCCTAGGCTCTTCGCTAATCTCTCCGATGACGATGATGACACTCCTACATGCCTTATGGCAAAAGGAGACAAGGTACAAACTGACTCCTCTCCTCAAACCACTAGTGACTATGATAGTGATAATGAAGATGATGAAAACTATGCCAACAATCTCATTAAGAAATATGGTAAAGCTGCTGCAACTAAAATTCTAAAGCTAATATACGCTAATGACAAGCTTGAGTCATGCATCGAGTCACAAGGCGAACTGCTCCTAGAGGAAAGGGAGAAGAACCAAGGGCTCGAAGTATGTCTCTCCAAGGAAAAGGAGAGGGTTGAGAAATTGAGTGTAGAATTGTCTCTAGTCAAAAACTCCAGTGAGCGATTGACTAAGGAACATTCCTCACTCAATGGATCTTTGGCTAGCCTAAAGAATGATCATAGTTTGGCTCAAGAAAGCCTCACAAGCTTGACAACAAAATATCATGAGCTTGAACTAAACTATGAAAAGCTTTGGTCTAGCACCTCTAACGCTTCCAAGGATTCAGAGGCTTCTACAAATAAAAACTGTGAAAGATGCATAAATGTTGACATAAATGCTTGTCTCACTAACCTTGATGAGTTAGCAAAGAAGGACAAGGAGATCCAAAGATTAAACACAATTGTCAAGATTGGTTGCAAGTGCAAGGACAAGCAACCGACAAATGTGTTCAAGGCATCAAGGCACCCCATAATCAAGGATGGCCTCGGATACAACAGGTATAATGGTAGAGCCAATGGAAGAAACATGATAAATGGGGTGCCTTGTGTAAAGTTCAACAAGAGTGTGCCTCTTGTTGACCTTATTGACAAAGTGAACAATGTTGTCACTCCTACAATCACACTTGCAAGCAGCAAGAACGTCAAGAAGAAGCAAGTGGAGATGCCCAAGCAACAAGCGCCTATCTCACGCAATCATATTTGTGATTACATGTGTTGTTGGGATAAGGATGGCAAGATTGTTGTGAAGTATGTGGGCGCCCTCAAGAAGAGACAAATCTTGAGGAGTGTTTGGGTGCCCAAATCTTATGTGTCTAACCCCATAGGTTCCAACTCGGGACCTAAAACAAAGGCTTAATCTTATCTTGTAGGTTTATTCCTCCGGTGGGCCAAGTTGGGTGCTCGATAGTGGATGCACCAATCACATGACCGGAGAGAAAAGCATGTTCACCTCCTTTCAACCAAATCAAACCACAAGTGAAAGGATTGTGTTTGGTGACAATAGTAAAGGAGATATCCTTGGTTTAGGTAAAATTGCAATTTCAAATGATAATTCCATTTCAAATGTTTTGCTTGTGGATTCGTTGGGATACAATTTGTTGTCCGTCTCACAACTTTGTGAGAAGGGTTACAATTGTCTCTTTACGGATAAGGGTGTGGAAGTCTCTAGAAGGTCGGATTCTTCTATTGCTTTTACGGGTCAACTAAAGGGCAAGCTCTATCTAGTTGATTTTTTAGCTAGTAGAGTGGGGTCCGAGACTTGTTTAGTGACAAAATCTAGCATGGGCTGGCTGTGGCATCGCCGTCTAGCCCATGTTGGGATGAGGAACTTGGCCGATCTTCAAAGAGGTGAACACATCCTAGGACTAACGAATGTTTCTTTTGAGAAAGATAGAATTTGCAGTGCATGTCAAGCGGTAAAACAAGTTGGAGCCAAGCATCCCGCAAAGAACATCGTGACTACATCAAGACCACTTGAGCTTCTTCACATGGATTTATTCGGACCCAATGCTTACATAAGCATTGGAGGTAACAAATATGGTTTTGTAATTGTCGATGACTTTTCTCGCTTCACGTGGGTATTCTTTTTGAAGGACAAGAGTGAGACTCAAGGGATCTTCAAGAAGTTTGCAAGAAGGGCTCAAAATGAGTTTGAAGTGAAGATCAAGAGAGTGAGAAGCGACAACGGGACTGAATTTAGAAACACCAACATTGAAGCATACCTTGATGAAGAAGGCATCAAGCATGAGTTCTCGGTTGCATATACTCCTCAACAAAACGGTGTGGTGGAAAGAAAGAACCGAACACTCATTGAAGCCGCAAGAGCAATGTTGGATGAATACAAGATCTCTGAAAAGGATTATTGGGCAGAAGCCGTTAACACGGCATGTCATGCAATCAACCGCCTATATCTTCACAAGCTGAGGAAGAAAACTGCCTACGAGCTCCTAACCGGTAAAAAGCCTAAGGTGGATTACTTCAGAGTTTTTGGATGCAAGTGTTTCATACTTAATAAAAGATCCAAAAGCTCTAAGTTTGCACCAAAGGTTGATGAAGGATTCTTACTTGGTTATGCTACTAATCAACATGGCTATCGTGTTTTCAATGAGACCACCGGTCAAATTGAAATAGCGGTAGACGTGACTTTTGATGAAAGCGACGACTCTCAAAAAGAGCAAGTCAATACTGAAATTTTAGGTAAAGAAGAGCCATCACACCAAGTAATCAAAAAGCTTGCCACCAGTGAAGTGAAACCCGTTGAAGAAGAAGAAGATGATGCACACATGCAAATTTCTCGTGACCCAAACCTGCATCATGGGTCAACCAATACCCATGATGATGCTTCCACATCAAGAAGAGGTCATGACTCAAGAGAACAAGTTAAACAAGATCCACCTCAAGCACAAGAACCAAACCAAGATGGAGATCAAAACGCTCAAAATCTAGACTCTCCAATCAACCAAGACCATGAAGATGAAGATGATGGTCCCATTCAAACAAGAACAGCAGTGCCACACCCAAGAGTTCATCACTCTATTCAACGGGATCATCCCGTTGATAACATTTTGGGAGACATACAACGAGGGGTAACAACACGCTCTCGTTTAGTCGGTTTTTGTGAACATTACTCTTTTGTCTCCTCTATGTTGCCAAATAGGGTGGAAGATGCCTTGGCGGATCCAGATTGGGTGATGGCTATGCAAGAAGAGTTGAACAACTTCACTAGGAATGAAGTCTGGTCCTTGGTGGAAAGACCCAAGCAAAACGTGATAGGTACCAAATGGGTTTTCCGCAACAAAGAAGATGAGTATGGCGTGGTCACCAGAAACAAGGCTCGGTTGGTAGCCAAAGGTTTCACTCAAATCGAAGGTTTGGATTTTGGGGAGACTTATGCACCTGTAGCTAGGCTTGAATCTATTCGTATATTACTTGCCTTTGCTGCTCACCATGATTTCAAGTTGTTTCAAATGGACGTGAAAAGTGCATTCCTCAATGGCCCCCTCTCCGAAACCGTGTACGTGGAGCAACCACCGGGTTTTGAAGATCCACATCATCTCGATCATGTCTACAAGCTGGACAAAGCACTCTATGGGCTAAAGCAAGCCCCTAGAGCTTGGTATGATTGTCTCAAGGATTTCCTACTCAAACAAGGGTTTGAGATTGGGAAAGCCGATCCCACTTTATTTACTCGCAAAGTCAATAATGATATTTTTATATGCCAAATATATGTCGATGACATTATATTTGGTAGTACTAATGCGGACTTCAGTGAGGAATTTAGTAGGATTATGACCAAGAGGTTCGAGATGTCCATGATGGGAGAGTTGACGTACTTCCTTGGATTTCAAATCAAGCAACTCAAGGACGGCACATTCATAAGTCAAACCAAGTACACCACTGACATGCTAAAGAAGTTTGACATGGACAAGGCCAAACCCATAAAGACACCAATGCCAACAACCGGGCATCTTGACCTTGATGGAGACGGCAAGGCCATTGATCAAAAGGTATATCGCTCCATGATTGGATCTTTGCTTTACCTTTGTGCATCTAGGCCTGATATTATGCTTAGTGTGTGCATGTGTGCAAGATTTCAAGCTAGTCCAAAAGAATGCCATCTTATGGCTGTTAAGAGAATCTTTCGATATCTTGTGTTCACTCCTAATCTTGGCTTATGGTACCCAAAGGGCTCCACTTTCACTCTACTTGGCTACTCCGACTCGGATTATGCCGGTTGCAGGGTAGAGCGAAAGAGTACATCAGGGACTTGCCAGTTCCTTGGTAGGTCTTTGGTGTCCTGGAGTTCTAAGAAACAAAACTCCATTGCCCTTTCCACCGCTGAAGCCGAGTATGTGGCGGCCGGCGCTTGCTGTGCCCAACTACTTTGGATGAAGCAAACCTTGAGAGACTTTGGTTGTGAGCAAAGCAAGATTCCCCTCTTATGTGACAATGAGGGGGCAATCAAGCTAGCTGACAACCCTGTGAACCACTCTAGAACAAAGCACATAGACATTCGACATCACTTCCTGAGAGACCACCAATCCAAAGGAGATATCGCTGTGCAACATGTGAGAACCGAATACCAGTTAGCCGATATCTTCACTAAACCTCTAGATGAGTCAAGATTTTGTGCTTTGAGGCGTGAACTAAATATCATTGATTCTCGTAACATGGGTTGATGTCTTGCACATACTTGTTTGATTAGAAAGGACAAATCTTTGTGAAAACTCTAGCGTCTTTCAAAATCTATTTTTCACATCTCAAGCATGGCCATTGTTTTGCAATGATTTGATGAAATCTGGCCATGACTGATTTGTTTTAGTTTACCACACTAAGTTCACCTTTTTAGCGCTGTTCTCTGCCCTGCCGGTGGTACCGGCGCCTATCCCCGGTAGTACCGGCTCCTGCCGGTGGTACCGGCCAAAGCCCGGTAGCACCGGTAGGCCAAAATCTCGCAGAATCCCTCTTGCGGTCTCTGACCCGCCGGTGGTACCGGACCCTGTTGCCGGTAGTACCGGCAGTGCTTTTTTACTGCGGTATATAAGCCGCCCGCGGTTATTCTCTTCCTTATCTCTTCCCCGCCCGCTCCTTTCTCTCTCTCCATCTCACGGCGGCGGCGGCTCTTCCCTCTGGTACGCTGCCCCGTTTTGGTATTGATTACAAGAAGCGTCTTACGGACTTAAGAACTCAGCGCAGCGAGAACCCATACAAGTTCATCAAGTTTGAGGGAGTTGAGGAGAGGTTTTGGTCTCAGTTTCACAATGACTTTTATGAGTCCGTCCTCTACAAGGGCAGCAAAGCCACCAAAAATGGACCTCTTTTTCAGCACAAGTTTGTGGTCCTCAAGTCCTTACAAGATTTCAATCATCCAGAGGTCACTGCTTTGATTCAAAGGCTTGAAGAATGGCGTATTCTTCCTCTTATGACCCTTGAGAAGAATTGGAATGAGGAGATCCTCTTTCAGTTTTGGGCAACTTTGTGGGTCGATCAAGCCTCTAGGGTGCTACATTGGATGACTCAAGGTGTTCACTATCGCCTTGATTTTATCACTTTCTCTCGCTTGCTTGGCTTTGATCACTTGGATCGAGATGCACCCCGGCTGTCCACCATTTTTGCTGAGGGGATTTCTGAGGCGGACATTGATGCTGCTGAAATGTACAAGCTAGGTGCTCATCCGGATCTCAAGACCACCCACCTGAAGCCTTACTTCTATGTGCTGAACAACCTGATCCGCTACACCATTGACCCAAAGTTTGGAGATTCCATTCACCTTCGTCAAGATGCTCCTAAGATTTTGGCTCGCTTTGGTGCTAGCGGTGGCCGCTTTGGTGTCTCGGATTTCATGTGGAACAAGATTGCTCATGCGTCCGTGGATCCCAACAAGTATCTGCCCTATGCTCCATATCTAATGCATATTATTGAGCAAGTGACTGGCATGCAGTTCTCGCACCCTTGCATTCATGCTCCGGTCCGTGCAAAGCACTTGGGTCCTCCTCATGCTCCTCCTCTCAGTCCTGCTGGTGCTGCTACCCCTGGTTTTACCACTCCTGCTGGTGCTGCTGATGCTCATGGTGAAGATATTCCTCCTCAGGGAAGCGGTCGTGGTCGCCGCAGTCCTACCCGTCATGCATTGCAGCGGTTCTTCTCCTATTTTTGCTATTGCCAAAAGAAGACCGATCAGCGTCTCCGTCGTCTTGAGGAGAAGGCAGATCTTCCTCCGTCCTCTCCTCTTCGTGAGTTCCGGGATCCCTATGCTGAATATGACAACTTGCACCGGACTTCGCCTGATGACGATGAGGATAAGCAGGATCCTCCCTCTGCTTTTGATCCATCCTATGGTGGTGGGATTCCTGCTGGTTTCTCAATGGAGGACACCGAGGCTGGCTTTGCTTATCAGGATCTCTTTGGAGCTGCGGACGATGTTACTAGAGCCTCTGTCTCTGCTGCCCCACCTCACGAGCAATCTACCTCAGCTCATCCTCATGGTAAGGGGCCGCTGCGTACCATCATCAACTACAGCAGCGACGACGACGACGACGAGTAGTCTTTCTAGCTCTCCCTCGCAGCCTACCCTTTTTGGCACTTGCTGCCAAAGGGGGAGTGTTAGGCTTATATTTGCTGTAATAAGTTAGTTGGTGCCCATCTTAAACTTTCTTAGTGATGAACTATGTGTGGTGAACAAGAACTAAGTTGTGTGATGGATGATTGTAAGCTAAACACTTTTATTTCTCGTTATATCCTGCTTGTGTTAGCCTCTTTAGACTTTTGTTGGTGCAATGTTGTTTTTGAATGGTTTTTGTAAGTTCCTTCGTTCTTGCACAATCATTCAAATTCTTCTTTTACTCTTTGTGATATATCCTGTCATACGCATCACGGTTTATTTCTTGTCACACACACACTCTTCTAGGCACCCCACGGATTGCAAAATTTAGGGGGAGCTTGATCTTAATGTATGCCATCTTGATATTAATCAAGATTTGAAATTCCAAACTCAATGCATACATTAAGGGGGAGCCCAACCTAATTTTTGGAATTCAAAAAGCTCTACTTCTTTCAATCTTTTATAAGCCTAAGTTGGTTGTCATCAACTACCAAAAAGGGGGAGTTTGTAAGTGCATTCGCCCCCTGTGTGGGTTTTGATAATTAATGACAATCAAATTAGGAACTAACATGTCTATCAAGTGTAATCTACAGGTGTTAGTTCATTGATGGAATCAAACAAACACATTTGGTGAATCACAGCACCCCCAAAATTTCTTCATATAAGCGACGTTTCAACTCAAAAAGCTACCTAGTTTTATTTTCTTGTTTGAGTTATAGGAAACGCCGCACTATCAAGAGGGATGCAAATTGAGTCGGTAAGATGAGGATAAAGGTGCTAAGGTCAACTTAGGTCTTGCTTTTGAGAGACACACTTGCACACACGAACTTCTGGAAAGTTTCTTCTCTACCAGGGTGAGCCGGTAGTACCGGCCCTCAGGGCCGGTGGTACCGGCAGTGCCAGCTCTACTCCTGAGTTTTGCGAGAAAATGAACTACCGGTAGTACCGGGCTTTGACCGGTGGTACCGGCTACCACCGGTAGTACCGGTGAAACGCCGGTAGTACCGGCAGGCAAAAATCCCGCAGAACTCATGTTTTGCGAGATTTTGCACTGTCGGTGGTACCGGCCTTCCACCGGTAGTACCGGCGCTGGCCGGTAGTACCGGTAGGCCTTTTTCTCGCATCTTTCTCAGCTTTCTCACGTTTAGATCTGGGGAGCCGGTGGTACCGGTGTTTGCACCAGTAGTACCGGGCAGTGTTCTGTACTCTAGTATAAATAGCTCTCTCCTCTTTTCTAACCGTTGGCTTGCTCATTCTAGCTACTCCACATCTGAGAAAACAGTCTCCAAGCTTTGGCTCACCCACTCTCTCTCCCTCTTGCTCCTAGACTTCATTTCTTGAGAGATTCGAGCTAGAGAAGTGAGATTAGAGAGTTGGGAGCATCGATCTGTGACTTGAGCACTCCGTTCCTCGTCTTGCCGGTTTGGTTTGTGTTCGTTACTCTTGGGTTCTTGGAACCCTAGCCGGCTAGGCGTTCTTCGTGGTTGCCCGTGTTGATTCATTTGTGAGGGCACCCCGAAGTGTTTGTATTACCCCTTGATTCTTAGTGGAAACATCAGGCCAACCTTTGTGGTTGCTTGAGGAGGAGACCTAAGTGGTCAGACCTTCGTGGTCACCTCAACAACGGGGACGTAGGAACTCCTTAGTGGAGATTGCCGAACCTCGGGAAAAATACCTTGTCCTGCTGTGGAGGTAGCTTCGACTACCCTTGTTTGTGTTCTTGGTGTTCCTCTCTCTTTTCTCTTTTCCACAGGTAAACAAGGGTCGATCTACGGTGTGGAGAAGAACTAAGCTAAGGAGACTTCAACAACATCTTCTTCTACACCTAGGAAAGTGGGGTAAAACTCAGATCTGAAATCTAAGCCCTTTACACTCTGATTTCGTAGCTGTCTTAGGAAGTCGGTAGCACCAGCAGTTTGCGTCGGTACTACTGGCTGTGTGACACCAGTAGTACCGGCCCAAACTGTCGGTAGTACCGACAGGCATTTGACTTCCACAACTTGAGTTTTTGAGTTTCAGGTTTTAAGATACGCCTATTCACCCCCCCTCTAGGCCAATTAGATCCTTTCATTTCTAATAAAGGATATGTAAATAATTTTTCATAGAGTACCCTAGGTATAATGTTGACACTAGAGCCAAAGTCGCAGAGTGCTTCTGGAACGTCCACCATGCCGATGGAGATCGGGATGACGGGGCGTCCTGGATCGCCTCTCTTGACCGGCAGACGGTCAGTAAAAAATTCAGTGACGGGGTTACTCCAATTACCTGCATCAAACATGTCTACAAGATTTGCAGATTCTAATCCTTCCGGTTGTGATGGTATACCGGGGTTAGTAGTAGGAACAGCAGCAGCTATTTGATTTAACTGAGATTCAATCATTTTATTAAAGCTAATTTGATTCTTGATGGCAGTAGAGAAATTATCCATTCTATTATTTATATTTTCTAGCATTTTATCATTAGATGCCAATTTCTTAGATAGATTATCCATTAACTTTCCTTGATTAGACACTAACTCTCTCAAAGGTGGAAGATTATTATTGTTGTTGTAAGAATTGTTACCTCGATAATTACCTGAGTAGTTAGGCCTCTGTTGATTCCAACCTTGATTTTGTTGAGGACGGTTGTAGTAGTAGTTGTTGTTGTTGTTGATGTAGTTCACATCCTCAAGTATCTCAGGGCAGTGGTTGCCTGAGTGTCCAGTGTCTCCACACTCCTCACAAGTCATGTGAGAGTCGTAGATGTGCATAACTTCTTTCTTGTCTCCAGCTCTATCATCGAGCTTCTTCATGAGCAGGTCTAGCTTTGCAGGCAGCATGTCTACCTCCTTCAGCTGATGTATACCTTCACCTCTCTTGCGTGTCTGGGTCCTCTCTTCATTCCAGCTTTGGTTGGACTCCATCTTCTCCACAAGAGCTGTGGCTTGTGGTATAGTAAGTGATAAGAATGCTCCTCCAGCTGCAGCATCCATGGTCTCTCGGGCACTGTTGCTGAGCCCATGATAGAATGTCTGCATCAATAGCCAACTCTCCATTCCATGATGGGGACATTCTAGGATGTAGTCTTGAAAGCGCTCCCATGCTTCTGGAACAGATTCATCATTTTGTTGCTGAAAACTCGTAATCTTCCCACGGAGAGCATTGGTCTTGCCCATGGGAAAGAACTTAGCCAGGAAGTTTGTTGAGCAGAGTGCCCACGTAGTATTCTTCTCCTTTGTAGCGTAGAACCACTGCTTCGCTCTTCCTAATAGTGAGAATGGGAAGAGGCGAAGTAGTATAGCGTCTTTGGAAACTCCTGCTATGGTGAATGTGTTGCAAATCTCTAGGAAGTGTTGTAAATGAGCACTAGCATCTTCGTGTGCCTTCCCACAGAACTGGTTGGATTGCACCATATTGATAAGTCCAGGCTTGAGCTCAAAGTTGCCATCGATCTCTGCAGCAGGTCCAGTGCGGATGTTGTCCGTAGTGGGAGCTGAGAACTCGCGGATTGATTTGTTCGCCATGGCTTCGAACTCTGAAGACAAGTTCCGGTGATCTTCTGGATTGGATGAAGCTTATTCGTGAAGTGTTGATGATTTCTTTAGCTTGGCTCTCGTCTTCTTGAATAATGCTTCAGGATTGTCAACAAAATTTCCTAGAAGATATCTTCTATTCATACATTCCCCTGCATAAGATGAAATAGGAAAATATCGGGGTAAAACTGTATGAGAGAATAGATAAGCTCAATCATATTAGTGATGCGAATGATAACTCAAAATCTTTTATTCCATTCCTGATTAGTAATCAACCTTCCCCGGCAACGGCGCCAAAAATGCTTGTTGGGTATTCTTAACATCATTACCAAAAGTAGACTAAGTTCTCTAAATCTAGCAACGGTGCCAAAAATGCCAAACCTATCCCTCACACCACTTAAGCCAAGTTGTCATCCCCAGCATGACATGAGAGACGCGGTATTGAAATATGCAATTGCTCTTCTAAATAAATAATGAATGGGATCTGCAAGCGCACAGATTAATACCGATGCAGCATTTTAACCGGGAAGTATTTCAGGTATCGTTATTTATATTTTTACCACTGGGAAGGGATTAGCAATCATCACTAATGATTATAGAATAGAATATGAGATTGAGTATCTATCATTGCATGTATAATTGAGAACATTATATCTAACTCTTCATACAGGGATAAGTGTCACATAAAAGATATATGAAATAATAATAGTGACAAGGATAACTAATCTGATCTAGCCACATAATAAATATGATAAGCACCTCAATTAGATACTCTAGAAAGTCATTAGCATGGTATTAGAACGAACTACAAGAATATTCCCTAAGTTATTCTCAACTATATAGTCTAGCATATCATAGTTAGTGCAAGCATACTTAGCAATCATTGCGAGACAAGACTACGCCCATGCATAGTGATATTAGCAAGGAATATGAGAAACATAGCAATCACTCCCCTGTAATAATGTTGCTCTGCCAGCCCAATACACGAGAGGGGGACTATATAAGAATCAATGAAGCTGTCACTATCACGAACCACCCCACGATCTGGCATATTGGGTACAATCGCAGATAAATACGGTATAAGCACCATGCCTACACAATATCTATCATTTACCCATGGATCCGATGGATAAACGCTATACGATCCTAAGCATGTATATAGATCGAATCTAACTAAGCCAAGTACATAACTATGATAAACTAAGAACAATATAATCTTGAATATAAGCAAGTAGAGCAAAGTCATAAGCAATATATTGAAGTAGAACAAAGTCATATTCATAATATTGAAGAACAAAGATAATTAGAAAGCAATTAGAAGCACAATTAGAGAATTACCAAGAATCCTCTTGACAGATCCGGAAACCAATCGAAGATTGACTCCTTCTAGTTCTAATCCTATGTAGCTATGCTAATCTAGATATCTAATTGATGTGGTGGCTCTAATCTTGATCAGAGGCTTCTTCTCCCTTGATGGAACAATGAATTAGGGTTGAGAGGCTCTCTCTCCTCCAGGGGCCAGGGGGTCTGGTTTTATAGTCCCTTCAAGTGAATACAGGCCCTTGGATCAAACCGACATAGATTGTCTGGTTTAGATTCATCCTTTAGGTCGGTGGAGATCTCCCGCAAAGCAGAGTCCTGATTGGACTCCTGGAGGGGGCGGGCGCCCAGTAGGACAGGGCGGGCGCCCTGTCTCTGGCCCCGTTTCGCCTCCGCTTCGGTCTCATGGCTTCTGGAGTCTTCTAGATGTAAGATAATTGCGCAACACGTTAATACCTTTACGTAATCCTGTCATGTGGGCCTTTCTTCCATATTTCTTGATAACCCCCTGCAGAAATAGACAAACATCAAAACTCGTGGAATTCTGTCAAATAAAACCCTAAGTCTAGATCTTGATTTCATTTGGATCCTTTTCTTTATTTATTTGATAATTAAATTTGATACTTAAGGACCGTCAACATTATGTTCTTTACATCCATGACAAAACCAATAGTTTGTGCCATGTATGCTTTTCGTATAAATCCCCATTAAGGAATGCCATCTTTACATTCATCTAGGGTAACTCTGAATTGTAGTGTGCCACTAATACTTATTGTAACCTGTTCATTTCTTTTGCCATAAGTCACGCTATATGTTTCTATATTCCCTTTGGAGTCACGCTTTATCTTGTAGACCCATTACAGTGTACTGTTTTGGCTCCATTAGGAACTTCTAAGTCCCAAAACACCATTGGTACTTATTTCTTTCATCTCATCCTCCATAGCTTTTTGCTATTTGGATGAGTGAGTGCTTCTCATGACTTATTCAAATGAGATGGGATCATTCTCTATTTGAGTTTCTTTACTAGCGTATACTTTATAGTCAATACTGACTTTTCTAATGGGCACTTCTTTCATGTGGGACTGTTGTTGCTCTTTTATTGCCAAGTGACAATTGATTCTATAGGCTCCTGTATCACAAGATCCTTGTTTACATTGTACATCTTTGAAGAGCCAACAACAGTGTTGTACAAGTCATACAACATCAACATGGTATTAAGTAATTTATCGATCTTGAATCATTGGAGTGAGCACGTAGTCTCACTTCTCTTCAAGTCTTAGATCTATACATACCATGCTCCCCCAGATTACACCGTCTTTAACTTTCTTATTTGGGTTTAATCTGTTGAATCTTCATATGGTCACTTTAAGCACCATCCTTGTACTTTGTCTGCTTAGGGGTATCGTTATTATGATTGTTGTACTCCCTCAACAATAATGTTCATCATTTATAGATCACCTTTATCACTTTTACCCTCAATGCATACCATACATTAGGGAATTGGGGAGTATCTTTCAAGAGTATCTTTCAATCCTCCCCCTAGAAATGTGGCATGAACTTTATTACCATAATTTTGAAACTATCTATTACTCTTGAGAATGAGAAAACTTTGAATGCTTACTCATTCACATGATTGTGTCATGTAAAACTGAGTTATTTCTTAAATCTTTTTGGGAGTATACTTTCCTCATTTCATTTCAAGAACTTCAACATAGTCCTTCAGTACTTTTGCAAGTCATACTTGCACGTCACTCTTATCTTTTGGTTCATATGCAACTTTCTTTTTCCTGCCATGCAGGATGAGCACTATGCCAAAACTTTTCCCGCCTTGCGAGATGACTCCCTATAAGGGACATAAATGCCATAACTGGATTTCAACATTTTCAATCAGAAATAAATCTGTGAACTCTTTTAACACACATGTTTAATCCAACTTTGGTCAAAATTAAACATGCATTTACAACTTTCATCAGTTAAACTGAAGTCAAAAAACTCTTTTACATAGAGGGTACATAAAAGTTAAACTAAACTTTTATTGCTCTATCTTCTTTCTTGGACCAATGCCCCTGAATTCCTTTCTTTTCAAGCCATTCTTTAAGGAGAACAATGTCCCTTATATAATGGCCTTCTTTCATGCAGACTTGCACTTTTCACTTTTGAGTCACAAGTACCCAGTTCTTTCCTTTGCTACCTTCAAGAATGAAAGCATGGAGATCCTTTTCTGAAAACACGTTCAACAAATGATCAATAATAATGAGCATGAAAATAACCCTACATTGGTCTGGTTAAAGACATGCGCATTAAAATTTTAAATCTTTCCTTTTATATTCTAAATCACCTTTGGGCAGAAATAGAATAAATCATCATTCTACATCAATTCTAAATTACCTTTGGGTAGAAGTAGAATTAATGCATATAGTTGATAAACAATGTCATGATTCTTCTACATCAATTCTAAATCACCTTTGGGCAGAAATAGAATTAATACATATGATTAATAAACAATGTCATGACATTACTATTAAAGACTTTGCTCAGAAAAGGACTGCATCATAATCATCTTTACAGCGGAAACGTGAAAAATACTATTTTCTATTTTCAGGAACATTTCTAGATCTTTATCCATTTTCTGACGAATTCGTCAGAAACTTAAACTTTAAACATAACTTATAACATTGTTATCATCGACTTTGGTCAAAAAATTAACAATATTATAATTTATTGAATATCTATAATTGCTCTTCAAATTAAGTTATGACATACAATTAATTCTCTTACACTAATTCTACATCACCTTTGGGCAGAAATAGAATTAATGCATGACAAAATAAAAACATAATAATATCATAATATTGCTATTAATCAACTTTGGTCAAAATAATAACAATATTATGATAATCTGTGATTTTATCCATTTTTCAAAATTAAACTCTCCCTTTGGTTCGAATTTAATGATGAAAAATAAATAAATAACTGTAAGTACGCAGCGAAAACTTTAATGAACTTTTTAATTCTATTTTCCAAAAACACTTTAAATACTTTACTGTTCTCTGAATAAAATTATTTTGGACAAAAATTGTACACAAAATAGCACCAAAACTATTGCAGAATTATCAAAACTGCATTCAAAAGCTTCTGGAAAACAGAAAAAAACGAAAACCTGTAGAATACTGTGCGAATGGCCATTTCGGCCCAAGCCCCCCGCTAGCGCTCCCCGCGCCCAGGCCGCAACCTGGGCCTGGGCCGGGAATTCTCCATCCCGCCTGGGCCGAATTCGGCCCAGCAAGCTCGCGGCCGATCTGAGCCATCCATTGTGATCCGACGGTCGGGAGAGGATTTCGGAGAAACAAAACCCCCTGGCCGGCTCTACAGAAACCCTAGTCTCTTTCTCCATCTCCCTTTCTTCTCTTCAGCCGACGGCGGCTGAGTGAGCCAGAGAGAGACCGCCGTCGCCGGTGAGGGAGCAGCACCGCAGGACCGTGTCCAGCTTGCTCTCCGTCGCCAGCTCTTCCTTTTCCCTTTCCCCCTCCCTTTCTGCTCTTTCCACTAGCACCCGAAAACAATGGCGCAGCGATGGCCCGCGGTGCGGCCGGAGGAGAGCGGTGGTGGCGCCGCCGTGGAGCTCTTCGCCGGCGCGTGCGCTCGCTCGAGGCTGAGCGCGCCGCCGTCGAGGTGCCTTGCGACGGTGCCCAGATCCCGGTCCCATCGCTTGCTCAACGACTTCCCGCGCGGCCTATCAAGCGGCCGGCGGTGACGATTACTCTTCGCACCATGGTGACGACGACTTTGATAGGTGAGCCGAACGGTGAGCCCCTGTCCTTTGCTTCCTGTTCTAGGGTTAAGGTTAGGGTTTCGATCCGATTGGATCGGATCCCTCCCTTCTGTGTTCTTTAGGCTTAGGAACTCTTCCCAAAAGGCTCTATCTAGGGTTTCTGTCCGAATCGAAATTCATGCACCTTTTCTTTCTTTCTTTTCCATGACCGATCTACACAACTAAAACCGGCTCTGGTACCATTGTTAGACTCTTTGGATCGTTCTAGGTGTAGATCAGTGGGTATTTACTTTATGTTTAGGATAAACAACTTGGAATCGCATAGATCCGGGGAGGAAGAGATAGATCCGGGGAGAAAGAGAGAATAGGACGGTGAACCATACCTTCGTGTCGGTAGAGAAGCTCGTGGTCGGGGCAGTGGCGGCGGCGGCGGACTTCCTGTCGCTGGCAGTGCCTCCCCTCGATCGGTCTAGGGTTAGGTGTGTCTAGCGGCACTATTGCGATGAACCTCGTCCTTTGTGCCCTAGCCCCCACCCTCTCTTTATACACTGCGCGATGGGGGGCCACCAGCCCATAGAGGACTGAATGTCCCCGATCAGGACGTGGTCAAGGGTCCGGCCCAGTCTTTGGACTTGGGCCGGTAGAGATCAACCTAACACCACGAGCTCAGGTGGTCCGACGACGGCCGTGCTCCTAAACTCCGGCAACCTCGTCCTCCGGTCGCCGAACGGCACCACGCTGTGGCAGAGCTTCGACCACCCTACGGACACGTTCATCCCGGACATGAAGGTCGGGCTGCGCTACCGGACGCACGACGGCGCGCGCATCGTGTCGTGGAGGGGCCCCGGCGACCCGTCGCCGGGGGCCTTCTCGTACGGCATGGACCCGAGCACGTCGCTGCAGATGCTGGTGTGGAACGGGACGCGCGCCTACTGGCGCAGCTCGGCCTGGACGGGGTACATGACAGTCAGCAGGTACCACGCCACCACCGGCACGGTCATCTACGTGGCCGTCGTCGACGGCGAGGAGGAGATATACATGACCTTCTACGTCAACGACGGCGCGCCGCCCACGCGGTACGTGGTCACCGGCGACGGCAGGTTAAACGCGTCCGCGTGGACCACGCTCGAGTCCTGGCCGTCGCGCTCCTGCAGCCCCTACGGCAGCTGCGGCGCCTACGGCTACTGCGACAACACGCTGCCCGTGGCCACGTGCAAGTGCCTCGACGGCTTCGAGCCGGCGAGCCAGGCGGAGTGGAGCGGCGGCGTGTTCTCGGCAGGCTGCCGCCGGAGCCAAGCGCTGGCACCCTGCGGCGGCGGCGAGGGGGATGCGTTCTTGGCGATGCCCAACATGAAGGTGCCGGACAAGTTCGTGCTCCTGGGGAACATGAGCTCCGGCGACGAGTGCGCGGCGGAGTGCCGCCGGAACTGCTCCTGCGTGGCGTACGCGTACGCGAACCTGCGCAGCAGCAGCGCCAAGGGCGACATGGCGCGGTGTCTGGTGTGGACCGGTGAACTCGTCGACACGCAGATGATCGGCGTGCTCTGGGGCATCACTGCTGAGACGCTCCACCTCCGCGTTCCTGCAGGATTCGCAGGTTCTAATTTTCGTTTCTACTCCATTATGCATTTATTCTTTTCTTTTCCCGATGATTAGACACGGCACACGGTTTTCAAAAAAAAAAACATTTCCCGCCCCCATGTCATTGTTTCAAAATAGGAATATATTCTTCGGAGGGCAGCGTCTTCTTGCAATTGCTCACCAAACTTACCCACTTATTTGTGTAGGCACAAAGACAAGGTCAAAAATTGTGAGAATTCTACTACCTGTGTTGGCAAGCATTTTTATGCTTTCGTGCATTTTACTTGTTTGGTTTTGCAAGACCAGAGGTACATTGATATATTTCTCTTCTTTTTGTCAGATATATGTTATCACAAGATAAATGCTACTCACTTCTCACAAAAAAGAAAAAGATCAATGCTAGTCACATCAATTTTTTTCAGATAAAAAAAGAAGCAATGAAAGTGAGAAGAAGTTGGTTCCCGGTAGTAGCGTGCGAACATCAAGTGAGCTTGCAGAACGAACCCCTAACCCTAATGAAGATCTCGAATTCCCTTCCATGCAATTCAGTGATATTGTCGCGGCGACGAATAACTTCTCAAGAGCATGTATGATCGGGCGTGGAGGTTTTGGGAAAGTTTACAAGGTAACATCACGTTCTCTGCCGCGTATATATCCTTTTCCAAATCTGAACTCACGAACTGAGAATGGTACTCAGGAGTCAACACTCAGTTATTGTTCTGCTATTCTGAAGGGGACATTATTAGGTGGTCGCGAGGTCGCTGTCAAGAGGCTCAGCAAGGATTCTGAACAAGGAATAGAGGAATTCAAGAACGAAGCTACCTTGATCTCCAAACTGCAGCACCGGAACCTGGTCCGGCTTCTCGGTTGCTGCACAGAGGGAGCCGAGAGGGTGCTGGTGTATGAGTACTTGGCCAATAAAGGCCTAGATGCAATCCTTTTCGGTATGTTGCACTCATCATCATAACTGAAGATGCTAAAACGTCACCACTGAAGCAGCAAACATGATTCCCCCGTGTGGTTATCGTTGTTCATTGCAGACAGCGAAAGGAAATCACTGCTGGATTGGCCAACAAGACTGGGGATAATCAAGGGGGTGGCTAGGGGGCTCCTGTATCTCCATCAAGATTCAAGACTGACAGTGATACACAGGGACCTCAAAGCGAGTAATGTTCTGTTGGATGCAGAGATGAGACCTAAGATAGCGGACTTCGGTATGGCCAAGCGACGGAAAAAAATTGCGTGGACTCTGGGCTCATTCCATGGAGGATGAGCCCCCTCCCCGGATGCATGACGCGTGGCGGCGCTTCTAATCTGACGAGCAGCGTTTCCTTGGCTCCCTCGACAGCTCGTAGACACATTCAAGGTCGGCTGGCTCCTATCCGCTCGGCTCTTCCAAGGCTGGCTCCTACACATACGATTTAAACTTTTCTAATAGATCGTGCCATCATTACCGTAAGCAGTTGCACACCGCCGTTGTGTTCAAAACTTCTCTAATAGATAGTGCCATCATCATCGTAAGCAGTTGCACGCTGCAAAGTAACCTGTGTAAGCAGTTGCATGCCGCCGCCGCCGTGCATGCAGGTGCACACACCGCCGCTGCTTGCAAGCAGTTGCATGCTGTCGTCTCCACCGTGCACGTAGTCACACACACGCCGCCGCTCGTGCAGGTAGTTGCACGCCGCTGCAGCGGCACTTCGATGAATCAATCAACCTCGATGGCCGGCGTTGGAGATCAAGAAGACATCACAACTGCCATTACCAACTTAATGGCAACACATCTTCCATGACGGCCGGAGGCTTCATGCGCATTATCAATTGATGGTGTTGGTCGTACTCGTGGAGATGACGAAGATCGTCAGCTAACATGTTTGTTTGTTTACTAGATGATCTCGCCTTTTTTTTCATCTATGTTGTTGTTGATTGAACCAAGAACCAACAACAAGTCAAACAAATGCTTCAGCTATATTAGCAGAACCAGGATGCGGCAGCAGCGGTGCCCAGGTGGACACGCCTGCTGTTGACTATGTTCGACAACCTGCTGCTGTCCTGCATATGGCCATAGAGGCCGGCGTAGACCCGCTGCTATTGCCGCCGCCGCCGCTGGCGTCGAGCTGCGTGCAGTCTTCACGGCGGGCATCCAGCATGGCGTGGTGGGCACGTCTCCTCCTAGACGATTTGGACCACCTGCTGCTGTGCGACACGGTCGTGAGCCACCGCCGCCGCCACTGCAACATCCTGCTCCGAATCTGAGCCGACGGAGCCGCACTCATGTCCACAACCTAGAAGCCACAGTGGACCGTGGAGCCGAGGGAGCCGACGACCTCCGTATACGAGCTGCCGAGAGAGCCGAGTCAATGCTGCTCGTCAGATTAAAAGCGCCGCCACGCGTCGTGCATCTAGGGAGGGGGCTCATCCTCCATGGAATGAGCCCGGAGTCCACGCAATTTTTTTCCGTCGCGGAGAGCTGTGCGCTCGACGAAGCCTTGCTTTGCGTCCACGTGGGGCTCCTGTGCGTCCAGGACGACCCCAACGGCAGGCCGCTCATGTCGTCCGTGGTGTCCATCCTGGAGAACGGGAGCGTGTCTCTGCCGGCGCCGGAACAGCCGGCGTACTTCGCGGAGAGGAATTGTAATAAGTCACTAGAAGGAGACGATGTGCAGACCTCCAGGAACTCCATGACCATAACTGTCCTTCAGGGACGGTAGTCAACAGAGCAACATTGACCTTTTTTTCTTCAGAGAGAGGGGCGTTTTGTCCCCGTGCAATGATTTTTGACAGAAAGAAATCCACTTTAGGTCCCTCAACTTTCGCAAAAATCTGTTTTTCATCTCTGAACTTCAAAACCGGGTAAAATATATCTCTCAATTTTTGAAACTATGCATATTACGTCCTT
The DNA here is from genome assembly GCF_000003195.3 of Sorghum bicolor. Classification (NCBI taxonomy): domain Eukaryota; kingdom Viridiplantae; phylum Streptophyta; class Magnoliopsida; order Poales; family Poaceae; genus Sorghum; species Sorghum bicolor. The sequence goes on along the minus strand of NC_012871.2, from coordinate 66,741,217 downwards.
GACATACTTATGAGCGGTTTTGAAGGCAGTTTTGTCTTTTTTATTTTTATTTATTTTGGCTAAAAATTTGTAAAATTATAGTAAATCACATAAAATTCATAAAATAGTAAATCTTATTTTGTTGGACTCCATATAAGTAGATCTACATAGTGAACATATAATATAGTATGCTTTAGTACAAATTTTTTTATTGTAGCTTTTGACGCCAAAGATTCCACCCCAAAAAACCATATTTTGACTGTGCTTCAACTATATCAACTGTACTTGAACTATTAGATAATCATAGTCGATGATAACATCACAGTTTCCACCGCTATTCCAAAACCGTACATGAAACCTTAGCTTCATACGGTCCAGGACCCAAACAACTCACTTTTCGCCCATGAACCGTTTGTGTCAATGGATTGGTTTGATCAAAAACTTGAGCTAAGGGGTATGTGCCAAAAAAGGTCTCATAAGTAGTGATTAATAAAATCGAAGTTGAAGTTGGAGTTACCAAAGTTTGTGGAGTCGGTTTCGATTGACGTATGAATACTCTACGGATAGTTTTTTGAACCGCATGTTGTAAACGGCCAAGAGCCAGTCCGAATTGATCTTGTAACAGATCTGCAACCGAACGAATACGTTTTTATCAATTCATTTTTATTCCATTTCGACCCCTGCGAAATTCGAACTTTCGTCGAAATCGTCTCTATTCATATGTATGAAATACATATATGAAATACGTATGTGGAGTTCCCTAGAATTTCATGTGATTCAGTAAACAGAATATGGATTCCATGATTGCTAGATTGATCCGTAGGGATTGATGAAGCAAAGGTAGTACATACCGCTGCATGAAAGTGAGTGAACACCAACCAGCTTCTTCTCGTCGAGCAATTCCCCGTTGGAGCGAGCAAGATTCCTTTGGACTTACTTTGGTTTTGCAGGGCAAACGTTTTCTAATTTGATCACTTTCTTCTCATCAAAAAGCCACGTCAGAAGGGACTCTTCAAAAAGGATTAAAAAAGAGAGTAAATGCTCGTCAATTACCAACTCAATAAAATAAGTGGTTCTTTTTCAATCCTGCCATGAGAAGACCAATAGGAGCAATACTTGAAATCGCAATCCATAAAAAAACACCAATACTAAGATCAGCTAAAACAAAACGATATCCCAAAGGGATAACTAAAAAACTTAATAAAACAGATATGACTGCTATAGAGGGACCAATGCTAAATAAAGGAATCTCTCCTCGGGATGGGAGGATATCCTCTTTTAAAAGTAGTTTAGTTCCATCTGCTATAGCTTGAAGCAGTCCCAGGGGGCCAGCATATTCAGGACCAATACGTTGTTGTATCGATAATTCGTGCCTACTCGGCATTTCACGAGTTATGAAAGTACAAGAAAGGATACTAAATCTCGTCGTTAATTGAATTCAGAATAGAAAGATTCAGAATAAACAAAGAAATACCCAATATCCTGTTGGAACAAGATATTGGGTATTTCCGGCTTTCCTTCCTTCAAAAATTCCTTCATAGAATTAGAAGAACTTTTTCTCTTGGACGAAATGATAAAAGAGAAACCGAAGACACATGTACAAAAACTTCCTATAGGAATACACAAGGAAATAATACAATTGGCCAAAATAGATAATGAGGATCATCTCCATATCATTTTGCATTTCTCAACAAATATAATCTGTTTGGCTTCACCGATGACTACTCGGCTGCACCGGAAAGCCTGCGGCCTCTAATCTCAAATAGAGCTTGCTTCGAGGCGCGCCTTCGGCCTTTTATCGAATTTCATCCATCTTCTCTATGTCATACTTGGCCAGTGACTTCCAGAAAGAGAGCGCGTTTCCCTTTACCCACCCAGAATCTGAAGTGAGTGTGGAATCTATTCTGCCTATTGGCAGATGGCTCTCTATTATCTTTCTCTTATTAATGGGTCCCCATTATATTAATAAATATGAGTGTCAGGCTTGCTGTACTGAATCTCTTTATAGTCTACCTGTCAAGCCCTAAATTATCAGGAGTGGTGGAAAAATATGGGTGCGTATATTTCCCGACAAACCGGTTATAATAAGACCCACAGAAACACGTATGGGCTCGGGAAAGGGATCCCCCGAATATTGGGTAGCCGTTGTTAAACCAGGTCGAATACCTGACTCAAGTGCTAACTCATAGTGCATAGCATGTTCATAAGCCTTGTTCACACTATTAGGGTGTTGAGCAGTGACCATATACTTCACTTCCTCCTTTAAACCACTTAGAAAAGAGGAAAAGAAAAACTTCTCAGGGGATTTCTTACCATCAAGTTAGAAAAAAGCCTCGATTTCTGGAATTCCTTATTTCTATCTCATGCAAAAGAAGAGGATCCAAGGCAAAGACGAGAACAATAAAAGCAACAAGTCCTTTTAGGAGGAATTGTGGGTCTTCTTAATCCTCTATTGGGCACAAGAAAAAGGCTCGAATGGTACGATCCCTCCGTCACCCCAGAATGAAAGGGGTGATCTCGTAGTTCTTGGTCTGTGAAGATGCGTTGTTAGGTGCTCCATTTTCCCATTGAGGACGAACCTCAACCTGTGCTTGAGAGATAGCTCTCCATACACTGATAAGGGATGTATGGATTCTCGAGAAGAGAGGAGCCGCGGTGCCCCCCCCCCCCCCCCCGGACCGCCCGGATTGCTAGCTTTTCATAGAACCTGTTATCAAAACTTTCAAACTTCTGCTTTCAATATGGATAAGAGACTTGCTGCCCTGCCCCCCCCCCCATTATTTTGAATGGCATAATAAAATAGAATAAGAATAAATGTTTCCCTAATCTGTATATAGGGAAACTCCAGGTCCGAACAGCATTATTATCTACAGATCCCCCTTATGTACATATCCCTATGGGGAATCGTGCTT